>NC_091118.1:56983968-57583968 GCF_040183065.1 Periplaneta americana | reverse complement strand
TACGGTGTTGAGAGTTCTTAGGGAGCGCAACCTGCCAGCTGCTAGTGTAGCCCAGCAATTTGTTAACATGCATGGACGCCCAATTTCGGTCAAAACAGTTAAAAGGAGGTTGAAAGCAAATGGACTGATATCAAGTAGACCTGCAACTGGTCCCAGACTTCTCAGGATGCATCGAGTTGAACGACTGCGTTTTGTAAATGATCACAGGGATTGGAGAAATGGACAGTGGAGCTGTGTTCTGTTCACCGATGAGTCCCGTTTCAATCTGTGCTCACCTGATGGACGTGAAAGAGATTGGAGAAGGAGGGGAGAACGATTTTCACAGTATTGCATTTCCGAAAATGTGCCGTATGGAGGTGGTGGAGTGATGGTTTGGGCAGGAGTGTGTACGGATGCTCGTACAGAGTTGGTTTTTGTTGAAAATGGAAGACTAACAGCTGATAGGTATATAAATGAATGTTTGGCTGATCATGTTGTGCCATTTGGCCAATTTGTAGGCGATAATTTTGTTTTAATGCATGACAATGCACGGCCGCATATTGCCCATGCGGTCGGAGATTATCTCCAAGAAGTGGGAATCCATGTTCTTCCATGGCCAGCAAGGAGTCCAGAAATGAACCCAATTGAACACATGTGGGACATGCTGGGACGGCGTGTTAAGAATAGACGACCGAGACCAGAATCGTTACAAGAGTTGAGGCGAGCACTTGGCGAAGAATGGGAACTTATTCCTCAAAAAAGACATTGCTAACCAAATTGAGAGCATGTCAAGACGTATGGCTGCAGTTATTCAAGCCAGGGGGGGGGTAATATCCGTTACTAAAAGGAGTTTTTAATGTTTAAGGCACCATAAAATTGAAAAACAGTTAGACCAAACGATGCCATAGTTATACGCCCTTTGTAATTATTTGTAAATTTTCTCATCAGAGATTTTTTTTTCAAATGTTGTCGTATAAGGTGCTAAATGAAACATTATTTTGTTTAAATGGGTTATGTTTCATTTTGAAATAATTGGCAACAAAATACAAGCAAATATAGAAGTGTCCGGTTTTTTTTGTCCCTGAGTATATTTACACAGTACTGTGAAATGTCAAGAATTCATCTATAGAATAGAAAGTGTGAGATATTAAGTAATTTTTTAGTTTTACCTTAAATAATGCAGGGTTTTGACTATGATTCTTAATGTCTTCAGGAAGACTATTGAACATTTTTATCGCCATGTAACGTACTCCCCTTTGAAAGCATGATAAATTTGATGATGGCGTATGAAAATCATTCCTTCTGCGGGTATTTATACTATATATAGCTGAGTTAGTTGGAAAATTTTCTTTATTACATAAGAAGAAATTTATTGTAGAGTATATGTATTGATGTGTTAAAGTTAGAATTTCTAATTTTTTTTTTAATAATCTACATGATTCTCTAGCCTTTGCTCCAACTATTATTCTAATGGCTTTTTTTTGTAATAAGAATATATTTTTACTATCTACAGAATTTCCCCAAAATATTATTCCGTAGGACATAATGGAATGAAAATAGGCAAAATATATTGTCTTTAAGATATTGCTGTTTAGAAATTGTTGTAACGACCTTTTTCTTAAGCTTCAATACTGCGAAATGCATTGCCGCTCTCGGCAAATTACTATGACTGAGTTTTGGCTCTCCTCTAATGTCTGGCGAGTACCACTGTTATAGAGTAACTATAATTGTTAAATATAATGAATATAATAAACAAAAAGTAGTCCTGTTAAAACACATTGCTTAAGACAGGTCTCCATTGCCTCTACACTACAAGAGACTTATCTATATTTCAATTGTGCGCAATATGGATGTTCAATTTGGGGATCTGCTTCTGCATCTCAAATAAGAAGAATACAGGTCATGCAAAACCGCTGTTTAAAGCTGATGTCTGGTGCACATTGGTATATTAGCAACAAGAACTTACACGGCGACCTCTGCATTCCTGAGGTGGTGGAAGTTCTAAGACAGAGCTACATCAGACTGTATAACTCTTTCTTAAACCACATGAGTCCGTTACTAATCCACCGCAAGATATTATCCATAGAAGACTAAAAACAAAACGGCTTAGTGTTATGAGATTATAGAGTTCTTTTTGGATTGCCAATGGGCAATACCCATAAATAAGTGTCAAATTATTTCTTCTTTTTTTCTGTTCTTGTTGTTCACAACCATAATGTACCTGTGTACAATAAAGTTTACTTTTAAAAATTGATAAAAATACAGTAGCTAGCTAGATCGGGTTTGCACAACTGGGCGACAATTGTGGCATTACGTCACTCATCGGAATACTCACTCACTTCTTCCTTCCACCCTCAGCGTCATTGACTTGGTAGGGGAGGGGATTTGTATTCAGTGTCTGTCTTATATGATTGCGTACGGGCCACAGATACGTCATTCAACGCCGGTGGACTGTGGACAGGGAACTTAGGCATTCCCCATGTTTTCCACCCCTCTCGTCACTTCTGTATCCCTGATATAGATGAACGAAGCTCCAAGTTTGTAATGGGCAAACACATAGGCCTATTATTTAGGCGAGGTTCGAACCCACAATCACGACTTAATAGCAGTGTTAGTGTTGTGCAACTTACATTATTTTTAAAATGTAATCAGCAGACAGTGTATGCGGGATGACTTAAGGAAAAGTGAAGTTGTTTCGTATCGGAGTATATGGCACGTGCCGCGTCGTTCGTCTTTTGTGTACCTGGCGAGTACAGTAGCGTACAGAACGAAGGAACCCCGGTCCGTTCATAGTAACATTGCAACGCAATGTATGCAGTTGCGTTATCCTGGTCAAGTATTTAGTACGAGTTGAATAGTGTAGTGCTGATCCATTCATAATTTCGAAGTCAAAACGTTAAATTCGCTCAGAGATACGAAATGCAATTAAGAAGTATGAGAGTGCCATTTTATGTATTAACGAAGACAATATTGTATGTAAAGTATGTAAAATTGAAATAAAAACCAGGCTATTGAGAAACATTGCAACAGTACATCGCACAGGAAATGAGTTGAAATGAAATCTGAGGAACCATCATCATCATCATCATCATCATCATCATCATTTAGTTGTGCGGGTCTAAATGACACGTGCAACATGATGCTCATTGCAAATATTTCTCTAAAGAAATTGAGTGATCCCCATTTTAGAGTTTTTCTTCAGAAATTCTCTCGATACAAAAACTGTTTAAGCGATAGGCGAAGACGATTCAGCTTCGACAACTTACGAGAATATATCGTCGTTTACTGCAACGCTGGTAATTGCATCAATGATGACGAGGACTGAACCTTACCAGGTATGTATAACAGTTCGTTAATTTGTGCGAGATCGTGCGTATTTGCTTGCTTTCCGCACACAACCAATACGCGGTAAGTGTGAAATACCACATTCAGTATTCCCAACGTAACACACATAACAATTTCCCTATTCTTACCGCTTAAGCGTCATATTCATTTTACTGCTTTAGGCTTTTAACATATTATTTTTAAAGACGTTCAATATAGTAATAATTATAAATTGGAAACTTACCACTGCAATTTCACCTAAATTGCACTGTTAGTTATTGTTTTTAAATATTTGCAAAAATTAAGTAAATCTACAACACCACAAAAGTTACTGCATTTGTAATGCAAGTAACATTAAGGAAGCCGTGAAAAAATCAACAAGATTCCAGACTCAACATGACTGGGGGGGAAAAAAAAGGACAGACGTATATCACGGCCTGCTGCAGTATAGTAAACACATAAAACATTTTATAGGAACAATGTTGAAGATAGATATATTTGTTTTCCAAAGTTACCGTCATTGAACAGAAACCAAGATGGAGATTTCATTGCAACTAATTAGAAATTCCTCTTTCAGGTATGTAATAAACGATCTTCGCACAAAATAATGTACGATACTCGAGCGGTATGTTTGTTTTTACGTTCTCGGAAATTAAAAAAGCTCAACTACGTTTCGCTTTTTCAATCTTTTCCTCGAACATGAAAACGTCAACATACCGCTCTTGTAACGCATATTACTATTTCGTTTCCTTCAGACTGTACGGAGATACAGTAGCATGTTGTATTCTGTTTACGTTTAAAACCTGTTGAGCCAATTGTCTGAATGAAAAAATGTAACATATAGTAAATGTGCACCTACATTCAACGATAAGTCATCCCGCATCCACTGTCTAGTCATCAGTATGAAAAGTGATAAAATATTATGTGAAATTCTGTTAAAATTTGTAGTAGTAAAATTTTATATGCAGCTCTTCGCTTGTTTCTGCCTCTGTGGACTGAAATAACCCAGAACTCACCACGTGGAGGTGGCTGCATGTCGAGTTCCGCCCTGCCCATCCCAACCTCCCTACCATGTGAGCAAGGCACTACAAATTTGTAATACTGAAAATTTGGGTCTGGGCCTGTAGTTAAAAATATCACTCGTAATTTTGTAATAATATTAATTTTTCTTGCTTATAGCTCGTCTCAATGGACATTATTATGTGATTGTGAAAATATTCATAAAATAGCCGCCACCCACAATCTTCATTCATCTGTTCAGGAGAGGGGCATGTGCTCTCCATTATCTGTGCATTGAGATCTTTTGTCATATGAAATCCGTATAACTGGATGGGCCCAGTCCATATGCATTTCTTGGTCTTGTTATGTCTGAAAATGCATTTTATATTAAAGTGCGGTAATAATGGTTGTTTAGAATCGGAGTATCGGTATGAGTGTTCCATATTGAACCGCACTGTTTTCTTTATCGGCTCCTTTTCGCCTGCGTTTGATTTTAATACGCTTTTTAGCTTCCCGTTGTTTGGATCTTCGTCTTCCGGCGCTATCTGCTCTTCCTCACCTCCTAGTAAAGAAATACAGAACATTAATATACAGGGACATCATTTTATTTTTACTAATATTTTTAATACTAACCCGGCTATACCTTTGGATTAACGGTTGAAAACAGAAAACATCGTTTGCTACCCCTTCCACGAACGGAGTTCGATGATACTGACGTAAAATACAAACAAATCACTTTACTAGGTATAGGAGGGGAGAAAAATAGTTGGTCCATTTACGTAAACTAGGAAATGTCGCAAGTTTGAGTTTGATAATTTTCATTAGGTTTTTGTTTAATCAAAATACAGCACAGTATTAACAATAAGTGTTTTTACTCACGAACTGAGTTATCCATGCGAACGTATTCATTATGCAGTGTATGTTATACTGTCTACAGCACATTAGAGTACAATATAGAGAAAGAAGTTAAATTAAAAAATAATCATAATATGGATATTTAAACACATTTTTGAAAATGGTGGCCGTTCATTTCGATACAGGCTTCAGTTCTTTTATGCATATTATCGCACTATTGACCATTGTATCTAATTCTAATTGCCAGTTTCGTCCTTCGTACTAGTAACTCATGCTGAACTAATTCTGTACGTAGTCTATAAAAGAGTACCTTACGTACTGTAAATTCAATCTTCACTTCTGCCCGATCCGAAAAGATAAAATTACTCAGACATGCTAGCACTGTCCGTTCAAGTAGTTATGTCGCAGGATCGTAGAAAGAGGGGAAATCACGTGACAGTTAATTATTTAACGAGGCCCTTTTATTTAAGTTATTTTAAACAGTTGTATAATATTACAACAGAAATTAATGTTTTCGGAAAAGAGCCAAGACAGCCCAGCCACTAGCTTGACAGACGGGCGAGTAAAAGTAGGTGGGGGAAATCGGGATGCGACGTAGGCAAACGGACGACAGTACCCGTGGGAAAATATGGTTCAATATTGAAAGCTCTTTCGTCACTGGAAAATGCGAACATATTTCTGAAACGTACTATACTCACTAACTCAGTACTATATGCGACCTTGGTTCTGTGTGGAGGACAGTTGGAACTTCATTAGTAGAAGGGATGGGAGTGAAGTACATACAAAAACTCAGGTACAATAAAAATTGAAGTAAAAATAAAATGATGTCCCTGTATTATATTATGACTAAAATATATTTTCATTTTATTTTGCTTTGTCTGCAGTATGTGTTAGTAGCAACATACAACCATTGTTTATGTAATGTTTTCACAAACGTAACTCTGATCAGTGCTTTGAAAACCATGTTACCATAAATGAACATCAGTAAATGTTCAACATTAATTGTAAAGACTATTAGCTGTCATTTAGAACATAAACGACGCTCATGAGTATATATCAGTTTTGGTTACTATTCTCAGCATGACTTCCTATGAATGTCGCTCCTATTTCTAAGGTATAGTATTCGTTGTTTGTATGAGTTTTATTTGCTAGTATGTTACTCGCTAAGGCAGATCTTGAATGGAAGCAAATAACCTTTGGAATAGCACGCTTCTTCTCAGAGTATTCGCTATTGCGGACATTATTTTGCAGTCACAGCAAAATGTAAATTCGCAAATCACATGTCCGTTCCCTAGCAACGGCTTACAATGCTGGTATGTGATATTGTAGTGAATTCGTATGGACGAAGTTCTGGTTCTGCTGTGTTAAGACTTATTGAGAGATATTTTTGTGTTTATTTATCTGTAGTAATGTCACGAGAGGTCTCAGATTTCCCGATAAATCTAAGAGCGAAGCGAGTGGATTTATCTGGGCAATCTCAGACCTCGAGTGACATTTATTAGGACTATTTCGTGAATATAACTAATATATCCATAAAATTCGCTCACAAATTGTTAATAATTGTATATTTACGAATACTTAACCTATTCAGACATTGTGAAGTTGAAATAGATTTAATATCGATTACTGCAATAAAGAAATTGGGTGTTATTCAGTAATGCCAATTGCGGAAAGCAAATCTGTAGGTTTAACAATGTTAATTACACGTACTGCGCTTTTCTCTAACTATTATAACAGAAATACGTTTTCATTATCTGCTAAATCATAATATAATTTAAACATTTTATAATATAATTAGAAATAACCTGATTAATACATTAATTAAAAGAATAATTGCTGAAAATGCAGTTATCAAATCTGAATGAAGGGGAGTAATTTTTTCAGATAACCTACAATGGACATGGAATTAGAAGATGAAGATTTGGAAGTGGAATTTCACACTTTATCTAGTACTTCGTCGTTACATTACACACTACACCGAGAACTAAAAAACTATGTAATATTGTGTTGAAACAGCTATATAGC
The DNA here is from genome assembly GCF_040183065.1 of Periplaneta americana. Taxonomy (NCBI): domain Eukaryota; kingdom Metazoa; phylum Arthropoda; class Insecta; order Blattodea; family Blattidae; genus Periplaneta; species Periplaneta americana. The sequence goes on along the minus strand of NC_091118.1, from coordinate 57,576,786 downwards.
AATGCATATGTATTCACACTACAGCGAGACATGTTGCTAAACAGTGAACGCATCTCTGTACGTTTTTATTAAGCCATACGGAAGGCAGTTTGTCAAAGACCTTGGATATAATATACAAGGTCTTTGGGCTTGATATGCGCCGATGTTACATAAATTTTAACATCTGACTTTCTATTAATTGTTTAATTTCATTCACGTAGTATAGATTTTATAGGTTAAAATTAGGTTAGTTACCTGTGGGCGCGGGATCATGTGTCAGCTTGCCTTACTTCGACCGTTACTCGTGCTACAGGAAAGCATTTTCCATAGATCGACAAACGCATTCTCGCTGTAGTGTGTAACGGGACTGAAGCTGCATCTACACAGTCCAGCTTTCCATGCATGTATGCATGCAGTCTGGAAATGGTATTTTAGGGCCGTATTCATAGACATTTTTAGCGCGGGCTTCCGGTGGATGATCAGCGTTTTTCGTATTCATAAACCAGTGTTAGCGATAGGATATGATTTGAAGGGCTTAGAACAAAAAGCAGGTAAGTGACATTATTAAAAAAATTAGGTAAGTGCGTGTTGTGATAGCCCAAAAGGATGTTTATTTGGGATAAAATCAAGTAAGTGATCAGATCACACTGTGCAGTGCTGCTATATGGGCATCATTTCACCAAACTAGTGTATAATATTTCATTGATTGTAGAACTTCAACTGTAATTTCCTCAAAACTAGGTTTCCGTCACTTACCTGCTTTTTGTTCTAAGCCCCTCATTTGAATTCTGTACAAGTAACCAGTGGATAGCCGAAGCTAGCTTAGTACGCTCGTAGCGCGTGCTGCGAAATGTTTATGAATAGCACCCGAAATGATAAAGTTTAAAACATACGTTCAATTAAGATGCATGAAGATTTTGTGTCTACATGTTGCGGCGTTTTGAACATCGCCTTCACTGCGTAAATATATTAATTAATATTAGCAATCAATCTTGCATTCATTGCTTGAATGCGTAAAGTTGAAAAACCGTGTATATGCGTCTTAATGGATTCATGCTCATCAATTTACGGGGAAACAGTTGGCGACACCGACTAAACAAAACGACCATGCGATAAATTGATAGCGATAAATTTAGCTGCAAAAATTATCGCGATGTTTGACTGTGATTGGTTGGAATTCAAAATTTTATTACACTTCATTGGTCGAAAATGGAAAGACGTCATATAAACGAAATAGTCAGTATTAAACATATGAATGTATGGTTTAGAAATCATTAAAGTATGTACCTATCGTAGAATGTTAGAAATGAATTCAAATGGTACAATGTCAAATATATATACATAGATTTCTCAAATAGTATAGTTGAGAATAGAATGTTAATGAAAAAAATAGATGAAAGAGAGGTACATTCTACGGTTATAAAATATGACACATAATTATTTTAGTTAATGTACTGAAACGAAAAGTATTTGACAAGAAAGGAAGAGGAAATCCGAGGAAAAAATATGACAGAACTGTAGTTACATCTGCCAAGCAACCTGAACAAACAGATCAACTAAGCAGCAATGGAATCTGCTAAGAATGGATTGAGTCTGTGTACTTATGTTGTCTGTTGTCCATATCTGCAATTAAAAATAATTTAGGCCTGTATGAACTTTTTTACTCATTGTCAGGACAGTCCATGTTTTTTTTTTGTTATTTTACGACACTTTACCAACTTCTAGCGTCTGATTGAGATCTAGAACTAACTACAGCTATTAAAAGAGACCTGTTCATTTACTTTGAAAAAGGAGTAGTACCCGCCCTGGAAGTTCGTTTTTTGACCACTGCGCGCTAGTTTACACATCCATTCGTAAATCATCTTATTTTCTACCTACAAATTTCGCGCTGTTTACTCATTCATTGTTCGCTCAAGTTGTCACATTATTGAACTGCTAAGTTCCTTTGTATCATAGTAAAAAAGTAAAAGACAGAAATATTTCTTTGCACGAACTTCCGTGTGCTTCAGAATTAAGACAAAAGTGACTGAAAGTTGTTTCGAAACAAAGCAATATTATAATTCAGCAGAATTTTAAATCTATCCCATAGAAGTGCTGTTTTACCATTGCATTTTTATGTATCTATTAGCGGTGTTTATTAAATTAATTAAAGTGAAATAAGCCCGAATAATAATAAAAAGTAGCCAATTGTTTGTTTATAGCAGAGGAAGGAATGCCTTCGCAGATCATACGGTAGCCTGTAACATACTTTTTAAGTGAAGATTATAGAAGGCGACACAAAGAAAAAAGTACCTAAAAGCAGTATTATTCCTTCTTTGTTTCAAAATTACCCTAAATATTTACAAAGGACATATAAAGCAGAGAAAAGTGCTGAAAAAGACAAGCTCTAGTTCAGGGAAAAACTTCACAGCAATGTAGAAGAAAACGCCGATATAAATGATAGCATTGAAAGTGTTTACGAAGTAACTAAAACTGATATTGCTGTACATCTGATATTAATTATATGGTTCGTCATAAAAAGAACTCTAAACCTAAAAAGCGGAGATAGGAGACTAAAATGTAAAGTGGGGCACCTGAGAGCTGCAATAAAGAAACTGAAAAATGAATAGGAATGCGGCTAAACGTATTCAGTCTACGAATATAGCACAGATTAAGTGAAGTAAAAAAGTGAAATACACACGCTTTATTTTTGAAAGAGCAGGTTTATACGTTAGTCGCCTGGAATCTGTAAGCATAGCGGCCGTTAGTTTCGTCTGTAATACAGAGACTGCGCATGCGCGAGCATATACAGGGACATCATTTTATTTTCACTTCAATTTTTATTGTACCTGAGTTTCTGAATGTACTTCACTCCCACCCCTTCTACTAACGAAGTTCAACCGTCTTCCACACAGATCCAAGACCGCATATACAGTCATAGTAGCCACAGTACGTTCCAAAAATATGTTCGCGTTTTCCAGTGACGAAAGAGCTTTCAATATTGAATTATTTTCGCACAGGAACTGTCGTCCATTTGCCTATGCCGTATCTCGGTTTCCCCCATCAGCTTTTATTCGCCAGCTGGTGGCTGGGCTGTCTTAGCTCTTTTCTGAGAACATTAATTTCTGTTAGGAATTGGACGTATACGTAATATTATACAACTGTTTAAAATAACTTAAATAAAAGGGCTTCGTTAAGTAATTAACTGTCACGTGATTTCCCTCCTTTCTACGACCCTACGACATAACCACTTGGACGGACAGTGGATAGTATGTCTGAGTAATTTTATCTTTTCGGATCGGGCAGAAGTGAAGATTGAATTTACAGTACGTAAGGTACTCTTTTATAGAGTGGGTACAGAATTATTTCAACATGAGTTACTAGTACGAAGAACGAAACTGGTAATTGGGATTAGGTACAATAGTCTATAGTGCGATAATATGTACATTAGAACTGAACTCTGTATCGAAATGAACGGCCACCATATAAAAAAGTGTGTTTAAATATCCATATTAGGATTATTTTTCAATTTAACTTCATTTTCTATATTGTATGCTAATGTGCTGTAGACAGTATAATATACACTGCATAATGAATACGTTCGCATGGATAACTCAGTTCGTGAGTAAAAACACTCATTGTTAATACTGTACTGTATTTTGATTAAACAAAAACCTAATGAAAATTATTAAACTCAAAAGCGCAATATTTCATAGTTTACGTAAATGGATGAACTAATTTTCTTCCCTCCTATACCTAGTAAAGTGATTTGTTTGTATATTACTCCAGTCGTGGAAGGGGATAGCAAACGGCATTGATCCAGAGGTATAGGCAAGTTAATATTAAAAATGTTAGTAAAAATAAAATGATGTCCCTGTACTATAGTACTGCTTCTACCCACCGCGTGACGTCACTCATGCTTGTAGAGACCCAGGCGGGAAGTATACTTTAGATTACCTTCTTTAAATACAATTATATTATATTATATTATATTATATTATATTATATTATATTATATTATATTATATTATATTATATTATACTTAAGTGTTGTCCCCAAGGGCAGGTCTTTCACTGTAAATCCAGCTTTCTCCAGTCTTTCCTATTTTCTCTCTTCCTCATAGAGTCCGCATATGATCCGTATAGGGTAAACTGTATAGTGATTGACCACTTAAGCTAATGAATAATAAAACAATGAAATAGCGGAAAACAGTGGTAACTTATTGAGAGAATTTTAAAGACATTGGGTCAAGTGAAGATTCAGAAACAAATCAAAATCAATAAACAAAAGAAAAAATAAAATTTTAATGCAAAGATAAATTAAATAAACACAACAAGTCCACTTTTACAGTTATTGACCGTCTACTGCACAGTTATTGACCACACGCTTATCAGTGATTGACCGTCTACTGCACAGTTATTGAATACTCATTTATTAGTGATTGAACAACACATTTTCACAATTTTCACTTTTTTCTTGTCTGTTTCGTTTCTCTTCTTCTGATCTTTCTCATTAAGAACTATTCGCCACCGGCGTAGCTCTGTCGGCAAAGGTGTTTGCCTGCCTATCCGAAGTTTCGTTCGGGCGCGGGTTCAATTCCAGCTTGGGCTGATTACCTGGTTGGGTTTTTCCGAGGTTTTGCCCAACCGTAAGGCAAATTTCAGGTAATCTATGACGAATCCTCGGCCTCATCTCGCCAAATACCATCTCGCTACCATCAATCCCATCGACGCTAAATAACCTCATAGTTGATACAGTGTCGTTAAATAACCAAGTTAAAAAAATAAGAAAAGAACTCTTCTCGCTGCCTTTTCTTTCATTTCTTATTCGCTTCCTTCCTTCTCTTGCCTCTTCTTCCATTTTTCTCTTTTGTGCCTTATCAGAAGCAAGTGTGTGTCATTTCTCTGATGTTATTACAAATGGCTTCACCCAGCACTGGACGAGGACCAAAGAACACTTTTCCTTCAACGGGATATTTGCTTCTGGACGCTAAGGTTGCTTTTAGGACACCAAACTTCTTGGCAGCTTCATTTAAATCAAATCCACTGTGGACAGGTTCTGTAGCGTTTCGTAAAGCTTCCCCTGTATAATGCACATTACCTGGCTTAGGCATTATAATATAGTATCAGTCCTGTAAAAATCCCCATCATTTAACCGATAACATATATAGAATTGGAGCAAATTGGTCATTATTCTAACAAATAATTTATGAACGACCAATCACTGTAGTTTGCGGCCATTCACTTTATAGTGATTGACCACGGGGCATTTTTATGTCATATAAAAACTTTAACAAAATAATATTCTGTGGACGGAAACCTTATACCTTTTCTCACACTGTGAGTGTAAAATCGAGCACCAGAATTTATGTATCCTTTGCAGAATAAATAAATTATTGGATGCATTATTCTTAGCAATTTCTCTAGTTACTTACACTTGTTTAGGTTCAGTTGCATTTCCAATCGATTTCAGTCCTCTCAGACAACAGACACTAACTCAGTGGGATGAGCAGCGACAACTAGCCACAAATAAGGGTTGTTACTAGAGGTATATGCAGCAAAAAGTGAAATCACGATCGTGGTTTATTCACAATATACTTGAAAAAAGGAAGCGGTCAATCACCGTATACTGGTCAATAACTACCTAGTTTACCCTATCTTTATGTCATCTATTATTTGATATCTTCTTCTGCCCCGAACTCTTCTCCCGTTCACCATTCCTTCCAGTGCATCCTTCAGTAGGCAGTTTCTTCTCAGCCAGTGACCTAACCAATTCCTTTTTCTCTTTCTGATCAGTTTCAGCATCATTCTTTCTTCACCCACTCTTTCCAAAACAGCGTCGTTTCTTATTCTATCTGTCCATTTCCCACGCTCCATTCTTCTTCATATCCACATTTCAAATGCTTCCATTCGCTTCTCTTCACTTCGTCGTAATGTCCATGTTTCTGCCTCATACAATGCCACACTCCACACAAAGCTCTTCATTAATCTCTTCCTTAGTTCTTTTTTCAGATTATATTATATTATATTATATTATATTATATTATATTATATTATATTATATTATATTATATTATATTATATTGTGTTATGTTATGTTATGTTATGTTATGTTATGTTATGTTATGTTATGTTATGTTATGTTATGTTATGTTATGTTATGTTATGTTATATTATATTACATTAAATTATATTATATTATATTATATTATATTATATTATATTATATTATATTATATTATATTATATTATATTATATTATATTATATTATATTATATTAGTTAAGCAAATGCTGGGTAACTTTCGGTGCTGGACCCCGGACTCATTTCACCGGCATTATCACCTTCATCTCATTCAGACGCTAAATAACCTAAGCTGTTGATAAAGCGTCGTAAAATAACCTACTAAAATATATATATTATATTATGTTGTTGAATGTTATGTATATTACTTCATATAACGCTACTATACCATAGTTATGTAATTTTTGTATTCAGAAGAAAACAATATTATATTAGCCTATGTTATACAGTATATTTTTACTTGGTTATTAATGACGCTGTATCAACTACTAGGTTATTTAGCGACGATGGGAGTGATGATAGCGAGATGGTATTTGGCGAGATGAGGCCGTGGATTCGCCATAGATTACTTGACATTCTCCTTACAGCTGAGGAAAACCTCGGAAAAAACTCAACCAGGTAATCAGCCGAAGCGGGGATCGAACCTCCGTCCGATCTCAACTCCGGATCGCTTGGAAAGCGCTTTAGTCGACTGACCTACACCGGTGGCTTATATTATGTTGTTGTATTGTATTGTATTGTATTGCATTGTATTATCTAGGCCTACATTTTATTACTATTATTATTATTATTATTATTATTATTATTATTATTATTATTTATTCAACTGTCCGAAGATAGGTCTGGACCCCACAAGTGACATCAGCAAGGTTTCACTTATGAGGCAATTAGGCCAGGAAATAACGGAATAGATTGGCCAGTTCCTTTTCCACTCCATTTCATACATTGCCTACTAGATACATGTTACACTAATTACTATATAATTGTATACAAACAATATTATTCTTCCTCTGACACATATCTTCAAGTGAAATGACTCTCATTATATAGGATTACTAACTGAAGTATATTTAACCCTCTAGATGCGAATCTAGTATCTAATGCGCCAAGTACTAGGCGTGAATTCTTCCCTCTGAGTGGGTCTTCCTCCCAGAGTCCAACTGTACGCCACTCAACAATACAATGGAAACAAAATGAAGTCAAGGTCCGTTGTCGCATTGTGTCGGCCTTAACGACCATTAGTTCCTGGTCAACACGACAGATGTCGCCAGGATAACGGCCATTGTTACACCCACTCGTAAACACTTGCCTAATCCCGAAGGCGCCACACGATGTCATGAATGGAACACTTTTAGTACGGAACCGAGTTCACACCCCAAGGTCACCAATCGAGTGGAAAAGGGGGGGGGGATAGAATGTGATACAAAATATCCAGTAATGATTACTATGATTGTGATAATGGTGATAGCTTCTCACGAGAAAAAGAAATAGCAAGAATGGATTTTAAAATTGTTGATTATAAGTGATTGCAGTGTCTCGTGGCTAGATGTGGAAAGCATGGAAAGGAAAAAAAGACTACCATAAGGGGAGGTTGATATTATGTTAAGACTTTTACAGTCTATTTTTGGAAAAGATCAGTAGGAAGAAAAAAATGTGAAGATAACGAAGACGATGACGATTGTGGAGGAGGAGGAGGAGGAGGAGGAGGAGGAGGTGGAGGTGGTGGTGGTGGTGGTGGTGGTGGTGGTGGTGGTGGTGGTGGTGGTATACCCTATAATGAAAACAGAAAAGGGAAATATGTTATTAAAGCGTCGTAAAAAAGTTGTTATTTTTACTGATGATGTTTCAGAAGTTAAGTCGACTTCTATTGAAAACACGAAAGACAAATGCTGTACGTGATTATAACCTTGAGGAGAAATAGTTAAAATAATAAGAAGAACATGATAATTACTAGAGCTATAATGTCAGAGGAATTATTATGTCTGTTTGTATTAAAACACGAAAGACAAATCCTTTATCATAAACACAATTTAACAGTTTTGGTACCAACTTCCTAGCTCTAGTGATAAAGATTAATATTAGGATGACTTTTTCTACAATTTTAATTATTTATTCACTTGTTCAATTGATTTACTTTTACTGGCAGAGTTAAGGTCATAAGACCTTTTCTTCCATTCAACGAGTATAAAAATTCGTAGCAAATATAAATAACAGCAATACAGAGAACAATTAAATAATAATAATAATAATAATAATAATAATAATAATAATAATAATAATAATAATAATAGCAAAATGTAGATGTGTTTAGTTACATGTAACTTAAAGAGTTAAACAAACACAATTTAGTAGCCTATTAAATAAAATAATTTGGACCAAAGGAATGATTAACATAATGAAGAAAAAATTAACATTTAAAACAAAAGTCATATTCTGAGAAGTAAGAAGTAAGATAATATTCCAGAGATGAAAAGCAGTCTTTTTGATAATCGGCTTCTGAAAGAATCAATATCTGACAGGCCCCTTTACACTAGAATATGATATTTTTATTATTTGCATTATCATAAAGAATGTAGGTTTACATTGATCAAACATATTTACACTCATATACACTATTTACAAAATAAGTAAGCTATAGTATTATTAAAAAAACTTGCATTCCAATAGACAACACTGTGCATAATAATGTAAGTAATGTTTGGCAGTGTAAGCCTACATTCTTTATTTTAGTGTATATAGTAGAAATAGCGTATCGTAGTGTAAATAGTGTAAATAATTCCAATTGTAAATATTAGTGTAATTGTTAAAGTTGTCCATGTTTTGTTCTGCTCAACTTGACCAACCAGGGCGCGTCTGGCTGCGAAACCAGGTGGCCCGGGTTCGAATCCCGGTCGGGGCAAGTCACCTGGTTGAGTTTTTTTCCGAGGTTTTCCCTCAACCCAATACGAGCAAATGCTGGGTAACTTTCGGTGCTGGACCCCGGACTCGTTTCACCGGCATTAGGCCTATCACCTTCATATCATTCAGACGCTAAATAACCTAGATGTTGATACCGCGTCGTAAAATAGCCCAATAAAAAAAATTGACCAACCAGGAGTCGCTAAGCAATCAATGAGTCAAGAATTTCGCTTGCTAGATGTACGCGCTAGAACTCCAGTAATATTTAAACTTGCAGTCTTGTGGGACAAAGTACGATCCCTAGTAATGATTCATGGAGAATAATTGAGAACAAATTGAAAATTGTATATAATGTTCTATGAAGAGAACGAAAGAAGAGAGGGAAGTTTTATCTAATCATCCATTGAGAATAATTAAAAAAAAATGTGAAAATTGTATATGATCTATGGACAGAAATGAAGAAGAGTAAGAATATGTATGATTAATGAAAAAGAATGACGAAAATGGGAAGTTGATTATGATTAATTGATTGAAATTTGGTAGGAAGAATAGACTGTAAATCTTTTGTCTTGGTTCCATTCATATTCCTCGTGTATTTAAAAATAAGTTACGCTTTTGTTTTACCAATCTTGTTAAAAGTAGGCTACATAATAGGTTCACGTACGGAATCAGTTTTCAACGCTTTTCCGTATTGTGTTATCTCGCACTCACTGGCTGGCCATCTGTATTGGTTAAACCTTGTTTCTTATCCACTGAGCAAAGCCCCCTACCACTAAGATTAGTTCCAAAGCTTGATGGCTATTCTATATACTCGCGCCCCGTTCTTCATTTGTTGGTTCGATGGGTCGTTGCTATGGGATCGATAGGTCGTGGCAGTCTTTTGTTTTCCGGAATGCTTTTTAATTACACGCTTGGGCGATGCGTCGGAACTTAGCGTGAGTCGGTGAAGTGGCGACTAATCGAAGATTTACAATCCGTCTGCCTGGCTTTATTTCACAGCTCTGGACCAATTATTCAACATAAAAGTAAAGTGCGACCTCTCGCTGGCTCTCTGGTAATGGAAACCTTCCGTGCGAACTTTCAGAACTTAGAGAGGTCAACTGTCGCAAAGAATCGTGGGAAATAATCAGCTTCAAGCACAAAGGAACTAGTAAATTGATTTCATTCCAGACTCCGTTTCTCAGCTCATATGTTTTTATGACTGCTTCTTTGTGAAGCTGAATAAATTGGATAGATGGTATGTACAGGGTGTTCAGATCATAGGAACACTTACATCGCTGGGAAATGAAATTATTAGGTACCTTATTATCATCATTATTGTTTTTATATTATTGTTATATCGAAGTTTACTGTTAAAGCTGTACTAATTTCTATTGCTCTCTTGAATTCTTTACTTTAACCGTGAAGTCACAGAATAAAGGAAGGAAAAATCGTTCAATAAAGCAGAGAAAAAGAAAAAAAGACAGAAAGAAAGGTAGGGGAGAGAGAGAGCAGAATTAATATGAAAGAAGAAATTAACTAAAGAGAGATAGTGTATAGAAAAACAAATATGAACCAAATTGAGAAAGAATTGAAGGAAGGGAAGAAGGAAGGACTGGTAGGTACACAGATAGGAAGAAAAAATTGATAGGGGGATTACCAAACTGATTGTGCAGTGATATTTCGTCCACAGTATTTACGTTCACCAGAAATTTTCGTCCAGCTGAGAATTCAGTCAACAGTAATTATTCTATTTTTATTATTATTTTTTTATTTTATTGGGTTATTTTACGACGCTGTGTCAACATCTCAGGTTATTAAGCGTCTGAATGAGATGGTGATAATGACGGTGAAATGAGTCCGGGGTCCAACATCGAAAGTTACCCAGCATTTGCTCGTAATGGGTTGAGGGAAAACCCCGCAAAAAACCTCAACCAGGTAACTTGCCCCGACCGGGCCACCTGGTTTCGCGGCCAGACGCGCTGACCTTACTCCACACGTGTGGACTAATTATTCTATGTCCATAACAATTTTGTCCACCTATTTATGTCAACATATAAAAATCGTCCACTGTATGATTTCGTCCACCATACTGAAATGTCCTCTTACATTTTTGTCCAGTTTATATGTTTTTAGTCCATATTTCTTAGTCCACAATATTTATTATCCATTGTAGGATTAAAATATTGTTTAAAGACTTATATTAGAAGTCTTTATTTCAGTAATATACAATGAAGTTAACTACAAATGTAATTTTAGAAGGAAATAAGAAAAAAAATTAAAGTTCATATTAATTATATTCTATTTATATTTAATCCGTCTCTTCGGTATTGTACAGTTTTAATCTGTAGCTGATGGCACGCAAATATAAATAGAACATATTTTCAGTTCTGTTGACAGTACGTAATAATGAATTTATTTCTGGTAAATTCAGTAGTATATTCTGATCTTCAGAGGCCTGAATTTCTTCCTTTATTACGGCCACGAGAGGTTCATTTGGGTGTTGTTCCGCCCTTCTTTTGATTCCTGCCACAACGTTTTTCGCACCAACTTCAGCTCTATTTATACATGAATACGAACATGTACAGTACGATTATTTAGTCCTGACATTCGCCGACAATGTGCGCCTGAGTCAGGCGAGTCCATTAAGTTACGCCAAGGGGTGTTCGGGTTAGTCAGTCGCTTGCATTCAGAGCGATCGGATGTCACGCGTACGATAGAGAGGTGTGTTTCCAGCCTACAGCTTAACTGTACTGCATTTCTTTATAGACCGCTCGCTCTTATCTCTACTCCGGAGTTCTCTCCACTACTATTTCGCGTCGCCGAGTGTCAGGTCTAAGTAACCGGTCTGTATGTTCCTGTCTTTGTGGTGTTTGATCAGAACATAACTCCAAAATGGCCATTTCCTGCTATATTACACCTACTTAGAAGTTATAGAAAAGCATGATCATGTGCATGTAATTAAACAGTGCCCTAATCTATGTTTTCATTCACATTTGTATGTAAACTAGAATTCCGGTTTTTAAACGAAAAATTTAAATAAAAATGCTTGTATCTCAAAACAGCTTTTTTGGAGTTAGTGACCAAACACCTCAGATATTACCTCTGATTGAGGTTCTGGCTGATATGTAATCTATTATCAAGCAGTACATCTCACTTAACGATTAGTGTCAGAGGAAGAATAAAATTGTTTGTATGCATCTGAAGTCTGATTTGTGTAATATGTAGTTAATTAGCGATGTATGCAATGGAGGGGGAAAGGAACTGGCTACCCTACCCCATTATCTCCTGGCCTTACCTCATATGTGGTGCCATGTTCGAATCATTTGTGAGGTTCAGACTTGTCTGCGGACAGTTGACTGAAGAACAGCCACAACGGGCATTACATACTGTAGGCCTATATCATAATTTTCGCACCGCGAATACCGTCTGTCTCCATGTTTGCTGAATGAGTGTAAGTGATATACCATGTCATTTTATAAATTATCTTATCCTTTCCTTTAGACGAAGGAAGTAAATATGCCATTTATAATGTCTTTGAAATTGTGCTGTATAAATTTAATTCCTCATTGAGAGTTCGGTATCTAGATTACAGTAAATTGGATTTCACTACCATGGAAACCATAAGAAAGCACATTAATAATGAAGAAATTGTTTTCTATATCAACTGCAGTCCAGCTTGACTTGCATTTAGTTGTATATACAAAATTTTAAATGGACTTTAGACAAAAATGACAAAAAAACGTTGAGGAAAGAAAATGGACAAAATATTTGTAGACCTATGATATTAATGGACAACATTCAAAATGGACAAAAAATTTATGGACAAGATAGAAATTAAGATGGACAATATGACTGTGGACAATATAAAGTGGACAAACTGACCTGGAATGGATAGGGGATTTTATATTTTATTAATATTCATATGTATTATATGACAAGAAGAATTATCCACCGGCGTAGCTCAGTCGGCTGAGGCGCTTGACTGCCGATCCGGAGATGCGCTCGGGCGTGAGTTCGATCCCCGCTTGAGCCAGTTACCTGGTTGAGGTTTTTCCGAGGTTTTCCCCAACCGTAAGATGAATGTCAGGTAATCTATGGCGAATCCTCGACCTCATTTCGCCAAACACCATCTCACTATCACCAATACTATTGACGCTAAATAAGCTAGTAGTTGATACAGCGTCTTTAAATAACCAAGTAAAAATGACAGGAAGAATGATCTTGCAAATAAACTGAATAAATTTCAACATCTGTGTGGTTCAATACACAGAACTGTGAGGAACAAAACCCGAATCGACACATGGCTCAAGTTTTATAAAGTGATGACTGTCCCAATGCTAATGTATGGTTCAGAGAATTGGACACTAAATAGATCTGACAGAAAGAAAATGAAATAAATGAAATGAAGTTTTTAAGAAAGGTTGCTGACCTTACGTTGCTGGATAGTAAACAATAATGAAGTTAGAAATAGAATAATTATATTTAACTTAATGAAAAATTTATTTAAAATAAAAATAGCTGGTGTGGTTACATAATTGCGAATCGATCCTAATAGAATAAGTAAAAAATTCTCCATTGTAAAAATGTTGGTCATCCTAGAATCAGATGAAGAGATTCTCTCTGAGCCTACCATGTAGTAGAAGAAGAAAATGATGATGATGATGATTATGATGATGTTGATTAATATTAATGTTAAAGGGGATAAGCTCTTTAATATATTTTATAATTTTAATTATTTTATTTTATTATGCTGGTTTTAGAATAATTATCAGTTTAAGTCTGTGAAAAATTTTATTTTGTTGATTTATTAATTTTATTATTATTTACGTATTTTATTGAAATGTTTTATTAAATTATTTTTATGATAGAATTAGTAACAAATTACTAATATTTTTCTTTGGATATTTTTGTTACAATTTTAAAATGAATTAGACAAATGGATTAATCTAAACTGCTAAATATCATATTATGTAAACAAATGCAAAAAAAAAAAAAGTAAATAAGAACATACTCTGCATTTCATTTTAACATTTATACTTTAAATTCAAAATATATACGTAAAAATAGTTGTTCATATAATAGTGATTTTTAATTAGGGCCTACTTTAAGCAGATGCATTAGTATTTGAATAAAAATTAATTTTTAAGGAGATAGAATGTTATTTTTAACAAAAAAAAATATTTTCAGGCTCCTGACGGATGTAGTTTTACACTCCACGTTGTTGCTTTTGACGATATCCAACTGTAATACCTGGATGACTCAATGTGATCTGTCTTATATATCCCAGAGCCGTTCATAAACAAACAGAGTGAAACAAATCGAACATTCGTTAAACCGAAAACTGAAGCAGTCCTCAATACGGAAGAGCTTTGCATACTGCCTACAGCTCCAGGCGTTCATTAGCAATGTATAGGCCTAATTTCCAATTTTTCCGACCGTTTGTGTACGAATGTAGTGCCGAACACCATGGATTAGACAAGAGGCTGTGTCACGGGCCCTTGGTTGTAAACTCCTTCCCGGAAGCGCCGGTTTATGTAATGACAGGATGAGAGGTCACAGTCTTCTTGACCTCTGTGACATATACGAGGTGCAAAGTAGCGCTCTGTCTGTTATAACGAGCCCCATTATAGCGGGCGGACCTCACCTGTCTGTTGGGAAGCCATAACTCTGCCAAACATGGCGTGGCAGGGATGGCCAGTAATTCTAAGTCAAGCCAAATCAATCAATACGCACTTGGATCTTTTTAGCTGCGCTCTGCCTTGTATCATATTGCCATACAGTGTGACGATTTGCGGAATGATGTTTTTGGTGGTCAAATTCCAAGATACTGTAGAGAAAAATAGAAAAAAAAATTGTTTCGTAAGTAACACATACTTTCTCATTATCCATTACGTTTTGAAACAAGCGAGTGAATCAATAATGACAAAAACGTTTGAATAGTTGGAGCCAATAGTATGCTTTCTAAATAAAGATAAAGGCGCTCCTCGTTTATTTATTTTGAAACATTTATCTTGTGATTTAATAACTTTTTGTCAGGCTGATATTATATCTTTAGGTGTTCATATTGATAGTCAACTAGCTTGGGTGATATGTGGATTATTTGAAGAAGATTGAATAAAATTATTTATTTAATTCGAAATTTAAGATATTGTATTCTTCCTTCCTATATGAAAAGTTGGTTATCTAAAATGATACTTAACACCGGCTTTATGAGACAATTTTACACAGAAAGGTACGGTAGTTCATTTCACCATGTTTTACGTAACAATAGTAACATTTTTAAGTTTATGCCTATATTAACATTTATTATAGTATTTTATATATACAGGGTGATTCATGAGGAAAGATAAAGAATTTAGGATGTGAATTCTGAAGTCATTCTGAGTCAAAAAGTTCATATAAATATGGGTCCGTTTTCGAACGGTTACGGAGATATGGCTCTTTGATTTCACAAAAACTTCTGAGATTCCATTGTACTAACTCGCATTTAGAGACAGATAACGGACAAATTTAAAGTTTATATTCACATATGCATACATACCAAATATTATAGACATCGGAGTTGACGTTTTCGCACATTTTCAAATGCTTCAATGTACTGTTGCGCTCGGGCGTGAATCGCGCTCGTCGCTCGGGAGAGTTGCTCGTGGCTGTTCTTTATATGCCGCATCCAAAATACGGTCGATTAGCGCCTCACTCGTTTCCCCCTTCCTTTGCTATACCAAGTCTTTCATCCAATCCTATAGACAGTAAGTACTTTTCGATATTGTACCCTTCTGTTCGGAAAGCGTCGTTCTTATTCAGCGACGACACGCAAGGAACTTCTATCGCACAAACCATAAACATACACAATATCGGCGTATTCTGTAGTCGAAAATTTATAAGGCATCTTGAAAAACACAACTTAACACTTCCGATAACTGTACCTGTATAACTACTGTATTGTAGGTAACTGACTGAACTGCTGTGAATTGATAAGTGATAGCGTAGGCTATGTGTGTCACCTGCGGGTTCTGTGTCATTACATCAGACAAGGGCAGGCAATTGGATATTTGTAATGCCCCACCACCCGGTTTGTTTCTCTTATCTACATCGCTCACAATGCAGATTGCAATGTTACGTCATCCATTGCAATCGGTGACCTTGTCTCACGTTCTCACGTCAGTTGCATGTGGTAACGTCTGATTCACATTGGGGCGAGACGATTTACCAAAAAAATGCGTCTAGCTCCGCCATCGTTCGAAAACGGACCTATGTTCATATGAACTTTTTCACTCAAAATGGCCTAAGATATTGTATTCTAAATTTTTTACCTTTCCTCGTGAATCACCATATATAAATAGCTCTATTTCTTTAATTGACCCATGTTTTCTATATTCCCTTCCACATAGACTTCCTATGTTGTTACGTAAAATCTGAATTATTGTTTCTTTCACTGCTCCCCTATATAGTATGGGAAAACTCTCTGAAATCAACACTCTATAATCTTTTCGCTGTAAGAAAAATCCTAATGTAAACAATAGCACGTGACTGAAGTGAGGCTTCATTGGCCGCTGTTTGGCGCCATAGATTCTCAGTACACTATTGTACATTCTGTTTCATGTTAAACATTTCCCGTTACTTGTCAAGTAGACCTAACCTCACTACTATGCATTCGTTTGCTTAGGAAACATTTACTTTATAATTACTGCAATTAAATTATTTTTAAGTCTTATGTCTTCACAATGGACAGTTGAAGGTGCAGAAGCCATACTACAGTACCACGTGCTTACGTGAACAACTAGGAGCTCAAGTGACGCCAGCTTGTTACAAGAACAGACTACCTCGGTATTACTGTTGGTATTCATCCGCGTTCATAGTGCATAACAAAATATAAAAGTAGCTTTTCTTTTACATATCGTTTTACGTATGAGTGAAGTTATATGTTTCATCGTATTATACAACTAGAATTCAATTTTTTACTTTCAAATAATACAAGATTATGGTTTCCAAATACGAACTATATTTTCCTGAGTCGTGTGAGTGTTTCGCCTGGGAGCCAATCACGGGTATGACAGCCACGTGCTTATGTTTACAGTAGGATTTTTCTTACAGCGAAAAAAAGTATACACAACAACCCCATACGAGCACAGTCGGGCGCATTATTTTCTTGTTAGGACTGGTTTCCTACAGCTCTGTCACTTAAAGTTGGTGGCAAAACCTCAGCGTACCCCAAATGATGATGGAATGTCAGTGTCTTTTATAGGAAATGCTCAAAATGTTCATCAGCATGGAGACACGCGTCCCTCTACATAAAAACAAACCAGCTTTGCACCATTCGCTAGGCTTGGCATTACGAGAGCTGAACTTGGGATGTGTCCGTACACTTAGCAACGCTTTGGCAATGGTCGTCCGACAGGTGGCCTGAGCGGCATTTGTGAATCTGAAGCTGACAGACGACCGTTCTGCCTCAGCCTTTGTTAGAGTCAGGTCCCACTTCGCGGATGAGTAGCCTGCTAATCCTCAGCCTCATAAGCCTTATTTGAAACGACTGCAGAGGCCCCGAGCCCAAGTCCTTCCTACATGAGAATCAGAAACCCGCGAAATGTCTGCTCGAACTGTTGTTACTGATTTGGAGTGAGTTTATTTCATATGAATCACAGCCATTGATATGATTTCTTCAAGAGGAATTTACTTTGATGATGAATAATTCACCCAGTAGATGAACAAGATCTGGGACAACTACTAATGCAGTTTTTTTTCGCGTTATTTGAAACAACGGCAGAATAGAGTTTTCTTGTCTTATTTGTATGTATGTATTTATTCACACTCCAAATGAGTAAATACTAGGTGGCAGTGGTAAATAATTACACTCAATAATGACAACTAATAATAAGCACCATTAATAATAATAATAATAATAATAATAATAATAATAATAATAATAATAATAATAATATAATAAAACTAACAAGGAGCATCCTAAATTAAATGAAGCACGATCACTTAATAGTACATTATGCAACGAGCCTATAATGGTAGTAATTAAGACGCAAGCATAATTTTCATACGAGCGTCTTAATTACCATTATAGGCAAGTTTCATATGACTTTTTATGCTCGACCATATTTCTAACTTGAAAGTATTCAAAATTATGGTTATGTGCGAACTGACCTGAATTGTGAGATGTGCGCAGACGCGAAAGTATTGATTTTTTCCGAGGCCGAATTTCATTGACCTTGGCACAGAATAAGATGAACATTACTCTGATATAACCTGAAAATTGATTTAGAATTGAAAAACGAGATGACAAATTGAATTTATTTGAATATTATTTACAATTAACTCTAATTATTATAGTAACAGAACATAACCTTCTGCGACAGTATTGGATTTCCAGCCTCCGTGACTTTTCGCTAATTCTCTTTCGATTGCGTATCCGAGAATAATCGATACTTGCGGTTTTATAACGGTACAAAGCTGACTTGTCATTGGCTGAACACCTGTAAGCTGACTTCTCATTGGCTGAACACCTGTACTTTAATAAGTAGATGTATTTCAATGACATGCATTAAAGGACTGCTACCAGGTGTATAATTACTACATTTCGGTATGGTCGAGCATAAAATAACATTTAAAGTATCGGTAAATCTAATTTGTATCTTAACCCTAAATTCGAACTAAAACCCACGAGTATGATATGTTCATACATGCACAAGTACCTTTCAGCACTACACTCGTTTCGCTGTCAACTCACTCACTGCATTGGTATTACTCGACCAAGGCGAGTGGAACCGCGGGCGTAATGTGAACTATCGCGATGCGGTATTACGAACGCAGGAGCAGTAGCGCCAAGGCTCCGGGTTGCAGGACTCCACTGGCCTTGGTCGAGTAATATTATGACATATTTCACCATTTCACTGATACTATCCTGATTTCACTAACACCACTAACACTATATATATATATATATATATATATATATATATATATATATATATATATATATATTGATTATAAGTGTCAAATTTATCGTTTCTCATTGCGGTGACATTTAAAGAGATTACACCACATTTACACCTAAGAAATTTAATTTATTACACACTCGTTTATGTTTTGTGGGAGACGATGGTGATATTTATATTTTATATATTTTTTAAGCTAAAGGCTTAATTTTTTGTACACACACTTATTGATATCAGTAATGATGTGTTCACGTTTCGTGTTTATAGTTTCAGTAGTTTTAGGGTTATTTAACTAAAAACAATAATTTTGCATATTTGCAAATCAGTAAGTTTAAGTTTCATGTTTGTAGGTTCAATAGTTTAAGAATTATTTAAATAAAAAAATTAGCATATTTTAAAACATTTTTATTTCCTCAAATTTTAAGTAGTATGTTTGAATTTTTTACAATACCTTTGATCTTCCTAAAAAGTTTCTATGTTCTCACAAGTTTTAGTTTTTATCTAGTAAAAATAGGGAAAATACGTATTAAACCTATTCATCTTCAAATTTATACAATTTACAGAGTGCATGCATACATTTTATTTTTTATTTAAAAATTATTTTCTTTTTTGAAAAAAAAATGCCATTATAACTAAGTATATCTTCAAGAACATTCAGTAAAAAGTTCAGCTTCCTAGCAAAAAATTTGTGGAATCCCTAATAATTTGAATACAAAGAAGTGGGCAAAGAGAGAGTGCGGGGAAATGATTTTTTATAAGTTTTCATGCATTTTGAACTTAATGAACGCAGCCTTTTTAAACATGGCATAATTAACTACTCATCTGCTGTAGTGTTCTAAAACTTCGTCATAGTGTATAGATTCATTTTCTCAAAAAAAAAAAAAACGAAAAATAAGATTTTTGGCGAAAAATGACCAAATTTTCACCCATCTCGTTCCTTAACACAATTGTTGACAATGATGATTGACTGCCGAAGATATACTCTTGCGACCAATAATAATAATAATAATAATAATAATAATAATAATAATATAATAATAATAATAATAATAATAATAATAAATAGTCCAACAGCTACACTTTCTACATTTACAACATAATATTGACCACTGCTTCAAAAATTAGTAATTTTAGTCACAAGTCACATTGTCCGACGTTTCCTAAATTAAATGCTGTATAATCTGAGATCCTTGATGTACATCCTTATCATTTAGCCACGTACCATTTCTTCTTGTAGAATAATTAAGAAAATAAACTTATATGATAATAATAATAATAATAATAATAATAATAATAATATATTAAGCCCGTTCGAAACCGCCCACATTCATAATATTACATAGGGTTTTGTGCATCCCTGGATGAAACCATATTGTGAAGAGATTTAGAGAGCTTTTATCGGCGATGCAAATAAGATGATGATGTGAAGTTGTTCAAAATTGGGCTGGCATTAATGTAATGGAATTGTAATTTGTAAACTGCGTTCAGAACAATTGCTTGACTTGTATTCAAATTAGGAACGATTCTCCCTGGATGCGTGGGAATTAAAGTCGTCGGTCGTTCCCTGAACACGAGGGACTCCCTCTGCTTCCCTTTTCCTCGACATCTGTGATCTTTTGGACTAATTTCAGCCAAATAGGCGTACCCTGCCTGGCGATTCACTTTTGTGGAAGTTAATGGTTTCAGTTAAGGCAAGAAATGTGGTCTCTTTCTCTGTTCATGCTGTTTTATTGTTTGAAGTAACTTAATTAACGCAGTAACGTCGTTGTTAAATACTTTGGATTTCTGAGACGTTTACTACCATGTAGTGATGGTTGCCTACATTATTTTGCTTTCTGTGTCTGTTTTTATTTTAGTGTAAATACAGTACATAAATTCGGAAGGGTAATTCAACATAAACTGTAACGAAATCTTCTGTTTAAGATTTAAGCAACTTTTATCCACATTGATTATGTAATGTGGACTTTACATCACTAAAAAAATCGGTAAAGACATTCATTACACAACTAGTTAGGTCCTGATACTTCTATTACGCAACTAGGTAGGTAATGATACTGCTATTACTTAACTGGCTGCGTAATGTGAACCACACATTAAATAAAATAAAATGGAATTGATTTTACATTTTTCTTGGAGCGCCAGTCTTCGAATTTTTTATATCCCACTTCGTATCTTACGCGGGATTTCGATGGTACAAAACATTTAATTTCAGAATTTGCAGAATTTGCAATATCTGAAACTTCTTTTGAACTCATTTTAACAGTATTTGTTTGTTTCTCCCAGTACTGCTGTTCTTCTGTTACAAACAAAACCTATCGTGTTCGGAATTAATAAAACAAACATAAACGAATCGCCTCTCGCAGGAAGAAAATAATAATAATAATAATAATAATAATAATAATAATAATAATAATAATGCAATCGTCTCAACACAAAAGGCAAGTTCAAAACTAAAAAAAATAATATAATTACTTTTATTATTTTTTTTATTAAAGTGGGAAGCGACGTAACCAAACGGACACAATACTTATGCGAAGATATGGTTAAATAATTAATGCACTTTATTCACTGGAAAATACGACCATATTTCTGGAGCGTACTATACTCACTCAGTACTGTATACGTGACCGTAAGGCGACTTTGACTGCATATGCGGTCTTGGTTCTGGTGGAGGACTTGTGGAAGTTTACTAGTAGAGGAGGTGAGAGGGAAGTACATTCAAAAACTCAGGTGCAATAAAAATTGAAGTAAAAATAAAATGATGTCCCTGCATTACTGGGTTCAGTATTTTGTCCGTGTATCTTGTCTGGATGGCTGCAGAAAATTTAACGCCGTCTGACAGTCCGCATGTTACTGTTTGCCTTGCTTCATCTAGATTGGGATCTGTCCTGAAACCGCTCCACTCCAAGTCTAGCAAGGGTGCGTTTTCATATTTTCTTTTACAGCTGCTCTTTGAGAACGCTATTTAGATTAGAGCCATTAAGCAGTAATACATCAAAGGGGCCACATTATTTTCGTACAGAAATTACGCCTACTTAGTTCCTTCTGATTTTTTTCACGGGGCTTTGAGAATTTAAATAAACTAAAAGGAAGACGGTGCCTGTGAATAGAACAACATTACGACTACGATAACGTTTATGAGTAAGCAACGTGGAAGGCAGCCATGTCTGGTTTCCGTCACGACCATAATGGAAAACATCGGCCTTCGTGTTTTTACATGCGATTGATTTCTTATGTAGTTGCCCTCTGTGAAGTGATTTTAATATTTTTTCTAAATGAGATTTTGTCTTGCGCCTTGTGTTTCAAGTCTCTGATCTTTTAAAAGTCCTCTTGAAACATAATTCCAAGTCCAAATTAAGTGTCAAACTTCGACACACACATGCCTTTTAGTGAAGCAAATGGGATAAAATAATCGTTCATCACAAAATTTAATTTCAGAGCGAAAGTTGACAGAATCATCTGTAGTTAATACTACATATTCTCAAGAGATATCACATCATAAATAACTATCATACTAGTTAGTGTACAGCAGGGATCGGCAAAAATATCGTCATCACTCGCAATAGTGACGTCGCAGTAGCAGCGCTGTAAACTGTCTTTGCTTCGCCATCTCCCTTATGTCCAACTCCCCTACAACTTCAGTACACAGGCATCTATCAGTGGCGGGTTACCTGATTACATTTAGTTTGCTTCTCTATCAAAACCTTCAACGTCTGTTAAGAAACGTGTGTTTAAGGAAGAATGGGAGTAACAGTATTTGTTGTGCACATGGTAACAATGTAGACGCCTCTTGCGTTCTAAAATTCTAATAGACACTTATAAATCAAACATCTAACGACATTACGTCACGCCATAAGATTATCACGAAATCATAGGTAAGCAAGAACGTATCCATTTTGATTCTAAACGAAAATGTATAGGCCTATAGTAAGAAATAAGTATAAAAATAATTTTCTTTTCATAAGGCTGAACAGGGCGAAGCAATTAAAACATTAAAAGTAAAAAAAAAAGTTTATTTTTGTTTCCTTATCGTTCCATAATATTCCATTTAACATCGCTGTTGCTGATCTTTCTTTATTTCTCGTCGGTCTTACTAATAAAAACTCTATATACAGACGTTTAACTGTCATACTTATACAATAAGTAGCTCCTTTATAAGTCGTTTGTAAATTCCTTACTAATAATCACTACATACGTCGTGTATAACAGTATAACTGTTACACAGCTACGTCATAGTTTCGTCATTACTTCATTCCGAAAGGTAATAGAATATCTGAGGTTCTCTATTGCATCCTGTAGAGCGCTCTAGTGTGCCGTGTTAAGTATCGATAGTACAACTGGTTTTGATCGATTACCACACTATATTTTGTTCAAAGAGTACAAGCTACAGCAATATTATTCTAATTATTCTGTGCTATTTGGTTTGTTCTTCTGTGGTTACAAGGCAACGATCATCAAAAAATGGCAGTCATTACGAACAGCTGTTAGAGGGGCGGCCATTTTTTCTCTATATACAACGCTTAAACAAGGGATTTCGTGTATATAACTACTGCAAAGCAATTCCCATTGTATAGTTACAATCTGTTTATACGTTCATAGCTTATGCAAGGTTTATTAGTAACGTATTCTGTCCCAACTCTGCATAAGTCTCGTATAAAAACTATACACGGTTTATTAGTAAGACCGCGTATGTTTAATATCATTATCCTGTGCAGCATTTTTATTAATTTTGACTCCTAAATATTCAAATTCATTGCATTTTTGGAGCCTCAGTTTCATTCTGTCAGACAAGACTTACAATTTAAAATTAAGAAGCGGAGTCATGAACAGCTGCATCCTTCCAGCTCTCCTATACGGAGCACAGACATGGTCTGCAACGGAAAGAGAGCGGGACATGCTGAGGAAGTGCCAACGGAAAATGGAGAGGAAGATGCTGAACATCACACTCAGACACAGACTACGTAACGAAGACATAAGGAGACAAACACACCTCAAAGACGCAGCAGAAACTGCCGACAAGCTGAAGAAGAAATGGGCAGAACACGTGATGCGACTCAACGAGAACCGGTGGACACACATCCTTACGACATGGGACCCAAGGATTGGCAAACGCAGCGCTGGAAGACAAAAGACAAGGTAGGCAGACGAACTTAGAGCAAGATTGGGCCATCTATGGTCAAGAACACCGAAAGACCGACAACAATGGAAACTAATCACAAAGTGACTTGTACCCCAAACAGTGACTAGTGAACAGTGGACCTTTCAGTGTTAACCCAGACAGCATCCCAAACTATTACATTACAAAAGTGACCGTTATTCCCGGAGTGGCTAACTGGGAACTGCTTGACAAGGCAGTCTGCATATTCAGGAGGCCCTTGCCCTTCACGGGATTTCGTGGCTAATTCTTAATACTAATTCCATCTTGCAAAACCAAATCTCTTGTATATTCACTGCATCCCATATAAAATGTCTTTTCAAATTCTTGCATTACATAATCGTATATATTTAATAGATTTTAAGGAGGCTTTTCATTTGGTTAATAAGGAAATGTTATGGGAAATTATGATTAATGAAGGTATTACAAACTTCCTGGTAAAGACTATTGAAAATATAATTATAAATATGAATAAAATAATAAAAATAAGTTGAAAAATAGTTTATTACAGTTATTGAAATACTGAAGTTCATGGAAACAAAGTGAAGAAAATTTAACCATGTCCTTGCATTCAGACATAAAATATTAAACACGTTGTATACTTACAAAGCACAATCAATGTTCTGTACAATACCTTCCTAATGTGCGTCCTGAAAAGCTAGACATGTTTTATTCTCAACTCCGTCCGGCACGTGGAGGGAAGATATCACAGCGCCTCTAGCGGCGAGCAGATAAATTGAACAGATAAACGAATGAACAGTGTCGGGATTCCGTTTCAAATTTAGAATAGCTTCGCTATTTCTCTGAAAAGAACATTCCCATCTTGATTATGAGCTATGCCATTTGTAGGAAGCGAAAAAAACAAACACATTTCTTAGTAGCTGTCGTAGTGTGCTTTACTGAGAAGTATTGGATGTAGGTACTTTTGAAATACTTTTTACAAATAAATTCTGCTGCGATATTGCACCAACTGCTAACTAATTCTGGTTACATGTCATAGATCAATGCTTAGAACGAATCGCATAAGCTATATTGGCGAAAATATCTCTTAAAAACAATATGAAGGGTTCAGAGCCATAGTGGGCCAAGCGCCATTTATTAAAAACGGAGAAAACAAGAGTTGAAATTAAGTGATTACTATAATTTAATGAAACGTATAGCAATTGAGATAAAGTATGCATATTAAAACTGAATGATATGTCGATCTTCATTAAATTATGTAATTTACTTAAATTTAACCCTTGCTTCTCCGTTTTTAATAAATGGTGCTTGGCCTGCTATGGCTCTGAACCCTTCAATTTAATATGAATAATAATAATAGTAAACTGCCCGCCATTGAGGGTAGCCCTTACGGACTCAGTATATCCTAAAAAAAAAAAAAAAAAAAAAAAAAAAAAATTATACATATGTAAACATAGATGTTACATTTTAAAGAAGGAAAACAAAGAAAAGGGCGTGAAAAATTACAGTTGCTATTAATGTGGCACCATGTGATTAATTAGGATTTGGCAGGATTTTGGTACATTTTCAACTTCATTTTTTGTAATAATGTAATTTAACGGTAGTGAGATGACGCATTCCAGGTCAATTCGCCCACAGCACAATGTCCAATGTAGTCTAATGACGACAATGTCCAAAATTAAAACTTCCAGTCAAATAAGGCCACTAGTAAAAATATCCAATATGCAGAAATGCCCAGAAGCCAAAATGTTTAAAATATAAAAATGTCCATAAGTGAAAATGTCCAATCGACCATTTGGTAATGTTGTATCTTTGCAATGCTATAATAATAATAATAATAATAATAATAATAATAATAATAATAATAATAATAATAACTGTAATTTATTATAGTTAGCGTATGTCCGTCAAGTTATGAGTTAGGTAATGCGGGCCCAGGTAACGCGGAGCGCTGCTCCTTTGTCTCTGCCCTGCTTTTAAAGAGGGGCACGCCTACAAGTCGGTCCGATCCAGAAGGCTGTGGTCCGGCGTATGTCAACTCGACATAATTATTGAGGGGAGCCACAATAATACGTGCGGCTGGCAGCCATGTTTCTGGAAATTAATTTACGACCTCCCTTGGCTCTGTGCTTGGGGTGGGTGGAATTTATTACCTGAACCAACTTGGAACATTAGCAGAGCCCCCCCATGGACCCAGAGTTAAGAAATGAAGAATAACGCCAAGTTTGTTGTGCAGGGGTGCATCCAGCTGGGGGCAGGTTTTGGCATATTCAATAATATGAGAGTTGGCGCAGAATCTTTCGAGGGGTGAGTGTTTCAGCATAGGGTGTCAGCAAACGGACTGGTCTAAAAATACGGGCATTAATGGCGCGTAACACTTTAGTTCAGATCTCTGAGAAGAATAAGTTTTTTGTACAGATAAATCAACTTATTTATTTATATTAAATTTTAACTTACTAATTTATTCTTTATCTAGTTAATTTTTATATACAAACATGGACAAATTATTAGACTAAATATCATTATTTGCATAAATTTTAATTTGTTTTAAAATGGAGTAGTTACATGATAACAATATTATACATATTAATATTTTCTATGTATTCTTTTCGCCTTAGTGAGCACTTCAAGTCTCCTTGGAAAGTTGTGTATAAGATTTAGTAGTATTTATTTATTTAACGTGCTAGAGATAAGGCCGTCAGGCCTTCTCTGACCCTCTAACAGGGGATTACAACTATAATATGAACAATAAAATTACAATTAATATTAAATTTACAATTACAATAATTACAATAAAAATTAAAGTACGACAAGATTACCTGTTTAATGAAACCTAGACATTTTATCATAGAAGTTAAGAACAAAAACATATTTTTGTATTTACTGAATTACAAATTAAACCTAGAATAACAAAATTCTATAGTGATGAAATTACCGGATATTGAAATATTTTGTGATAGATTAAGAGAACTATTTACAAGAAACCATGTCTGAACGAGTCTCAATTACTGACCAAGTGCCTAGTAAGTTTGCGTTTGAATTCAATTTTATTTCGACAGTCCCTGATGCTAGCAGGTAACGAATTCCAGATTCTTGGCAGGGCTATTGTGAAAGAGGATGAGTATGAGGAGGTGCGATGGGATGGTATTGTTAGTATTGTTTCATGACGAGAGCATGTGTTCAGATTGTGGTGGGAAGAAAGGTAAGTGAAGCGAGACGACAGGTACGAAGGAATAGAAGAGTTCAAGATTTCGAAGAGAAGGAGAAGTGAATGTAAATTTCTTTTCTTATCTAGTTTAAGCCAACCTATTGTTTCCAGGGATAGGGTAATATGATCATATTTACGAACATTGCTTACAAAACGTACACACAAATTATGAGTACGTTGAAGTTTCGTTTTGTTGTCGCTGGAAAGGTCAGTCAGTAAAATGTCAGCATAGACAAAATAGGGAAATACAAGCGTCTGCACAAGAAACAAGATTTATGCAGACCCGCGAATTTCAGTGCCTCTGTGTCTAATAACTATTAATGATTCTATGAGCCAAACTTTAGTGATAATGTTGAATTTCTTAATCTGTTCTTAACAAAGGGTACCAGAGTTTCTAGATTGGATTCATATCAGGACTGTTCCCTGGCCAATTGTTTTGGTTTGGAAATTCTGAAGAAATTTCGAAACCTTCTTCGTTTTAGTCTCTTAAAAGCAATTGATTGAAATTACACCAGGATCAGTGTTGTGCTCATTGATAAAATTATAGACTTAAAAAGTTTAAACCTTAAGTCATATATGTTTCGTCTATAATTTGTCCACGTTTGCACTTCTTACGTTCCATAATTTTTTATCTTACTCTTTATTTATTTCGTCACTCTTTCGTCATATCCGTAATTTCTTTATTTATCTTTTTCTTTTATTAATTCTCTCTTTCTGTCCTTTTTCTGTATTTATTTCGTGATATCTCCTTTGCATTGTTATTTCTCTAGTTTCTTTGTTTATTTTTTTCCGTGTCTTTACTTGCTTTCAGTTCTCCATTTGTCTTTTGACATAAAAATATGTCTATATCGAAGAAAACTACACGAGAAATCCAGGCAACGAAATCAGGAAATGAAACTCAATTTTACTTAAATATGTGATGCCTCAAAAACTGAAAGTCTTATGATGTTGAATTTTATATGTGAAATCATTAGAAAATAAAGAACTCTAAGATGGTATAGGCCTACTGTATTTATTTACATTCACGGTATTTTAACAGTTATTAGGATTGGTTATTACCATACATAGAATCTTGGGGACCGATGGAGGGGAACACTGTGCATGCAAGTTAACTAAATGCTGGAGCATAGCTGCAAGAGCGGCATATGTACACAACAGACTATGTAGGGAGGAACACTATGAAATAAACAATTGTATGTTCACCACGACACACATATATTTTATAACTACCCGTCACTACGCTACTTATCTGCATAGATTGTGCATCTGTAGTACATCATGACGAAGAAAAAGGGATCCAAGAAGCATCAATTTGTGACAAGTTGGAGGCAAGTGTTTTGAAGTGAATGGGGATATATTACTTGCAAACTGTGTAGCGTAAACATGCGTGATGACAAACGTCAATATACTGTATACCAGAGTGCTGCATTGGAGTTAAATCGCTCGCTCGAACTCGGTCGAATGTCGTACCCTCGAGTGAGGTAAGATCGGTCGTGATACGCTCGTAATAGAAAAACAGTACAAGGTCATCTCACCGACATGTCTTATCTTGTAAGGAAGGCGACAGATAAGATACGCATATGTTTTGCTCACACGGTAAAAGTAAGACTTTATTTTCTGCGTTTATGACAAACGTTTAATGGAACAGTCTAATGGAACGAACCAAAACAGTAACATGAAGTTATAAATAAAATAGTATGAAAAACTTCGATATTCAGTTATTATTGCTAATTAATAATTATTCAATATTTGATTTACCACATATATGATATGATAGGTCCATATATACTGTTCCGCCTATATACTGCGACAATGTAGGAACGTTTTACAAAATATTATTGATATATCAGTAGATTAATAACAATATTAGTACAGAGATAACGTCACAGAAAATATAACAAAACGAATATTCATGCTGCACAACTGTTACAGACGCAAAGATTGATACATTATTTAGCAGAGATTATTATTATTATTATTATTATTTCTAGAAAACTTGATACGGTTCTTGCATTATCGTGATTGTGTTCTCCGTTTATAATAATTACGTTTACATCCAATAACGTCTATCAGATGTGACAAAAACAAAATAACGCCTGTGTGGGGAGGGGGGAACATTTACCTACAACATTTATATTACATTTTAATGCAAGTTTTGTAGTTGTACTATGGAGAGGTTAGTTAAACACTGCAAAGTTTTGAAATGATAAACATCTATGATGTTACTACACAGTTCATCTCTGTAACAAGAACGAATTCTAACGCTCGGCTTACACCGTTCGAGGATTTATCGCTCGCGACAATTTTATCCATCATGCATGTGCACTACCATCGGATTATGCTATGAACTACTTGGCGCTCGAGCGAAAACGTCCGATGCAGACCTCTGCTGTAAACAGAGACATTGTAACACTAGAAAACACACAGAAAACAGAAAACTTGAATCGAAAAACGAAAATGAAGATCTTCGAACATGTAATTCCATGTCAAATAAATAATCACAATTTTAACTGGACTTGTGTGAGATTATGGTAAAGGCTGGCATCCCGTTCTTTAAACACAAAATCTCCATTTTAAAGTCTTTGTTGAGAATACACAAATAAAAAGTTGCCAATATATGTAACATTAAGGCAAAATTAGTCAGTGTAGCCAATAGTACATAAATATATTCGCATTATAAAATTCAAAATTTGATCTCTCTGTAATAGGCTTAAAGACTTTACTAATAGACGGTAATTATACACAGTATTTAAAGGGTGTAAATGATATTTTGTTATTGAAGTGTTGTATCAGTAAAGAATTACGTTGTGTCAGTGAAGTGTGTTGTGTAAATGAAACGTGTTCCTGTCAGTGAAGCTTTATAGTTTATAGTGGTAGTGCAAAGTATTTGAACAGTGAAATGTTTTTAAGTGTTAGTAAAATCAGGATAGAATCAGTGAAATGTGTCGTAGTTCCAGTGCAGTGAGTGAGTTAACAGCGAAATGAGTGTAGTGCTGAAAGGTACTTGTGCAGATATGAACATATCATACTCGTGGGTTTTAGTTCGAACTTAGCTTTAAGATACAAATTAGAATTATTTTAAATGTTATTTTAAGTGGTCGTGCTTCATTTAATTTAGGGTATTCCCTATTATTATTATTATTATTATTATTATTATTATTATTATTATTATTATTATTAATTGTATTTTTAATTAATAAGTTTATTATTGTCATTATTGAGTGTAATTAGTTACCACTGCCACCGGGTATATAGGTTACCCATTGCAGTGTGAATAAATACATACATGATTATGAAATAACATTAGATTTAGCGGGAAACCTCTCATACTGTCAAATAAGAATAATTTACACATAATGTACATCAATATTTTCCCAAATACTTTTTTACCCTCTCCAATAATAGGGTCACCTATATAGAAGTAGAGGAACTATTGCAATGTTTGTCAGTTTGTCATATCTTTGATTCTCACTTATCACCTGACTAAAAAGTTCGCATACACGATCCCAAAATTCTAGGTCAGTCATCTTTGAACGCCAGTGTACTGGATGAATCCTCTGTCAATGAAGTAAGTTAAAAGTTTCATGAGTTTTCGAATATATATTGAGGCATTATGTTACTATTAATGTTTAAAATAGTCAATTTACGATGGAAAATAATGCATGTTCCACACTGTCACTTTCGATGTCCATGAAGAGGTTCTATTACCCTGTTGGTCGCGTTAGGCTCCTAGTAGCTATGACAACCGGACTGGGTTGAACGTCATCAAGATTGATGTTGCAGTTAATCTCTGTGGCAGGAACTTTATTACCTTATGACGAGTGATGCTACCATCTGTGTAACGGGAGAAGTACTAATTACTCTGGGGAATTGTCAATGAATAAACAAATGAACCTCGGAAATTTAGCACACGAGTGGAGAGTGCGTCTTGGAAGTCAGCAGAGATAGCGTTGTGCTGAGTTGTGAATCTGGCAGGGGTGTCCGTTATCTTACGACATTTTGTAACAGGGAGACTAAAATTATTCGAATCAAAATTCACATTATACCAGTTCTATTTACCGTAATTAATTAATTGTTATACATCTTGATTACACAATTTTTAACACTATTGCATTCGGGAATATGTATTATATATCTTTCTCGTGTTAAATTTTACTGTACCTGTTTAACATGTTTCTTCCTGTTATGGGCCATCTTCAGAACTGGTTGTTGCTGGTCTTGGCACCTTTTGTTTGTTTTTCCTGTGGGGGTATGTTTGTGTAGTGTAATGTGGAGTCAAAGAGTGTGTGTGTTCTGAAATTGAGTTGTATGTTGAGAATTTCATTTGGATGTGTTTTTGTGTATCTATATATTTCGTATTGTTCTAGTGTGTTTAGTTTGTGGCTTTTTGGTTGAATATGTAGAATTTCCATGTCTGTGTTCATGTCTCATTAGGTGTGGTTAGCATTTGTAATGTATTCTGTATATGTGGAAGTGTTTTGTAGTTTTGTTATGGCTTTGATGTGTTCTTTGTAACGTGTTTGAAATGATCTGCCTATCTGTCCTATGTATAAATTGTTGCAGGTGTTTCATTTGAGTTTGTATAATAATAGTTTTATTTTCCCTGGCTGAGTTGAGGCCATCAAGCCTTCTCTTCCACTCAACCAGAATCAAATCACATACAGAAAAATACATACCGGTATACAAATATTAACTGAAAAAAAAAAAATAATAATAATAATAAAGTAAAAAGAGAGATTGAATACATATACACAATCAGTATTAACTTAAAAAAAAAAAATAATAATAATAATAATAATATATATACATATACTGTATAGTAAAAAAAGAGACTGAATACATAATCACAAAGAGGAAAATACATTCTAGTATACGCCTGTATGATTGTATTTGTTTGTGTTGTTTGTGTGTGTGATGCTTTGGCAGAGTATTATTTGTTCTGTATGCGATGTTGTAATTTAATTTCTTGAATGGGTGGAAATTCTACATATTCAACAAAAAAGCCAGAAAGTAAACACACTAGAATAATACGAAATATATAGACACACAGAAACACATCCAAATGAAATTCTCAACACACAACTCAATTCCAGAACACCCTTTTTGACTTCACATTACATTACACAAACACACCCCCACAGGAAACACAAACAAAAGGCACCAAGACCACCACCAACCAGTTCTGAAGATGGCCCATAACAGGCTGAAACATGTTAACCAGGTATGGTAAAATTTAACACGAGAAAGACATATAATACATATTCCGAAATTAATTGTTTATTCATTGCAATCCTTACCTCATAATGTTTCTTTCAAATTCGTGTGAATTTAAAAATTTGAAATATACCTCTGTTTGCCTTTTTTATTTCTTTTTGTTTATTCTTTTATCTTTTCTATTTTCTTTGTTATTCCTCGTCGACTATTTTTCCATTCGTTGCTCTTTTGCTTGAAATTCTCTCTTTTTTCCCTTGATTTTTGTGCTGTTTATATTTTTTCTTGTTTTATTTAACTGATTAAAATTGACATGGAAACGAGGATTTTATTATAACAATAAGAGAAAGGACGTTGGAAGATCGGGCATGGGAGAATAGAAAAGAATGAAGAAAGGCTATAGACTCTTGAAAATAGGTACAGGAAGATGTCTTAGGACATTGTGAAACCTGATAATGATTAAATTAATAATATTATCTTCCATTTTTCTTCTTTTCTAGTAATTCATTTTTACATAAAAAATGTTAAGAAATACTGACTTACACATTTATCAATTCCCGAGACAGACATATACATTGTTTGGCAGTGAACGTTGGTCATTTTGAACACCTTCTGTAAATCTGAATGAACACCTGATACAAAATTATTGTTAAATTTTTCTAATGATTTTTATTTCTTTATATTCTATGCGTTGTATTAATACTGTAGTTAAATTTCGATTATGCATATCTATTTTTTAAGCCATCAGTGTAGTGTGTTTTCTATTTATAAGAAATGTGTTTTTTTATTTTCTACGTTCGAAGATCTGATGAATCCAAAAGCATAAAAGTAAGTAGGCCTATAATATGGTGTTATTTAAAAAACCACTCGTTTGCATACTCTTTGTAGTTTGTTGTTTAATCAACTGTCCGAAGGCAGGTCTGAACCTCACAAGTGATAGCAACAAGGCACCACTTATGAGGCAACTAGGGTAGTCAGTTCCTTTCCCCCTCCATTGCATAAATCGCCGAAATACAGTTATTGACATTTTCAGAATGCTCCTTTTTCATCCCCTAACTTTGTGTATGATATTAGATTTTCTTCATAAAATTCTAAATTTGAAAACTATGAGCAGGATTTGATACATTTAGTTACTACGTATTTATTATTATTAGTATTATTATTATTATTATTATTATTATTATTATTATTATACAGCGTGTGTGATTAGATAAAGGGATAACAAGAATGCCTTCCTCAAATTCCTATGAAAGTATAACATTCAAAAGGAAAAAGAAAACTAAATAAATATATAAATAGGGGAAGATTGCCAAAAAGATGGACAGACCAATTAGATTATTCCTAAAATAGAAACATGTCAATGGGACTAAAACTTATATTATTATTATTATTATTATTATTATTATTATTATTATTATTATTATTATTATTATTATTATACGGCTTTCAAAATTGTACAAGAAGTTGTCAGGTTATATTAATGATTGAATATGTTGTTACTGCTATTGATAACAGAAATATAACCAACCGATGATGCTTTTTCTTGCATAAGGAGCAATTTGTCTATGCAAGGTGGAAGTAAAATAACCCTTCAGATTGAATGAAACGATAGGGTACACTTAAATAAATAAATAGAAAACTTATATTACGTTATGTGATTAAATGTAGCCTACGGTTAATTATAAAATTAAGTTTGAAGTTTCAGCAGTCTGGCAACATCGCCGCTAACACACTCGTCTCGTGGTAAAGATGTAAGAGGTCAACGAACTCGGTGTGTCTGGGTAGGTGAGCTGCTCTGCCTCAACGTTGCCACTTGCTAGCATCGTGCAGTGGCTTCAAAGTAGATGTATTTTTAAAATTAAATTTACACGAAAACCGTGCACGGTATTGAAATACGCCACAGGGATAAATTGTGTAATAGATTTCCTTTCGATATGGACAAAAATCACGATTCTATTCGCAATATTTACCGCATGAGATGTTGTTAAACATTTGGGAAGGAAATAAGATATTATAGTTTCTTGTTACAACATGACCTATTCGCTATGGAAATCTGCAAGGCCATTTTGCTTCCATCCTGCATATAATGTCCGTCGTACAATGTGGCTGCATAATTGTCACAGTATATACAGATGCCCCACAAACTTTAAAACATACGAAAGAATATTTACTAATTTTCATGTATTACGGTAAACACTTACAGTATATTTAGTTCTGCAGTGAACATCAAATGATATAATCCTTCCTTGACTTTCTATTCTTCGTCTGTTCTTGACATTCAAGCTCTCTCCTGTCTGAACTTTAAAAAACTTCGTTTCCCAGCTTTCTTTTGTTTTCCCTCTCGATACGCTTTCTTTTGTTTCTAAAGAAATCGATATGTGAACTTATAATTGTTTTCTGTGGTTTCTGCAGTCTAAAACAAATGAGGAGCGTTAACGGGCGTGTTTAGACGCTTGTCTTTAGAGTTACAATGCAGGGAAAGGAGAATGTGCAGGGAATTAAAACCACGGCCCGAAATTAAAGCAGTCTCCTTCTATTTTTCACTCCTCATCTCTTTAATCTCTTCCCTTCTCCCCTTTAATATTCTCGTCTGTCTTATTCCCTTCTTGTAATTATTCTTCTTTCTCCTTTCCTGCTCTCCTTTCTGGTGTAATTTCAGTTTGTATCTCATTGCAGCCTTCCTTTCTTCTATATTAGAGCAGTTGTTATTCAGAGAAACAAATACAATATACAAGTAAGATAATGTAACTATTTATAGTACGTTCACAACACCTTTGGAGCTGATTTAAACATAGCTGTGCTATATAATATACAGAAAGCGTAGTACGCGCTCTGGCGGCGTTGTGGTTTGAGTTTGGTGATCGAATTAAACAGTACAAACACGCAAAGCAAAATTTACAAATTAGGCCTACTAGTAAGTTAATGCCAAAATTAGATGTAATCATTTGTGTTAAGTATTTTTAACGTGAAACATTAATAATAATAATAATAATAATAATAATAATAATAATAATAATAATGATTATGATGTTGATGATAATTAATTCTAGGATTTTGATGAAATTGCATCTTTTTTTCTAGTAAGCCAGAAACATTGCTGTTTTAGTCTTTATATGTTATGTGATAAATTGAGTGTTTTAAGACATATTTGTTACGGCATTTTTTTTTTTTCATTTTTTGCCTCTTACAACTCATAAGAGCATCTTTTGTTTTATTCGGACTTTTTTTTGGGCATTTTCATTTAATTTCGGCTATAAATCCCCATTATTAATATAAAATAATGTTTATTCCTTTGATATTTTGTCTACATATTTTGTCCATTAATACCCATTATTTTTTTACTTGGTTATTTAACGACGCTGTATCAACTACGAGGTTATTTAGCGTCAATGGAATTGGTGATGGTGATAAGATATTTGGCGAGATGAGGCCGAGGATTCGCCATAGATTACTTGACATTTCTCTTACAGTTGGGAAAAACCTCGAAAAAAAACCAATTAGATAATCAGCCCAAGCGGGAATCGAACCCGCGACCAGCGCAACTTCGGATTGTCAGGCAAGCGCCTTAACCGACCAAGCTACGCCGGTGGCTAATACCCATTATTTTGTATAATATTTTAATCGTTTTTCTACACAAATATTGCCATTTTAATGTAGTACACTCCAACCACCCCTTCAATATAGACTCCTCTATACCTGCTAATTCCAGATAAGAGTGGCGTTGTGGTGGGCTACATGGAAACAGCATCAGGTAAAATAATTAATTAAAATGTACCACGTACAATTAGAAAAAATTATGTAAAATTAAATAAACTTAAATATTGGTACTAGAATTTAATTTAATTACTAGTCTAAATATTAAGTAGTACAAAACCTCTTTTCATACTAAGCCAATTATGTACGAACAATTTTATGGCATTTTGAGGGCATTTTTTGAAAGATTTTTAGGTAAAAAATACATTGTTTTTAGGACATTTTTTCAGGATTTATAGGTCATCAAAATCCTAGCCCTAGTGATGATGATGATAATGATAATAATAATAATAATAATAATAATAATAATAATAATAATAATAATAATAATAATAATAATAATAATGTTTTGTTTTACTGGCAGAGTTAAGGCCATTCGGCTTTCTCTTCTACTCAACTAGCATGATAGAAAATTACTACATTGCTGTAAACAAAACATAATGCGCTTAATATTTGAGAAAACTGGTCACACTTTGTTATTACGGTGACGTCACCCAAGTGTAGGGTAATGTGTAACATGTCAAATGTGTCGTTGTTTTCCACGTACTCCCGCTCACTCCATTCTATATATTGTCGTTGTTCTTGCAACAACTCCTATGTGCAAAATATAAAATTTTTCAGTAGGAAGAAAAAACACATTTATTCATCCTATGGCAGCCGTACGTAGAGAGTACGGAGACTGTGAATTATTACATTTTCGAAACAAAGAAATATAATTATATATAGGAGATTATATTATTTGCTGTATCACTATTTAAGTTATTTAATAGAGCAAAAATCTGAAAATCGATAATAGAAGTTGTAGGAACAACGACGATATAATGTACTTCGCGATTTTCCATACGGTTCCATTGTCTATGTAATTCTCATTTATGAAGCTTAACCAAATTAAACTCAATAATTTTAATTTAATACAAATTATTATTCTAACATAAGTGGGGGTGATAAATAAATGAGGCGGATATGAAGGCAGAAATAGTTCATTCAACATAAGTTAATTCTAAAGTAATTAGCTGTGGTATTAATTTTCAAATTAATTCATTTCTCCGTAATATCATACTATTATTCATTACAATTTTATATTGATGTGTGAATCGTTTCGCCCATGAATTGCATTGTTGCCTCGACACTAGGCCTCATGGAATGAGGAAGATACACCTTGTTAAATTTAATTACTGGAAGTATAAATGAATATCAGAATTTTATTTCAAATGCCAAACTATATTTAAGTCCCAACCATGTTTTTACGACACATTTTCATGTCATTTTTGTTTGAAGAAATTCAGTTGAATATACCCTAATAAATACATAGGTTCGTAGTGAAAGTGACTTAACGTACATAGAAGGTAAGATCCTCATGTTACTGCTGCTGTTTGTCCCCCGCGAACGCTTGGATTCACAGAATTATAACTTAGGTACTACGTAATATTAAACAACAGAATACGATACTCACCCTCCTTACAACACCTGCTGGAAGTATTGCCCGCTACATTTATAATTTTATTACACTAAATACGTAGAGAGTTTTAATTTTAGCAATTTTGTCGCTCCTCCTGCAGATGTTTCATAAAATATCTTCTGTGCTGCACGTCTCAGACACTTTCGAGAACTATGTTACAAACCATGTACTATATCAAGTTTTTACTTGAATAAGCACATGAGGTTTTCTAGAACGTTTTTGAGTATTCACGGAACCTACATATTTTCTAGCGACTTAGCAGACGATTGATATTTTACGAGTCTAACATTGATCGACATTAATTTCCTTGTGCTTGGCAAAAAAAAAAAACAATAATTACAATACACCCTTTGACATGGAAAATGGTCGCTCTCCTGTAGTGTGAATTTGTCTGTCGTTCGGGTTAACGCGCGATTCACACTGGGAAATATTAAGCATCGAGGTCCGAGGATGAAGTCAAGTTGTAGCAGCGACGTATCTGTATGTTACGAAACGATATATTTCCTACGAAGCCTTTATGACTTAACGATATAACTTTTTATCCACGATGCGAAGACCGGGTATCGAATCTCTCTATTTAAAACGCACGCGTGTGAACACAGCGCACACGATGATTCCCGAGCTATTCCGAGATGGTACCAAGTCTCTGAACAGCGATCAATTTCCGTGTCAAAGGGTGTACTTCATTGTAGTTACGTTTGAACTTCGTAATCCAGCCTACATGCCCCTGATCCTTACAAACAACTCATACGGTATTGCCAAATTGAACGAGTACAGCTACAGAACTGGCACATGATAGACAAGCCTTGATGTAGGATAATGAAGTGTGTGAAACACTCCTGAAGCAATTTGTTGGTTTATCTGTTGTCTGTAACTTTCTCTTACATGAATTTTCTCTTTGTTGCAGGGACATCAGTCATAACCAACTAGAAATGATCGGTCGGAAGACACTGAGAGGCATTCCAGCGCTAAAGAATTTGTAAGTATACACTATATTGCTTTCATCACGTTAATTTAATTTATTTGTTCTGTAGTAGTAAGTGCATGAAATAAAGAATGTTCGTGTAGATTTCTTTAAATTTTTCAATTGTAGGGCAAACTCGGCTAATTTCGTGATATTCCTTTTTAAATTTACCACGAAATTATACCAGCGATAAATGTAATTCTGATGGTATAGTATAAATGGCGGAAGATGTACAACCCATGCATTATGTCCAGACACTCCCCCATTCATCCTACAGAGCTGCGCACGAGATCGGATGAGTCTACTTACGAATTATAGGGGAATGGGTTAGCCTTTACCTTGAACACGCCCGACCTTCCCTTCTATTCCTACCCCCTCCACAGAAACGTTGTTCTCCTACTGCGCATCGCGAGTGTCTTGACAAAATGCATGAGCTATAATATAACATAGATTTTGTTCACTGCGCTCTTACAGTGACGTCAGCGGATTTTTTGGAAACGACTTGAAGAGTTGTGAGATATATCGCTTTCCTTTGTTAATAGAATAGTTTTTTTTTTACTGCGTTGTGTGGTCCGACTTGTTTTCAATGTAAGAAATCACATTGTATACTTCTTGGTGAAACAATATATGCTTATCAATGCACTGATTATGTAACACAGCCTTATCTTGGGAGGTTATTTTCTTAGCGTTTTTCTCATTGCACGAGGACCTTTTTTCTCTATAATTTTTTTTTACACTGGTGTAAGAAATATCAAATGCATGAAACATAAAATATTTGTGTGTGTTCATAGCATCTCTGATAAATTGTGCATGTCGTGAATATTCCAGATGGCAGATGTAATCGCTGGGTCAAATGTGGAAAGAAATACAATATAAATGATATCAAAGAGATAATTGATTGTGTCTTAAAAAAAGGAAAACTGTCTCTGAGAGACCTCGTCTTTTTCTTGGCAAGTTCGACGTGGACCAAGAAGACACCACAGCAGCAGCCAGCCTCTAAAGTGAGTTAAAAGAGGTAGACAACGAAGCAGCATCAGCTTCAGGAGCCAAACAAATAAGATCTTTACTTACAGAAAAACCTAATGATAAGTCAAATGATTTGTTGCGATCTTACTCATGAAATTTCCAGGACGACAAGCGTGGTGAAAGATGAATTCAGTGCATCATTTGTGATCAGTGGTTTCATGAAACATGGCAAGGCTTTCAAAATACCGAAAGAAATTTATTTTTATTTTTTGTGTTGTAGATATTGAATCTGACTGAGGAATTTAAAATTTCACTGAATTTGCCTAAATATTTTAAATTTAAGGATTATCACGAAACTATCATTGTACTATCACGAAATTATACCAACCCTTCTAGAGTGCTAAATTTGTTTGTGCATTTGTATTGCTTGTTTGTTAAGTATTGTATAAATTTGAGCTAAATATGGTGATATGTATGGTAACTTCATGAACCCTAATAATGTAACTACATTAAAAACAATATATATATATATATATATATATATATATATATATATATGTTTTAAATATGAACCTTATTCTTGCACCAAAACCTTAGTATCGCGAAATTAGCCGAGTCTACTCTGTATCTATTAATATGTTGCATACATATGCTTTTACTGTCCTTATATTTGTCCAAAGTCGACCCATGTAATAAGTATTACTTAATCATTATTGAAAATGAATTGTTTTGGTGAAAGCCAGAAGACTCTGACTCTTTTAGATAAAAAGTTAAATATTGTATTTTTAGTATAAATATAAAATAAAAACATAACTTTTCAACTATGTTAAGCATAATTTTAAATTGTAGTAAAAATACTGCCTTGTTTAAGTGGTTTTAATATTAGGAATAACTTTTATTCTAAAAATGTTCTGCTTGACTGACTTGAGATAAAATGTTTTCAATTATTCGGAATATTTAGCAAAAAATATTAATTTCTTCATGGCTATCAAAACCAGATGTTTTTTATTGTTGCATATCTTGGAGAGCAACATTATCTAGGAAGCCGTGATATCTTAAGATGTGACAAACAATTTGAATTGTTTTATGGTCATGAAGAAGATAATACGTTTTCGCTTAATTTTCCAGAAAATTATGAAAGTTTTAACCCAAGTCAGTGAAGCAGAACATTTTTTTACGATTTTTTGTTGTTAATATTAAAACTCCTTGGACAAACAGTATTTTTACCTTAATTAACAATTACCAAAATTAACAATTTTGCTTTACGAGAAAATGTTTGAAAAGTTACGATCATTTTTCTAAATATAAATTAATAAATTTTATGCTTAGACTAAAAATAATAGTAATAATTAATAGTATTTTATCTAAAAGAGAGTTCTGGTTTTACCGAAAGAATTCATTTTCAACGATTAAGTAATATTTATTACAGGGGTCGATCTTAGACAAATATGAAGACAAAAGAAAAAACAATTTAAACGGGGTATCCTTAGATTCTGCTAAAGCACTGTGCATGTATACATACATACATGCATACATACATACATACATACATACATACATACATACACTACTATTATCTGTGCATTTCGAACTGGCGAATCAAGGTCACGTACAAACGTACAAAAGTACAAACCACGTACGAGCCACTGAACTGAAAACTGTGAACTGAAGCACTGGTAATTCCGGCTGTTCCAGCTGACTTTAGTTGAGGAGAATGGTCCAGGATTGGGGTAAGCACACGTGGCAAATGTAGTCCATTGCTTGACCTTGAGGCGCCATTTCGAAATGCACAGATAATAGTGATTATATTTATTTATCGAACTCACCACCAAAGTGGCATACTTAACTTGACAAAGTGTATCGAACAAAATATAATCTGCGGTATATATTAAAACAATTCTCATAATCTCCTCACCTTTCGTTTAAACTGAAGTATCTAGACATCAAATGGAGCTACGATAACATATTTTATCTTAAAACACTCGGGGCATTACGGATCATCAATTGAGCCCTAATTTATTTGATTCGGTCATTTTGAACCAAAGTGTCCACATCTGTGGAGTAACGGTCAGCGCGTCTGGCTGCGAAACCAGGTGACCCGGGTTCGAATCCCGGTTGGGGCAAGTTACTTGGTTGAGGTTTTTTCCGGGGTTTTCCTTCAACCCAATACGAGCAAATGCTGGGTAACTTTCGGTGCTGGACCCCGGACTCATTTCACCGACATTATCACCTTCATATCATTCAGACGCTAAATAACCTAGATGTTGATACAGCGTCGTAAAATAACCCAGTAATTAATTAATTATGAACCAAAGTTGTGATGTGAACATGTACAGTAGTGACAAAAAAAACCGGATCGACCTTTGTAGCTGATTTCAGATCCTTGTTCACTCAGAGCATGATAGACTGGTAACTAAGACTTTCGTGGTTCGAATCCTGCCTGGGAAGGAAACTTTTTTTGTTCCTTGTTCAAATTTATTCCCAATACTTTCGATTGCAGCGATATTTTACTATTTAATTAACTTATTATTCCCAGAACATGAATTTTGCCAGCAGTCGAAAAGTATTGGGAATAAATTTGAATAAGGAATAAAAAAAGTTTCCTTCCCAAGCAGGATTCGAACCACGAAAGTCTTAGTTACCAGTCTATCGTGCTCTGGAGTGAACAAGGCTCTGAAATCAGCTATAAGGGTCGGTCCGTTTTTTTTTTTGCCACTACTGTACAAAGACAAGATTTATGAAGCGTTTCAATACATGTTATGAGATCATATCATATTTGCTACTAAAATAGTCAACTTTCAATTGAAAGTAAAATCATTTCATATTCCCCACTGCAGTTCAGTCGGATAGGATTCGCGAACCACATGGTGAGTTTCCGCAGACTTAAACTGTCTGACACCGGTATGATGACAGTGGTGATGTGAATTCTTCTCAAACGGCAAGTATAATTGTTTCACTCCATCAATCATTAATTTATGCGTAAAATGTGACAAAAATTGAAGCGAAAGATTTCTCATCCAAGTTGGCAGATGGCACCCCAGACCTGATATTACTCATTCCGATAGATTTTTTTTTTTTCAGTGAACGATAAAACGTGGGGGTAGTGGTGGAGGTTTTGATGGAGAGTCTAGGTAGGAGGGGATGAGAGCGGCATAATTTACCCTTCACCCCAACTCACTTTCCTTAAATCCTACCAACCCTTATTCAAAGTAAGGGATTTTTTTTTTGATTAAGTTGAAGGAATATTGAATGATGAGAAGAAATGCGTTTGCAATCGTAAAAAAAATGCTTGAAAAGGTCTGAAAGATTTTTTTAAATAAAAATCTCTACTTGCCAGTTCTTTCTGTCGTATTGAGTTTCCCCTCCCTTCTCTTTCCCCGAGTTTCCTTTTCTTTTTTTTCTTTTTTAATCCTTAGTTTGTGAATTTGTATTTTCGGCTCACAGGACACGTATAAAAAAATTCTCTTTCCGTTCCTTAAAAAGAAGTAGCCTGTCGCGTTTAATACTTCTAAGTTAGTGCAGTTTGAATTTCTCCCGATATGATTCATAATATCACTAGGGTTCGATCGTCCTACATTTTCATATTTTTAACATGAAACGTGTATGCACTTGAATGTTAGAAATCTAGTCACACTTTCTCTTAATAACAAGACGTTATTAATTAAATTAGACATTGGCTGACTGAAATTATTACGATGTGCTTAAAACAAAGTAGCTTCAAAACCAGCCGGACGTGATTAAACACATTATAATGAATTCAATTCTTCTACGATAGTGCGAAAAGTTGCAATAAAGTCGGCCTTTAAGGGTCGTATTCATAGACAGACTTTGGAAAGTACAAAGTCACCATTTTCCTATTCACAGTCGATACTTTGACAAAAGTAAACTTCAATTGTGACTTTACTTCGAAGTCGCCGAAAATCTAGACTTTGACTTTGACTTTCGTTCGTGGACATAAGGAAAATGGCTGATATTTCGAAAATTGTTGAATTTGCCGAGAATATTGAGGGCATCCAGAAGATTATTAAATCTGCTCATGTTCCTTAGCATATTATTCAAATCAAGGTACAAATTTGATAAACAGACAGTATTAGATATCCTCGTCATGTTTCAACATTCACTGACGAATAATAATCCAAGAGGATTATCTGTTCCACCAATAATTGAACTTCTTATTTCATCGCGATTTACACTACAAGTAAGGATTGATAGCTTAATATTGATTTCGACCTTTTAATTCCATAGTGGATAGGTTACACAATTATTGGATATGCAGTTAATTTACGAGTATAATCCTTGCGGTCGTCATAATGTTTTCTGAATATTGATTTCAATTAATTTTCAAGTAGTTTCTGCAGACATGCAGGGAATAACTCTGCCAACAGTCAGCAGGATAATATACCTCTTTCATAGACTGTCATTGGTGGCATCTTCTTATCTTGCATATGTTCAGAATAAAATTATTTTATAATGAAATAATTCGAGGGCTTAATGTGAATCTAAGTGAATCTAACATACTGTAACTACAATCGATAGTTTATTCACAACAAAATTCTATTTCAGATTAACTATACCACCATGTTTTGTAGTTACGAATTTTATTGTATTATATACGAGTGCAAGACTGTTCGGAATTTAGTTACGATTTTTTGTGACCAAGTAGAAGAACGAATTATTATCGAATGGTGTAAAGATCTAAAAATGTCAATTTTTGTACTCAC
Organism: Periplaneta americana; assembly: GCF_040183065.1. Classification (NCBI taxonomy): domain Eukaryota; kingdom Metazoa; phylum Arthropoda; class Insecta; order Blattodea; family Blattidae; genus Periplaneta; species Periplaneta americana. Next base: position 57,532,522 of record NC_091118.1, on the reverse strand, counting down.
ATTAGTTTCACGCTAAGCTCTCGAATAATTATTCTTATGTAAAGCTGCAAGAACGGTTAACAATCACTTAACATGTACCAATGTTCAATTGTTTCATTGATTTGTGACTCAAAAGATGGGCTTTGATTGTGGCAATGCCTACTCTATTTCAACTATCTATTAATTTAATTTGTTTAGAAAGCAGTGATTGTGATTGCCAACATTACAACAAGATCGTCAAATCTCGACTTACCAAAGTCAAAGTCAAAGTCAAAGTCTCAGCAGTATTGTCTATGATTAGGACTTTTAACAAAGTTAAACTTTACTACGAAATTCGACTTTGGGAAGTCTTCATCGAAAGTCTCGTTTATGAATACTGCCCTAAAAGACTAGTGCTTAAAAAAAGTAATCACTTTACGCACTGCCATAGATAATGCAATAGTCAATGTACAAACTTCATTCAGTTGGAAATTAAAGCATTACCTCGGTCTTTCATGACGTAAATAATACACATAACACAAATAAGTAACAGACGTAACATCGATATTTACATTTTATCCCCTTATTATTCTGAAGTTACATAGTAGGCCTATTCATCGCTTGCATTGTTTCAAGAATCTGAAGTAACTATACTTTTCATCAGTATAATAGGCAGCGATGACCCTTCCCTATGTGCTACAGTGCTACAGCACAATGATAATTTTTGCTCAAATAATGTATTTTACCATACCATAGTATTTGATCTGTCATTTGACAATTAACCGTGGTTATGTTCATGACGCGTTATAGACTGTTTAGTCTTCGATTTTCGCTCTTCAATACCTCAGGGGATTCGTTGTGCTACCCAGAACTCCACATGAGAATGTAGAGAAATATGCGCATGTGCGAAACTGAAATCACTGCTCTGATTGGCTATTTTTACGCGGGAAAGTGCTGTAGTCAGCTTTAGCACGACACAGCTTGGAGATTGCAAAAGTAAAACGTAACGAAAGAATGCTTGTTTGTGAAAGAACTCTTAACTGTTTACAATGTATTTGGTAATTCAAGTGGCCGATTGCTGCTGCCATTTACCTACATGAGGTTCCTCCTGAATCAGCCAGCAAACGACGGAAAATGGAATCCCAGAAAATTGAAGCCAAGGAAGTATGTGACCGTATAATTCAGGAAGCTACACATCGTTTCCAGTCTTTAAGCTATCTAGACGCAACAAATTGTTAAACAAAATTGTTTTTCATAATTTTTCGCATTATTTTCCTGAACGCGAACTTGAAGTTGCTGTTAACAGCTATACTGTACTGAACAAAAGAGTGTTAAGGGGTTAGGTACAGCTTGCAGCAGTAAATTTTTTGCAAATATTCAACATTTTTTTCCCTTCATTACTGTATCTTGCACAATAATGAAAATTGATGTGTGAAACGCTGTCCTTCTGCTATATGAAAAAATATTTCTACGATTTAAATATATATATATATATATATATATATATATATATATATATATACATATTTTTTTTTCAGAATTCGAAATGTTGGCAGCTTACTGTACAGTGATGAAGCGTTTCCCTCATAACTCATAAACTTGTTAACTTTTTCATGTTCTCTCTCTTTTATATTATTGCTGAAACACATGTTTACAACATCATGCTCTTTCAACTACATTCCTTAATAAATAATATTTTTTTTTTATTTTGTGTTAGAAGATACTGATGTTTGATCATTTTTAAATGAATTTATTTTTTATCAGACAATCTATCAAAGGTAGAGAAGTGATCTTGTAACATATTGTAGATATGACATGCATAAATACACACAAAAATTTCATCACAAAATGTTGCCTAGTTTTTAGTTATGTGAGAAACCCTTCATTAATGCACAGTGAACTGAATTTTGGGGAAAAAAAGTAAATAATTTTTTTTTAATCTTAAAAATATTTTTTTCATATAGCAGAAGGACACTGATATATACATACTAATTTTCATTATTATACAAGATACAGTAATGGAAGGAAAAAATGTTGAATATTTTCAAAATTTTACTGCTGTAAGCTGTACCTAACCCCTTAAAGACACAACTTGGAGTTCTATACGGAAGACCCGTCTTCCGAAATGTAGATGGAGCTTTTCAATTGTTACAATACATAACATAGCCTCCAACAATTTACAGGATCCATTCTGTGAAGTAACGAAGTTGTTAAATATTTTGGTTACAACACCAATGACCACTGCTGAGCCAGAAAGATGTTTTTCTTGCTTGAAACGCATAAAAACGTTTTTAAGGAACACTATGTCCCAGGATCGCCTCACTGCTCTTGCAATTCTGTCAATAGAAAAGAGTATGATGTTCAAGATGGAGGGGTTTAACATCAGGGTGATTGACAAGTTCTGCAGTAGGAAGGAACGTCGTATGGACTTCATATTTCGTCACTGAGTGGGTCTCAAATGAAGATAAATACATATAAGTGTGTACAGTAGGCCTATATAGAGATTGTAGCATACTCATTATTTTGACCACCAGCCGCTACTGGTAATAGGCTATGATTCCATAGTTACTTATTTCAGAAACATGTCCAGAATTGTGTGTTAAAATCATTAACTAACTAACAAGAATTTCTGAAAAGAAATAAAAGACTCTAATTACAAGAATAACACATATTAACTATTAAAATTAATTTTTATATTAATTGCGTAATTAATAGCTATATTTTATTTACTCTCTGACAACGTGTTTTTTCAACGTGAAATCAAATTGTATTCAACATATACCACTAATAAATCAAATCTCCACTTTTTCTGAACACTTGCATATGAATATAACACATTCAAATTATTTATGCAAGTATTCGCATGCTTCTTTAAATACCACTTCATAATCTTGCCATGCATGATATATTTATTTCCATTGGATTTTTGTGAGATCTAATCTAATAGTTCGAGTTCGAATTCCGCAGTTTCCATATTCATTTAATTTTATATTTATAATATGTGAGAGTCGGACATTGTACAAAATAATTTACATTGTACTGGAAATTACCGCAGCCAGATGTAGCATTCAACTTTTTCTGACCGCTTTGTTGATTATGACCGGTTCAGATGGCCATGAAATCGAGATCATGAATAAAACCGGCTGTCATTCCATGGAGTCTGAATTTAGACGGCCATGAAATTGTGATCTTATAACCTCTCCAACTTGAAATATTTATTTAATACAAATTTGTGCTATCCTAGAAAAAAACATTATGCTACACATTCGTAAAGTTATCTTTTTGGCTCTCGTGTGTTTGCAAACAAAGCGAAGCCAAGATTCACAAAACTTACACTCGTGCCAAAAAAAGATAACCTTTAAGAACTTGTAGCATAAATAACTATAATAATAATAATAAAAGGTAAAGGTATCCCCATAACATGCCATGAAGGCACTTGGGGGGCATGGGGGTAGAGCTCCATGCTTTCCATGACCTCGGCACTAGAATGAGATGGTGTGGTCGGCACCACGCTCTGACCGCCTTTTACCCCCGAGAAAGACCCGGTACTCAATTTTATAGGAGGCTGAGTGAACCTCGGGGCCGTTCTGAAAGTTTGGCAACGAGAAAAAATCCTGTCACCACCTGGGACCGAACCCCGGACCTTCCAGTCCGTAGCCAGCTGCTCTACCAACTGAGCTACCCGGCCGCCAATAATAATAATAATAATAATAATAATAATAATAATAATAATAAATAATCCGTGGCCCCACAGCCCGTGAAAGGCCCAGACCGACCAGCCGGCTACTGGCCTCGCTCCTACATTCCGAAGCAGAGGTGGACGATCATCCAACCAGAATGGAGGTATCGTGTGGTTAGCACGATGATCCTCCCAGCCGTTATAGCTGGCTTTCGCAACCGGATTTCGCTAGCTTTCGTAGCTCCCCAAGTGCATCATGATGCTGGGTGGTCACCGGTCTCATACACGGGCTGAAATTTCTTGACAACATTTTCTCCCCCATGAGGACTCGAACCAGGGCGCATTTCGTAACGCGAGTCCTAGGCAGGATGCTTTAGACCACGATGCCACGCATAAATAACTATTTAGCGTAAATGTAGAAGTTTAACTAAATGTTCAGCATAATTTTGATTTAATACATTATTATTATTATTATTATTATTATTATTATTATTATTATTATTATTATTATTATTATTATTATTATTCCTTCACAAATGGGAATTATTCATAAATGCAGGGAGTTTAAAGACAGAAATAATTATTTTATGCACTCTAATTCTGAAGTCTTAGCTCTAGTATTAATTCCCAAATTAATCTAAAATATCTGTAACGACATATTCTTATTCAGTATTGACGTCATATTGATGGTGTGAATCGTTTCGGCTATTATTTATTGCAGCCATCGTCAACTGGCCTGCATATTAGTTCTGAGGCAACGCATCCCATCACAGAAGCCGACTTTCTGACCATAATTTACAATGTCTTCTTCGATTGTGTTCTACACGAGCATTGACACCTAACATTGAACTGTTAGTGAGAGAAAAACAAATTCAAAAATCAAGGATAACCAATGCTAATGATCAGCGAAAATAATTTTTATAATTTGTTATTTACATTGTAATAAAATAATTTAGGCCTACTTCAGTCTTCGAACAGAAACGAAACTTTGAAATCACGATTTCGTCTCCGCATACCACACCACCGTTTGCCCGCGTTGGTGTGGAGTCGCCATTTTTGCTTTTGCGATTGTTGCGCAACATAGTGACAAAACAATCAACTTCAAACAAATGAAATACAAATACTTTGAGTTTGTCTTTCTTTTAGTACCAGTCCCATTTCATGAATCCGTATACCTTGTTAGCAATGATTAATTTATATCAGGGAGGTTTGAATGGAACACCTTGTATATTGTATTCGCTCTGCTCATTTCAAACTTTTCCTCGATTTTGTAAAAAGCACTTCCCACCCTTGTATCGTAATATACTATTTCGAGATACTGAACTTTGACGAGTAGGCTAATATTTGCGAAAAGGAAGAGTAACTACATAACGTGATGTATTTCAAATGTGTGGTTATTAATACCTACGGTTTTTTTTCCTTTCTTGCAGACAGTTGGACAATAACAGGCTAACCTGCATCGACGAGTCCGCGGTTCATGGCTTGACCGAGTTGGAAGTCCTGTGAGTATTAAATACATTGATTTACATAAGAATATGTTAAGGACATCGGTATTGCTATTTGTTTATAATTTTATACAGGGTGTTTCGGAAGAAATAGAAGTATGGAGTATTCCGAATATAAACATGTTCTCAATTTTCAATGGAGGTGGAGATATAGTTTTTTTTAATTATTAAATTATTGTTTATTTAACGACGGTCGCAACTGCCGAGGTTATGTGAACGTCGCCATTGTGCCGGAATTTTGTCCCGCAGGAGTTCTTTTACATGCCCGTTAAATCGACTGACATGAGCCTGTCGCATTTAAGCCCTCGTAATGCGAGGAAGTTCGTTCAGTACCGGACACTTAAGGCTTTTCTTATAATTAAAAACCGAATTATTATATTAACTTTATTTTTCCTTTAACATGAAATTAACAAATTCACTAACTAACATTTCTAATATAAACATTTCAAAATAAATTTTAAAATAGTGTAAAGAAATAATGTGAACATAAATATTTGCATATATTTAGAAATGGAATACAGTAACGAGACATTTTTAATACTTACAATATTCGCATTCCTACTTGTCTAATGTTTCCGGAACACTAGCACAAACTTCGTGAGCCTACATTTTACAAGAGGAGCATTGGATCCAGTCTTCATTGTGTTTCTCCACATAAAATGCGGGAAGTTTCAATATCTTCAGACATATGGGTTTCTTTCTGCTTCTTTGTGTTTTTTTTTTTTTTTTTTTTTTTTTTTTTGCATCCAGATTCCATCTTTCTTTCGATGGTTTAGGATTAGCTTCTGACATCATTTACGTTCTATAAATTGCAAATAATTAAATAAATTACTAAATAATATATAAATACCACAAAATAGTATATTCGATTCTGCACGACTAAACTGATTGACACGACTGAAGATATGAAACCAAGATTATTCTAAAACCATCAGTTTAAATTACATTAAATCAAATCAAAAAGTATTATGTAGACTATAATTAAATTATTTCTATGAGATTTGATATAATACTTCCTCAATTTCCTTTATTTTTACTAAACGTAGCTTAACTCGATACAATTCACAACCAACAGATAAACGTGTAGACACAAATTCTGCATGATTCTTAATTGAATGTTATTTTTCAACTCGATTCTTTCAATATTCTCCCAGGATTGCATGCATAAACGCATGGAAAATTTAATCATGTAGATACACCTTAACACTTTCATTCACTTAACTTATAATATGCCGAATTATATAACCTAATGCGGGTTCTGTAGAATAACAATACGTTATCTCTTGAAGAAATGACAGTAGAATATGCATACTATATATTGCAACACCGAACTTACTGCACGAGGAGTCTTGCGGTCCCAATCAATAATAATTAATCAATTAACTTATACAGGGATATCATTTTATTTTTACTTCAATTTTTATTGTACCTGAGTTTTTTAACATACGTCACTCCCACCCCTTATACTACTAAACTTCCAATCATCCTCCACACAAACCCAAGGCCGCGTATGCAGACAGTCGCCTTACGGTCACAGTATACAGTACTGAGTTAGTGAGTATAGTACATTCCAGAAATATGTTCGCGTTTTCCAGTGACGAAAGAGCTTTCAATATTGAATCATATTTTCGCAAAGATACTGTCGTCCGTTTGCCTACGTCGTAGCCTGGTTTCCCCCACCCGCTTCTGCTCGCCCCTCTGTAAAGGCTAGTGGCTGGGCTGTCTTAGCTCTTTTCTGAAAATATTAATTTCTGTTAAAAATTGGACTTCTACGTAATATTATACAACTGTTTAATTTAACTTAAATAAAAGGGCCTCGTTAAGCAATTAACTGTCACGTGATTTCCCCCCTTTGTATGTATGTATGTCTGTACGTATGTATGTATGTATGTATGTATTCACACTGCAATGGGTATATACCCGATGGCAGTGGTAACTAATTGCATTCAATATGATGACAATAATAAACTTGTTAATTAAAAATACACTTAATAATAATACCAATAATTAATACTAACAATAATTTATAATAATAATAATAATAATAATAATTAATACTAACAATAATTTATAATAATAATAATAATAATAATAATAATAATAATAATAATAATAATAATAATAGGGAATACCCTAAATTTAATGAAGCACGATCACTTAAAATAACATTTAAAATAAATCTAATTTGTATCTTAAATCTAAGTTCGAACTAAAACCCACGAGTATGATATGTTCATATCTGCACAAGTACCTTTCCACATTACACTCATTTCGCTGTCAACTCACTCATTGCACTGGAACTACGACACATTGCACTGATTCTATCCTGATTTCACTAACACTTCAAAAACATTTCACTGTTCAAATACTTTGCACTGCCACTATAAACTATAAAGCTTCCCTGACAGGAACACGTTTCACTGTCACAACACACTTCACTGACACAACACACTTCACTGACACAACATAATTCTTCACTGATACAACACTTCAATAACAAAATATCATTTACACCCTTTACATACTGTGTATAATTATCGTCTATTAGTAAAGTCCTTAAGCCTATTTTTAAATACGTTTTTGGTTGTTGGTAAAGCCTTTAGGAAGTCTGCAGGTAAAGCATTCCAGTCCCTGATAGTACGATTGAGAAAAGAAAAATTTCCAGCGTCCGTCCTCTGTCTTCTTTCCCTCAATTTATATGAGTGGTCGTTCCTTGAAGAGTAATTTGGGGGTTGCAACCTATTTTTTATTTCTCTCCAGGCAGGCTCACCTCTGTATGTTTTGAACAGTGCGCATAATCGAATTCGCGTTCTCCTGTCCTTGAGTGTGTCCCATTTTAATGGTGAATTTTTCCGACAACACTTGAGAGTCCGTTTTTGAATCTTTTCCAGTGTCTTAACATGTTCTAATCTGTAAGGATCCCAACTTGCTGCACCATATTCCATTACTGGACGTACTAGTGATTTATATGCAATCTCTTTGGATTTGTCAGAGCCTTTTCTTAGTACCCTCATCACAAAGTGTAACACTCTCCATGCTTTTCCCGCTGTGTCCGTAACGTGTTCCCCCCAACCGAGATCGCTGCTAAATGTTATTCCGAGGTATTTACATTTGTTAACTTCCGCAATGGTCTCACCCCCTAACGTATACGATGCGACTATTTTATTTCTTTTCCTTGTAAAGCTGATGGCTTTGCTCTTTAGAGAATTTATTTTCATTTTGTTGGCTATTGCCCAATCGTTTATTCTATTTACGTCAGTCTGAAGAAGAGTAGTATCTTCATAACTTTTTATTTCCCTTTATACCATACAATCATCCGCGAATAAGCGAACCCTAGACAAGATATTAACTGGCAGATCATTTACAAAAGCCAAGAATAGAAGAGGCCCCAAGACACTCCCCTGTGAGACCCCGGAAGTAATTTCAATTGGGTTCGATAATTCCTCCCCTACCCGTACTCTCTGAGTGCGACCAGTTAAAAACTCCTTGATCCACTGGAGTACTCTGAAGTCAATCCCCGTTGATTGTAGTTTAACCAACAATATATCGTGTGGGACTACATCGAATGCGCGTGAAAAGTCAATAATCACTGCATCTACTTAGCTACTGGAATCTATTCCGTGTTCTAAATCCTGACATACAGTTACTAATTGACTCTCACATGAATAGCCCCCCCGAAATCCATGCTGACAGTCATGTAACCTATTTGAGTTATCCCAATGCTGCCTTAGATAAGCTGAAATCAAGTGTTCCATGTGTTTGCAAACCACAGAGGTGAGGCTAACCGGTCTGTAATTTTTTGTATCTGAGCGAGACCCTGACTTATAAATTGGCACCACTATTGCATCTTTCCAATCTCGCGGGACAGTACCATTGTTAATTGATATTTCAAATGTACGCACTAGATAGGGAAACTGGGTGACGTATTCTACGTGCTGGTGTAGTCCTCATACAGTGCAGAATTTTTTCGTTATTCAACGTGTCTTTCTTTCTCTCCATATTATTTTCTATTTCATTCTAACTCTGCTCCTTTCTACCTGTCTTACCTCCATCTTTCATTATTATACTCTATCTTTATATTATTTTCGTTCTAATCTAAATTACTTCTCTTTTTTTACTTTTTTTTTTTGTCAAGTGTGTCTTCCATTTTCTCTATCTTGTATTCTGTTTCAGCCTAACTCAGTTGCATTATATTCATATTTTATCTCTTTATCGCATTATTGTCCTTTTTCACCATGTTTTATTTTTATCTAAATATACCTTTATTGCTTCCTTTCTTTCTCCCTTCTCTGAATCTACCTTCTTATCTACGTAGTTCTTTCTATACCTCAGTCTAGAACAGTGATGTCAAAGCAAGCGCATTTTTCTGACCTTGATGTCGTGCGCGGGCAGCAAGCGCTAAGTATGGAAATAGGAAGGGTTGTGTATATGAATAAGCAACCTATTGGATTAAGAAAACCCTGCGACATAATCACTTAGACGGACAGTAGATAGCATGTCTGAGTATTTTATCTTTTCGGATCGAGCAGAAGTGACGATTGAATTTGCAGTACGTAAGATACTCTTTTATAGACTAGGTACAGAATTATTTCAACATGAGTTACTAGTACGAAGGACGAAACTGGTAATTGGAATTGGGTACAATAGTCTATAGTGCGATAATATGCACAAAAGAACTGAAGCCTGTATTGAAATGAACTGCCACCATTTTCAAAAATGAGTTTAAATATCCATATTATGGTTATTTTTTAATTTAACTTCTTTCTCTATATTGTACTCTAATGTGCTGTAGACAGTATAATATACACTGCATAATGAATACATCCGCATCAGTTCGTGAGTGAAAACACTTATTGTTAATATTGTACTGTATTTTAGTTAAACAAAAACCTAATAAAAATTATGAAACTCAAAATTGCGATATTTCCTAGTTTACGTATATTAATGAACTACTTTTTCTTCCCTCTTATACCTAGTAAAGTGATTTGTTCGTATTTTACGCCAGTATCATCGAACTCCAGTCGTGGAAAGGGGCAGCAAACGGCGTTTCCGGTTCTTAGCCATTAGTCCAAAGGTATAGCCAGGTTAATATTAAAATGTTAGTAAAAATAAAATGATGTCCTTGTACGTTATTGGCCGCACGGCGGCGAGTGATGACCAAAACTCAAAGTGTACGCCGACGTTAACCCAATGAGTGGGACGCTAATATACGATTTATGACGTAGGGCGCGTCTGTAAGCGAGCATTGCTGCAAGATCTCGTCTTATCTCTGCAGTCATTAAACCATTGCTCCTTTTTCATCTCGTTGCTCAACCTCCTCTCAAGTTTGGGAATAGAACTTTTCTCACAGATATAAAGCAATTGACAGCTGAGACGAGGTTGAAGCTAGCAGGAAGCTATCTCGAGTGCAACCTACTCTCTCTGAAAGCTCACAAAGGCGAAGGGTGGCGCTATTTGATTGCGAGTATTAATTTCTGACTGTGCGGCTGAAGCCCAGGAACTGGCAACTCTTGAGTCAATTTACAGAGTCAACAGTAGACTGTCTCAAAGTAGTAAAAGCAGAGAAATTCATGATTGTCACTTTGACGGAGTTATCAAAGCAGGGATTCAATTGTGACAGAGATGATAAGTGGCTGAATTTGAGAAGACGAGAGAATAGGACGAAGATAATGAACTAATGAGAGGAAACACGTGAAGGAGAGGGAGTAGAGGAAGGAAGGAACGAAGGATTGGGAGAGAAATTTTATAGGAATGAATGAAGGGGGAAAAAGACGTGAGACAAATATGAACAGTGAAAAGAAATTAATAAAGAAAAGATAGCAGAGCAGGAAATGAGTGAATTGGGAAAGAGAGAAAGAAAATAAATGAAGAGTTCAGAACCATAATGGGCCAAGCGCCATTTACTAAAACCGTAGAAAACATGGGTTAAAATGAAGTTATTACCATAATTAAATGGAAACATATAGCAAGTAATATAAAGTATACACATTAAAACTAAATGATATATCAATCTTCATTAAACTATGGTATTCACTTAACTTTAACCCTTGCTTTCTCCGTTTTTAATAAATGGCGCTTGGCCCACTATGGCTCTGAATCCTTCAAATAGGGAAAAGGAAAGGATGGAATACAAGGAAAACATAGACAGAAAAATAATAATTCATGACAAACAAATTGATTTGTAATACAAAACATCATCAGGAAAAGAGTGTAATCACGAGATAAGGTCAGTAATTTTAAATTTTGGAAAATCTTTTTACATGATCTTCTTTTATGCACATCTGTCATTATCCGTTTAGATTTCTTTTGTAAAACAATAATACAGTCGGCCTCGTTGGTGCAGTTGGTATAGCGCTGCCCTTCTATTCCCGAGGTTGCGGGTTCGATCCCGGGCCAGGTCGATGGCATTTAAGTGTGCTTAAATGTGACAGGCTCATGTCAGTAGATTTACTGGCATGTAAAAGAACTCCTGCGAGACAAAATTTCGGCACACCGGCGACGTTGATATAACCTCGGCAGTTGCGAGCGTCGTTAAATAAAACATAACATTTAACAATAATACAGAGTGATCCGTTTGGGTATGGATAAAATAAAAACACTATAAAACATTTACTACTGAATTTTATTTGTTGAAACTTTGTGCATACAACACTGAAAGATGGGAGATTCGTCAAAGCTCAACATGACCCCCATTGAGCACCCTGCACAACTCATAACGTGATGCAATTCAGACCATGTCCGTTGTAAGATAAGAGGGGTGATTTGTTGAAAAACTTGAGTAATTTTTACTCTTAGATCATCAATGTTTCTGGGTTTCTGTGAATAGACAATGTCTTTAAGAAAATCCTACACAAAGAAGTCAGAAGGGGTTAGATCTTGGGAGTTTGCCATGAATTGACGTCACATTGAGCACCTCCTATGTACAAGTGTTCAGATCTCAGAAAATATGTGTTGTAGGATCCATGTTTATTAGACATTATTTTCTTGTTTTGATGCATACTAACACCTCCTAAAATGTTGGATACTTTTTTTTAACAACCTGTATTTCATTATTTTGATGTTGCGCCCTTTTTCGAGGGAGGCCTTCAATTTCTGATAACGTCTTTCTTTAAGAATATGATAATCATTGCTGTTTTTACTTATTAAATATAGATTTCTTTTTTTTTAATACACGAAATTTTATTTATCTGTGTTGTCCGCTTGTTTTAACTTCTTAGTTCTCTTATAATATACCCATTCTCTCCATTTCTAAACCAAAGCAAAAATAAAACATTCAAACCAACACAATAATTGTAGTTTCATTTCCGAAACTGGGTGACGTATTCCACGTGCTGGTGTAATCCTCATACAGTGCAGAATTTTTTCGTTGTACAACGTGTCTTCCTTTCTCTCTATATTATTTTCTATTTCATTCTAACTCTGCTTCTTTCTACCTGTCTTAAGGCCCATTCACAATGAAAATTTAACATAAAGTAAGCGTTAACTTAAGAATATAAACGTTACGATAAAATCAAGAAGTCATACCATCATTCACGATGGGAACATAAACATAACAGCAAACATACTTGGTAACCATGGAAACATAACAACGACGCCATTTCCTCATATTCTGTCGTATACTTCAGCGCTCCACGATTGTGTTCTGCTTGCAAATCACGTAAGAATAAGCATGAAAGTTTGGAGTTTGCAAACTTTCATGTTAACGTCTTACGGTAATGTTTATGTCAATGCTTATGTGAATCATTGTGAATGATCCCATTTGGTAGCCTGGGCGCAAACTTCTGTGTTTATGTCACGGTTATGTTTAATTTTCATTGTGAATGGGCCTTTACCTCCATCTTTCATTATTATACTTTCTCTTTATGTTCTTTTCTTTCTAATCTAAATTGCTTCTCTTTTTTTTTTACTTTTTTTTTTCGTCTAGTGTGTCTTCCATTTTCTCTATCTTCTATTCTATTTCAGTGTAACTCTGTTGCATTTTATTCATCTTCTTTCTCTTTATCGCATTGTTGCCCTTTTTTCACTATGTTTCTTTTTATCTAAAGCTATCTTTCTTTTGTTTGTTTGTTTCTTTCTTTGTTTCTTTCTTTTTCTTTCTTTCTTTCTTTCTCCCTTCTCTGTATCTACCTTCTTATCTACGTAGTTCTTTCTATACCACAGTCTAGTCACAGTCACGAAGCTCAATACGTAGTAAACATGCATCCATAGATAGTTGCTAACCACTAGGATCGCTACTATTGCCTCATTAAAGACAATGCGAAATAGTACCTGCACAGTCTATTGTTTCTAGTACCCTCATAAACTCAAGCTTCGTGACTGTATATACTAGACTGTGTCTATATCTCTTTCTATTTTTTCCGCTCTCTTTTTTCTCTATCTTTTTCGTTGTGCCTCACACTCCCTTTTCATTCTTTCTTACCTCATCTCTTTCTGCTATCTTTTTACTTTTTCTCTCTCTGTAATTCTCTTTATTTTACGTTGCTCTTTTCCCACCCCATCAGTTATTTAACTTTTTAAATGTTCTCACTCTCCATTTTTCTCTTCTCTGTATATTTTTCTTCTCTCTTCCATTCTCTTGCAATATTTCTTCCTTTCTTTCTCTCTTTATCTATTATTCCTCCCCTATGCTCAGTTTTCCCCACCTTCTCATACATACATACATAGGCCTACATACAATTTAGCAACTGACGTAGCCTACTAGTAGAATATGTCCCTTAGTAGGGAACAAGCGATGGAAAGCTTGTTCGACGACGCTATTAGCATTGTAATGTGGACCCGTGGAATGTTCTGCGCATGCGTGATGAGACCCATCATCTGCCCGACACACGAGTCGTCCATCATTGGTCACCCTTCCCCATCTTATCTTGACAGATCGTTTGTTATTGAATGTTCGGCTGAATGAACAAATGTTGTCAGTGGCGGTTGTTGTGGAATATCTAATGTGATACTGTCTCACGTGAAACTTATTTGTGTTAGTTCTGACCACAAAATTTTTTCCTACTTCAAGACGATCCGTGGATCAGTTAGTTGAAGCTTCTCGCCGAAGAGTATCTGAGTTTTATGCGAGAAGATTTTGACAGATCTGATAACTATCGAGTTGTGGAGGTACGTTTTCCCGAAACATCTCTTTTTATTTCATCAATCTCATTTCACGAAAGACCTTCCAATGCCATATTCGCCTCATTGTAATATGAAATAGATTTTAAGGGGACCTCAACAAAAAATGACAATATTATTTACGATGTACCGAAGTACATATATTTCCGTGCATAAATTCTGCGTCATCATATGATGAAGGATGAGAGGATTCAATCCGACATCGGGATGGGAATTCGGTATGGCTTAGTGGATAGAGAGTCAGCACATAGAGCTGAAAACCCGGGTTCAAATCCCGGTGTCGGAGAGAATTTTTCTCTGTTCCACTCATCCTTCATTAAAAATGACAACTTCTTTCTTAATCATTTTTTTTTCAACCAAGTTTTGAGAGCGTGTTTGATATGTAAAGGACTGACAAAATCCAAATTTTGAACTCTCAAATTTTTCTGGCTTTTGATTTTGATTTTTTGATTTTTATTTTTAGAAATGTTTTCAAACCCAACTATTTAGTAGAATATCGAAATTTTTAAGTTTTTTTTTGTTACATTCACAAGACATAGAGAAACATTTCTATGCATTCATTTTATGAAATATCTTATTTATTCGCTTTAAAGAAATTGTTTGAAGTTTTGGAAATGTTATTTTTTATATAACTCGTGAAAAATATATTAATAAAATAAACTTACTTAGAAATGGATTTGAAAGTAAAATGAATATTTATATAACATATACCTATCAAAATTTTCCTCCGCTATATTCATCTAGTAACTTCAAGGACGCAACTTTAGAACAAATTTTGCAGAACTTTATGAATATTTTAAAGTGTAAGACATAACTGTTACAGGTGCATATATGTATAGATCAGGAGAGGAGACCTGGCATGTGAGAATCAAACGAAAATTTATAGTCACACAAACTTTAAATGAGATAGCATTGTCTTGAAGTTCAGTAAAACATAAACACACTCCTCAGTCCCTATACGTCCACTTAGCATTGCTCAATGTTCTACATTTTATCTCTGCCGGTGAGTGACTTCACTTTCTTAGTCGTGGGAGTCAGCGTATTAAAAAACATTACCTTTCCACAGTTTCTTTTCCTCTCCACCGCAAATGTGACGTTGTACAGAAGCAGAGATAAAATAATTATACGATCTGTACATTGATTTTTTTACTTGGTTATTTAACGACGCTGTATCAACTACGAGGTTATTTAGCATCGATGGAAATGGTGATAGCGATATGATATTTGGCGAATGAGGCCGAGGATTCGCCATTGAGTAGCCTACCTGACATTTGCCTTACGGTTGAGGAAAACCAAACCAGGTAATCGGCCCGAGCGGGAATCGAACCCGCGGCCTAGCGCAACTTCGGATCGGCAGGCAAGCGTCTTAACTGACCGAGCTACGCCGGTGGCTTTTGTACATTGATCTGAAGCTGTGTATTTCACGTAATTTCATGTCTATGTGTGCTTTCACTTGAATTTCAGAGACTGCTGACGATAAACAGGGAATTCCCTTGTTCCCAGTCTGAACCCGTTGGGATATCATCATAAGCCAAAATTTATCTCTCTATCGGTCGTCCCAAAGAATCGATAAAATATACGTAAAAAAAGTAAATCCATGACGCTACAGCCCATGAAGGGTCAAGACCGACCAGCCGACTGCTGACCTCACGTCCACATGCCGAAGCAGAGGTGGACGATCATCCAACCAGTATGGAGGTATCGTGTGGTTAGCACGATGATCCCTCCAGCCGTTATAGCTGGTTTGCGAAACCGGATTTTCGCTACCCATCGTAGTTCCCCAAGTGCATCACGATGCTGGGTGGGCACCGGTCCCATACACTGACCGAAATTTCATGACAAAATTTCTTCCCCCATGAGGACTCGAACCAGCGCGCATTCCGTAACGCGCGTCCTATTCAGGATATCTTGGACAGCGACGCCACGGCGCGGGACAAAATATACGTAGGAAAATTTAATTAATTTATTTTATTGGGTCATTTTACGGTGCTTTTTCAACATCTAGGTTATTTAGCGTCTGAATGAAATGAAGGTGATACTGCCGGTGAAATGAGCCCGGGGCCCAGCACCGAAAGTTACCCAGCATTTGTTCGTATTGGGTTGAGGGAAAACCCCGGAAAAAACCTCAACCAGGTAACTTGCCCCGACCGGGATTCGAACCCGGGCCACCTGGTTTCGCGGCCAGACGCGCTGACCGTTGCTCCACAGGTGTGGACAATTTAATTTATACTGGTAGATTTTTTACCCCTTGACCGCTGTACACCCGCTTATATCATACCCATTTTTTTTGTTTGACCTGAGAAATTATATCTCACAAATTCAGAACATATTAATTATATATAAATTATTATTTTATATACAGAATATGTCGCCTTCGGTAGCGTAGTTGGTATAGCGCTGGCCTTCTATGCTCGAGGTTGCGAGTTCGATCCCGGCCGAGGTCGATGGCATTTAAGTGTGTTTAAGTGCGACAGGCTCATGTCAGTAGATTTACTGGCATGTAAAATAACTCCTGCGGGACAAAATTTCGGCACACCGGCGACGTTGATATAACCTTTGCAGTTGCGAGCATAGTTAAATAAACCATAATTTAAATTTTATACAGAATTCAGATACAATATAAACTCCCAATAAGAGATATTTTAACATAAAGACTAATATTCTGCGAGACATTATAGGCTTGACGGTATTTTAGAAATTAAGAGATTGTTCTTTTCACAACGCATAACAGGCTATATTGGCAACGTGATTATACAGCTAGAATTTCGCAATAACACATTTCTGGGACATGAACAATAATATTTTGAGAGACGTATATTTTAGAATTAATTCAGTGTTATTTTCAGTCGTATTACGTGCATTCACATAATGTACTACATTAGCAACATGACAAAAGTATAAGTGAATTGCTTTTTGATATGTGTAAAAATCCTTTTCTTTTTCCCTACTCCTTTGTATAACACATTAGTTGAGAATGTGAAAAACACGAAGTTTTTAAGTTAATGTCTGCTATTTTGAGCGACTGTCTTTGAGCTTCATTTGAATATGGGCATTGCAAATGATAGTCGCACTGAAATTACAGTTGCTTAAAATCTAAAGGGATGTTAATGGGTATCATAGCAATGCCTGGGATAAAAACATCTCATTTCGTTTTTCCAGTTAATATTGCCACTTCTATTACGTTTCGCATGAGTTTTCACACCAATTCTTGTTCCATTGCATAATTTTGGTGGGTCAATATTTCGCAATAGTACTATTGGTGATTCAGTATTAAGTATTAAATTATGTGGTAGCAATCCTTTTAGTTTCAAAGAATTCAAGAATTCAGTTGGCTAAAACACACCCTGCTCACTATCTACAACTGCATCGAGAAATTCATAATACGGTCCTGGACTGCATAAAGATATTTATTGCATGAATTGTCTAGATTTTGGCCTTCATGGTGTATCAACAATGTTTTAATTTCGTGTTACAATTTCCATGGGCTCGTGAAAGTCGATGTTGAATACAACAGACAATAATTAAAAAAAAAAAAATACTAGGCCTATAGAAGTTTGCATTTTAGTATTACACATGAATATTTGATCGTACTTATTTTTATTTTGTATTTTTTAAATTTATTTAACGTCAATTTGAACAATTTTAATATAATTTCAAGGAAAAATTATTCCACGGCCGGGTATCGATCCCTGGACCCTTCGCTTAGCGCACGAATGTTCTCCCGAATGAGCTACCCCAGGAAATATACACAACACCGTCACCGTCACCGTTATTGTGACGATGTCTTGTATAGTTCCTGGGGTAGCTCAGTCGGGAGAGCATTCGTGCTCTAAGCGAAGGGTCCCGGGATCGTTACCCGGTCCCGGAACAATTTTTCCTTGAAATTATTCAAACCTGCTTTACAGGGAGCTACTATCTGAAAGCCATATTTGCATAATTTTAATATAGCATATGTTTTTCTCCTGGTTATGAAGGTTAAATGTGCAAACTTTAGCACATCTATCAAAGCGTGTAGATTTGTATAGAGAAAATACAAACATACATACCCACATTCACTTTTATATATTATAGACGTGGACTACTGGGTGTTCATTTCAAAATGTGTCATGACGTCACTGTTGTGAGTCAGCGATTTGAAGCGAGTTTCAGCTTTTATGTCAGAGGAGTTGCCTATATTTAAGGCGTTCAATCTGAACTTGAGAACGTGTACGGTATAACTTGAACGTCGTAGCAACAGATGGCGGTCTTTACGGTCTTTGTGCTACCATAACCTCTTTCGAATTGTGTCTTGCTCGGGCAAGTCGTACGCAGGGTATTTGTTATCATCGGTTGCGTACGGCAACATTCCACAATACAAATCAAATGCTCCGTGTCCATGTTGACCGTCGAAGTTAATGTCAACAAATACGTAAGTAATCGTTTTGACTCTCTCCCCATATCCCGACAGTAAGAAAAAAAAATTACCTCTGTAGACTACGTATTTCAAAACAGTTCACATTCCTGCCATTACCCGCGTTACCGTACGTATCGGTACGTACTCTTCAGAATGAACGCCGTACTTGCTAGGCAACTTGTCTACCACATAGGTAATTCGCCTTTGCGGAAGTGTAGGAAGATCGAATTCTCTAGGCTCATCGACTAGCCACATGACGACATACAGCGAGCCATGACACACTTTGAACTGAACATCCAGTATTAGATTAGACTAAAACTTTTTGTTATATTATCCTGCACATTGTGAGCACTTCCGTTTATTATTATTAAAACGTTTTCTTGGAAACATAATATAATTCATCATATCAACTATCAGTATAATTCACAGATTCTCTATTATTGTAAATGTGTTTGTTTACATCTTCTGGTATATTTTTCCAATGGTTAAGTATATTTTTTTCTGGCTATGTTGGTACTACTGGTGTTTTTATTATATACTGCAGAAGATATTCTCCCATGGCCTGCAAGAAGACCGGACATGAACGAAATTGAAAATCTGTGTTCTATACTGAAGAAGGAAGTGAACAAAAAGAGGCTTACAACAAAACATGGACTCATTTAAGCACTGTCTGATATCTGGCTAAATGATGCTGATATTCAAAGAAAGTATAAAACTTTGGTTTCCAGCATCCCTGACAAAATCAACGTGTTAATGAAGAATAAGGGAATGTTTACAAAATATTAATAACCTCCAGACTCAATTTTCTGTTCATTATATCTGTGCAAAATACATTTTTGTTCATTATTTCTGCTGATAAGTACAGCTTCGTTGCACATATAATAGTCTAATAATTTGTCCACATCTGTAAGATGTGCGTATAATTTGCACGAATGTTTCTCAACTGAAATTATTGTTTGCTGTTCTTTGTCTCATGGCAACAGCAAATCTAGAGTGGATGTGCTAAATAAATTAATTCGTTATAGCTAAAGGAGACCTCATATTAAATATTGTCTGTCCAGACCGCACAGAAAACACGCCTGCAGAAGAACCTCTCTATCTGCATCATCTGTCTACTCCCAGATCTTCCTCACTGATAAATTTCCCTTCTCCCCTTCATGTCCCAGTGATGGATGACCTCAAAAAGTCTGAAAGCAGGCGCATTGTTAATCCAATATGGCCGCGATTTTATGAACCCCTGGATGAGGGGAATTAAGCCCCCCCTTAGTAGCGGGGGATGTTA
Source organism: Periplaneta americana (assembly GCF_040183065.1). Classification (NCBI taxonomy): domain Eukaryota; kingdom Metazoa; phylum Arthropoda; class Insecta; order Blattodea; family Blattidae; genus Periplaneta; species Periplaneta americana. The sequence continues at coordinate 57,512,588 of NC_091118.1, read as the reverse complement.
GAATATTAAGAAATGCGGAGTACACCAAGTTTTTATTTGAGGATTTATGGCAGGTGCGCTGGGATTCCACTAATGGTTAAAAAGTGGCTTCAGGGCTTACGGGAACGGACGGGGATTTAAACTGAGGCCTCTAGGGGGGAGATCAGTGTGAGACAATGAGCCGAGTATTGAGGAACTCCGAGAAGGCTCAACGTGTCTATGGATTCCTGGATCGAGATAGTGTTCTCATTTTATCGTTTTAATTTAAATTGTTATGATGTTGTAGATGATCGCTTAAAATAATGACTGTGATAAGTAGGGCTAAGAATTGTATGCCCGTACATTGCGCTTCATGTGCCTCTGACTTTAGGTATCAGTACGTAATTGCGTTGGGGTGGGGGATTTCAGTGTGTTTCGTTCAGCAGTGAACTTTAGTTGATCAGTTACATTACGGCCGAATACTGCTATTCGTATACTCCATTTTATTTCAAGGAGTGCAGTTCGATGGCTCCTTTGAACACCCACTTACAGATTTATGACTTCCTACACAAACACCTTCTGAGAATTCCATCCTGTCCCCTCGTCCCAACCTTACACAGTTGCCACAATCCTGGTGACCCTCGAAATGAGACAATGAGACTGACGGGATTCTTGGAATTCGGAAAAGATGCGGCAACTCTGCCTCCACTTGGATTTGACGAGAGCCTGTCAATTCTTCTGAACGAGGGTTGTGATTGGTTACTGACAGGAGAAGACAAGATTTCCGTCACAGTAAGGAAGACATTTATTTATGACAACCAATTAGTAGGGGGCAGTATAAGGTCTGTCGGCAAAGTCCTTTCTATGAAACTGCACTCCATGAAATAAAATACAATATAACAGGCAACATTCAACGTCCTGTAAGGAAGAATAATAGGAAGATGCCGAGGACGAAATTTGTGACTTAATTTCAAATGAGGAAATTTGTAATAATGATACAGATTTTGAGATAAATAATGCTTGTGTAAAATATTTTAAATATGTCCCCATTGCTTCTGCAGAAGTGGAACGAAGTTTCTCTAGACATAAGGCTGTTTTTTCTAGCAACAGGCAGTCATTCTCCTTTGAAAATTTGAAAATGTGATTTGTTATTCACTGCAACAATATATGAAATGAAAAATTATGTAAAATAAAAACGTAATATATTATCATTAGAGTACGGATTTTTAGGTCGTTAAAATGTAATTTTAGGTGCCTAAAATAGGCTTAAAAGTGTAGGAAATAATCTCTAAAGAATTGGAAATAGGCTCTAAGAAAAAATACATTTTTCTTTAAAAACATATTTCAAATCATCAGGAATTCACTTTTAGAATTTAATAATTTTAAATGTTTATATACCGTTACCACCACTACTACTACTAGAACTACAAGAACAACAAATATCTAACTAGTTATACATAAACTAAACAATGAAATGTGAAAAATATGTTTTAGACATAACTTCAGTAATTATACAAACAAGTAAAATAAAATCAATTGTTACCAAGCCTTGCCCATTAATGTCCATAATTACTTTCACAATAAATTACCAATACTTTTCCTAAATTATCAACAGTAATCTCACTAGAGGTTTTGATTTATCTAGAGAAAATCAAAACTCGAGTGGGATTTAATTGACTATTACACGATTAGAAGAAAGTATATAAAGATTAGAAGTAACAAAGTACTCCAATACAATAAAATATTAATTGGCTTACGAAAATACAACTGTCTTCAAATGTATCAACTATCGAACCTGACGATGTCATATCCAGGCCTTGTACACTGCTTTCTGACAAATAAGTACAAGTTTTATTTATTTATTTCAAATATACAGAATAAAGAAATATAATTACAAAAAAAACAAAGAGAAATACAAATAAAATAATACAAGCAATATAAAAAGAAGATACAGTAGTATTAACAAAATTTGAGACCGAATGAGCAGCGCTCGTGCTCGGTCGCAGTTCAGATATAATATTAAAATAAAAAATAATAATATAAATAAATAAGTAAAATAAAATAGGAACTAAAATATAATTACAGCGGCAATGGAATTATATAATATATAAGTATTATTATTATTATTATTATTATTATTATTATTATTATTATTCTTGTACCATCTCAACATTACGCTAGATGGCAGTAGTGTTTTATGATTATGTTTTCTTGTTACCGGTATCAGTTGTGCCAACTATGGAATCATCATTGAACTCTGTGGACTGTTACTAGTTAAGAAGGCATTGTTGATTCAGTTTCATTTTTATTAAAATGCAACATTCCACTTCAATTATCCGAATCCCAGTAATCAACGTCACTTGACAGATGATTTTCAATAAATCTTAATATTAAACAATCTCTGATACGTGACTATCCATAATATCATATAGCAGAAGTTCTTTTTATCCTCTCAGAGCAGAAGCTATAACATAACCTAATTAATATACACAAGTGTTAGAAAAGTTTTAATTAACGACGATGACATAAAAAATAAACATGAATAATTTTAAAAGGAATAATTATTGAATGTACAATTTTCAAATTTGAATGTGGTTGGTGGTTCAATTGATGTTATATTGGACGTGTGCGTAATAGACGTGGAACTCGTTGATTTAGGCCTACATGGTGTATTCAACTTATTCAGGATTTCCGAATGGTGCTCTTCATTTATTTGTAAATCGGATTTCAGAAGATGCATAGGTATGATCAGTGATTTTTATTAATTCTTGTTCTTGAATGCCAATGCGAGTCATATTTGAAACTGCTGTGCATCGACTGGAGTGATTTGTAATTTTATATATATTTTGTTGACGTCCAGACCAGCGCAGTTTCAAATATTGGCAAACAAAGAAACAAATGCTAGGGACGCGATAAAATTAAACAAATGCTAGGGACGCGATAAAATTGTGCGATAAGCAGCCATGATTGGTTGAAATACGTCCTTTCGTACCGTTTTATTGGTCAAAAGTAGTATGACGTAGTAAGAGTGTAATAGTAAATTAAAAACAATGCCGTCTGTCACTCGACACAAATTTGTATGCTTCACATCCACTGAAGTAACAGAAGCGTATTTCAATTTTGACACTAGTTGGACAGGAATGTTACATTGTAAATCCGTGTTCTTCCCTGCTAGGATATCTGAAGCAGTACGCAGGTCCTTCAGTCCTACATTTCTCTGCAAAACTTTCTCCAGTTTATCCCGTACTTTATTTCCAGCAGAACCAGGAACACTTTTTATCTTTTCTTGCATATCATGAAATATTTCCATTGTTCATACAGTGGTTTTCCTGCTGCTTCCAGTGATGCAATAACGTGCACTAGGAAAGTGAAGTGTGACTAAAAATGCTAGGTCCCTCTGAATACCAGAATCTTCCATCACTTCCTTTGCAGAAACAATGCTTGTAGACTCGTCTTCTAGACTTGAAACAACATTTTTCACTTCACTAATGTGATCGTTGTAGTATTCTGCAGCTTTCAACCATGTCCCCCAGCAGGTTAGTACAGGTTCTGGTGGCAGAGGGACATTGGGCAATTTCTCAAGGAAAATCTGAACCCTTGTTGGCGCTTTGACGAAAACGTTTTTTACAATATAAATCAATTTATTTACATTTGGATATTGTAACCTGATATGCTCTGTGACACGATTACACACACTGAAAAATACATTCTGGAATTTAAGATATACATTTTTGAAATAGGAATGAGTGTTTTGACCTGTTAGAGATAAAACGTAATTACTAGGTCAAAATAGGCTTTATCGTCAAAATAGTCATTTTAGATGCTATTAAAATATCCATTTTAGGCATAGTTTTATATGAAACATGTACTTACAAGTTTTTATGAACTTATCTTTTAAGGATTAAAATAGGTTTTTACCTAAAATCCGAAGTCTAATTATCAACAGTAATCTCACTAGAGGTTTTGATTTATCTAGAGAAAATCAAAACTCGAGTGAGATTTAATTGACCATTACACGATTAGAAGAAAGTATATAAAGATTAGAAGTAACAAAGTACTCCAATACAATAAAATATTAATTGGCTTACGAAACTACAACTGTCTTCAAATGTATTATTGTACCATTTCAACATTACGCTAGATGGCAGTAGTGTTTTATGATTATGTTTTCTTGTTACCGGTATCAGTTGTGCCAACTTTGGAATCATCATTGAACTCTGTAGACTGTTACTAGTCAAGAAGGCTTTGTTGATTCAGTTTCATTTTTATTAAAGCATTTGCATTTCACTTCAATCATCCGGATCCCAGTAATCAACGTCATTTGACAGACGATTTTCAATAAATCTTAGTATTAAACAATCTCTGACACGTGACTATCCATAATATCATATAGCAGAAACTATAACAAATATAATCTAAATAATATAAACAAGTGTTAGACAAGTTTTAATTAGGGATGATGAAATAGACAAGAAACGTTTTAATTGACGATGATGAAATAAAAAATAAACATGAATAATTTTAAAAGAAGCAATTATTGAAAGTACAATTTTCAAATTTGAATGTTTTAGTGGTTGGTGGTTCAGTTGATGTTATATTGGACGTGTGCGTAAAAGAAGTGAACTCGTTGATGTACATGGTGTATCCCTCAACTTATTCAGGATTTCCGAATGGTGCTCTTCATATATGACCAGTGATCTTTATTAATTCTTGTTCTTGAATGCCAATGCGAGTCATATTTGAAAGTGCTGTGCATCGACTGGAGTGGTTTGTAATTTTCTGTTTTTTGACGTCCAGACGAGTGCAGTTTGAAATACTGGCAAACAAAGAAACAAATGCTATGGACGCGATAAAATTAAACAAATGCTAGGGACGCGATAAAATTAAACAAATGCTAGGGAGCGATAAAATTGTGCTATAAGCAACCATGATTGGTTGAAAGACGTCCTTTCGTACCGTTTTATTGGTCGAAAGTAGTGTGACGTAGTAAAAGTGTAATATAACATAGTGTAGTCATATTAACATAGTAAAATAATAAGGCTGATACTTGTCAATGCCATATTAGGTGTATTTTCTACATGCATAAAATAGCATGTAGTCAATGATATTGTGACGAACCGAATAGTTGGAACACGAAATAGGAAAAAATGTAGCAAACAAGATGAAAAAAATTCTGGATGAACATTATGGATATTTAGCTCTTTGTAAAATATTTGTGACAATTTCAAATGAGAAAATTTAGGCTATAATAATGATACAGATTTTTAGATAGATAATGCTTGTGTAAAATATTTCAAATATTCCCCCATTGTTTCTGCAGAATATTTTCCTAAGAACATGAAATTACATTACAGTTATTTATTTTTAAAATGGCTTAAACTGACCATTATTTGTGAGTGAGATGTTTATGACACGGAAGCTTAGAGTGAGTGCCACAGTTTCTCAAAAACACGTAGTTGACTTTTAGTCATGTGTAATATACGATGTTTTATCTAGCGTATTAGTAATTATTTTTGTTATATAGTATTAGTCATAATGAATAAAATTGTTTAAAAGCCCCAGCAGCGTATAGGTAATTAAGTATGGACACTTCGCGTCGGTACCTTTGATGTAGCCGGACTGATTTCAATGACATTTAAGCCAGCTAGAGCGTGAGATTCTGCTTTCTCCCTAGAGTTGGCGCTGACATCACACCAGCTAGCAGTCGACACAGCGGAAATATAACACATATAATTAATACATCTAGGTATATTATGTACTCAAATAAAATAAATTGGAGCTATAAAATAATAAATCCATCATTAACTGTAATGTCTAAACTCTAGAGTTCCTTTATAATAAGAGTTGAGACGTTGACCCCAACAACAATTAAAATATGTAATGATTTGATAGCACTGAAAATGGAAAAACAAAACTCTTATGAAAAGTAAAACCATATACCTATATTATATTATATAGAAATATTAAACGAATTCGATACTTAATTTTATAACGTATTATATTATTTATAATATAATTTATTATATCTCAAATATAAAAAAAATATTATTACAACTAGTTTGTCACTGAGAAATAAGGAAAAGCTGTTAACCTGAATTTATTTGAAGCAAAGTGTTACTGGATAATGCAATAAGGTGGCGATGTCTGGATCCTGTGTCTCAACTCTATACTCAATTATTATCTTAGCGTGTGCTCGGTTACACTAACCTCTAGCGCTTGAAAGTGGAACTGAACGCCGGCGCACAGAGAAACAAAACACAGAAAAATTCGCTCAGTGTCCATTCTTTATAATCCCTATTCTCTGGCCCCAGCTTAAATTTCTTTGTTGCTAAGTTACATACAGATCGAATATTAAATGAAGAGTTCAGAGCCATAGTGGGCCAAGCGCCATTTATGAAAATGGAGAAGGCAAGGGTTAAAGTTAAGTGAATACCATAGTTTAATGAAGATTGACATATCATTTAGTTTTAATGTGTATACTTTATATTACTTGCTATATGTTTCCATTGAATTATGGTAATAACTTCATTTTAACTCTTGTTTTCTACGGTTTTAGTAAATGGCGCTTGGCCCACTATGGTTCTGAACCCTTCAAATGTTTGTTTCTAAATAACAAATTATTTGACGTGTGAAGTTTCTAACAGTTTGATAAACAGTACACTGTGTCACTAGGATAAGATAAAATATATTTGACGTGAAAGACTTTCCGTTGCTTGGCGACGGGGATGAATACCCGTTTCCATAGCGACAGGGAGGTTATTACGCAACTTAGCACTGTTTTCCCATGGGCGTTGCGACATGTTGAGTAATAACAGAGGATTAAAACGACACCCGATACGTTGCAGAGGTTTTCTGTCGGTTCGGGTTGGGAACGAATTAATTGGGAAGGCGATATCGACAGCGAAATATGAGTCGAGGAGAGGACTGCCCGAGAGTCGTAAATCATTAGGCTATGAGCGTTTGTTACAGAAGGGTGGGGTCACTTCACAAATACAGCTTAGAGTGATCCTCAAAATTTCGATACCACTATCGATAGATTTAGGCTAAGTAATCGATTTCTATTAATAACTACTAAGAATATGCCATTACTTTGAGCTGAGTTCGATACTGGGTAGGTTCTTTGAGCCAAATATCCTCAGAGTAGGCTACTTTATTTTCACATTTATTTTTATTATTATTACAGGCACATAATCGTGACACAAGACGAAATAATAATTCAACATTATTAGAACTTAAGGGTGCTATTCATAGACATTTCGCTAGCCCGCGCTACGATTGTGCTAAACTAGCCCCGGCTATCGACTGGTTATTTGTACAGGATTCATATATCATATCGCTAACACTGGCTTATGAATACGAAAAACGTTAGTTCGTTGATCATCCACCGGAAGCCAGCGTTAAGAATGGCTATGAATAAGGCCCTAAATGTTTCACATCTGCTGGTCTAATGCATAGCATTAATTTTGACCTTGGTTGTATAATTCTTTAGCTAAATTACACCCAGAACTTCTAACATGTAACCCACTAACATAATAACAAGAAAATTAGAAACGTGTTAATGTCTTCAATTTGATTAAATAAATTTATACCCTATATGTATGAATTAATTAGCCTATATTAGACAAACTATATGATTATGTCTTGTGATCAGAATATTGTACGAAATGGAAACTTAAAAATTGGAGATTTATCCTTCGAAGAGGTGGAAAAATTCAGATATATTGGAGCAACAGTAACAAACATAAATGACACTCGGGAGGAAATTAAACGCAGAATAAATATGGGAAATGCCTGTTATTATTCGGTTGAGAAGCTTTTGTCATCTAGTCTGCTGTCAAAAAATCTGAAAGTGAGAATTGATAAAACAGTTATATTACCAGTTGATCTGTATGGTTGTGAAACTTGGACTCTCACTTTGAGAGAGGAACAGAGATTAAGGGTATTTGAGAATGAGGTGCTTAGGAAAATATTTGGGGCTAAGAGGGATGAAGTTACAGGAGAATGGAGAAAGTTACACAACGCGGAGCTGCACGCATTGTATTCTTCACCTGACATAATTAGGAACATAAAATCCAGACGTTTGAGATGGGCAGGGCATGTAGCACGTATGGGCGAATCTAGAAATGCATATAGAGTGTTAGTTGGGAGACCGGAGGGAAAAAGACCTTTGGGGAGGCCGAGACGTAGATGGGAGGATAATATTAAAATGGATTAGAGGGAGGTGGGATATGATGATAGAGACTGGATTAATCTTGCACAGGATAGGGACCGATGGCTGACTTATGTGAGGGCGGCAATGAACCTCCGGGTTCCTTAAAAGCCATTTGTAAGTAGCCTATGTAATATTATACTGTATTTGTATTCTATTATTTCGGAATATATATTTTTCAAAAATTGTCCTATTTTATTCACGTACGATATTATTCTTCTCTATGTTAATATTATGTTATATAATTTCATTGTAGCTGTAATTTTAATTTTAGTTCCTATTTTACTTTATTTTCTATATCCCTCTTATATTAATAATATATCTGAACTGCGACCAAATACGAGCGCTGCTTGTTAGGTCCTCAAATCTTGTTAACATTATTGTATTGTATTGTACAATAGAAAGTTTGTTTCTTTTATAATGACTAAAACATGAACATCAACTTGAAGAGCTTATAATATATCGAAAATATTCGTGAAAACACAATGCATATTGAAATGATAGAATTTTAATTCTTTATTTCATAGTAAGGTGATAAGTTGTAGACTGAAATATTACATAATAAATAAATACTCTTTAAACATGTAATTTTCATCACACCATTGCTCCATTATTCCCGTATAATTATCTCATTGCCCATAATTAATGTATATTGCTTCAAAATAAATTTTGAGTGATGGTATGCATTTGTGAATCTAAATGATTTTAATTTTCTTTTTAACACCTTCTCTCTCTCTTTGGTTAAGGAATTTCTTTGATATCTTTATAATGTCAGAAATATACCCTTTAACATTCACACATGTCACTTCACCTATCTTTTAAAATGTGCTAACCTCTATTGCTCGTTTTCTATAACGTTCATAACTCGAATTCTTTTTAGATATCTTAATGAAGGTTTGCATATTTAGGCCTATGTTTTTTAGACTTCTTGCTGGTGGTACTTAACTGTTCGTCATTCACCCATATGAAGTCAGTTATACAGGGTGGATGCGAAATAACCTTGCAGATTGAAAGGGGCGATAGAGTACACTGAAATGAATAGAAAACCTATATTACAGTTTGTGATTAAATGCACGGTTAATTAGAAAATTAAGTTGGAAGTTTCAGCAGTCCGGCAACATCGCCGCTAACACAGTCGTCTTTCTTCTCCTCATAAAGATATAAGAGGTCAACGAACTCAGGTCTGTTTCTGTACGCGAGTCTCCTTTTGACGCTACGACGTTGCAATCTGCTCGCATCATGCAGTGGCTTGAAATCAGTAGTTTTTAATTTAAATTTACACGAAAACCCTCCACGCTATTGAAATAAATGATTCTTTATTAGATTCTACGATCCTACAAGGGGGAACAGAGGTGAAATTTTTGGCATTGTGGTCAAAAATTCCGATTTTGTGATTTTTACCTAAAGATACTTTACACTTTGAAGAAAATCTCTACAAAACTTCATTTGTCTAGGCCTGTGACACCTGGAACAATTGTGTTCGTCGTCATTTTTATAAGCCTGCATCACGTAAACTTGATAGCCCAGCTACGGTCAGGTATTTAAATCTGCCATAAGCTGCTTTCTGATACTTTTTTTCAATACATTTCGTCATGTTCAAAGTTTAAAGGCTTTTGCTATGTTGATGCTAGGGACATAGGGACATAAAATTTTTAGCGCGTGTTCTACATACTGTGATTAACTAAATGCAGTAGCATTTTTTAATAAACTAAACACTTACGAAATTAAAAAAAAATAAAGTATAGTTAATGGACACTAAAAATTTAAATGTTGAAGTTGCATATATATATATATATATATATATATATATATATATCCTTACACAGATGTAAATCGAGGCGATCAGAAGCATAGGGGTGTAAGTGTACTTAAGTTACTTTTGAGAAAGTGTGATTAAAAGTTACTAAGCATTCGTATATTCCGTGAAGTTTTAATTTGAAATGTTAGTTTGTGATGTGTTTAAAAGATATATCTCTTTACCACTGAAATTTTAAAGGCTTCAGTTTTTAGAAATACCACTTACACCCCTTTGCTTCTAACCTCCTCAATTCAAAATTTTGAATACTTAGTTCCTTTCTAACCATATTACAGATGTAAAAAAAATCAGGCATGAAGTCTCAATATTCTAAGAGAAGATAGATTTTCAAAATATGCAGTTTTTTATATTTCTCTCTTACATGAAATTTTTGAAAAAAAAAAATTTTCTATGTTATGAATGTTTCAAAATTCAGTAAATGAAATAGAACTAAAATATCATTTATGTATATAATATATTACTCCATTATATTATTGCATAATATTTTGTATTTATTTTACAGTTGAATTATTTAATACTTTTTATTTCATTTTATTGTTGTTTAAAGGGGCTATCGGCCCTTGTACTTTCTAGTTAACCGAATCTTCTATGTTTTACCTGATATAATTTCATTGTATTCCTTGTATTATTATTCTGATATTCATCACTTTACTTTTGCTTACATATATTTGATATAATTTCATTGTACTTATTATTATTATTATTATTATTATTATTATTTATTGCATTATTATTTTGATATTCATCACTTTACTTTTGCTTACATATATTTGATTACCTAAATTAAACAATCAAAGAATTATTTTAGTGTAGGCTTAAACTTGTAATATTACTTTTTAATTATTTAATGTAAACTCCACTCCCGGCCACAAGCTTTTGCTTCATCAGGAGTGCCAACCAAAAGTGTACCATTATTATCGTTCAAATAAAATTATTGTTATTATTATTATTATTGTTATTATTATTATTATTATTATTATTATTATTATTATTATTATTTTAATTTGAATAACTCAAAATCCATTTAGGCCTATGTGATGATAATGCAACTTATGTGCAAGAACATTTACAGGAAGGGTATGTGAAGTACACAAAATAAAAAGTCTCTACCTTAAAAATTGTAGACTGAAATTTAACCCATCACCTCCTTTAATAAGAATCTTTTGCAATTGTCATCTTATCGTTGTAAATACCTTATAATTTGAACGGAGTTCTTGCTGTAATTCTGAAATTACCTCCTGTATATTTTCTTGTTTCAGAACCCTCAACAACAATAATCTGACGTCACTGGGGAAGGATATCTTCGAGGACATGTTTCGGCTGCGAACACTTCGACTATCAGACAACAATCTGATCTGCGACTGTCATTTGTCTTGGCTTGCTCGCTGGTTGAGGAGGGCTCCTCGCCTCGGGTTGTACACCCGGTGCTTCTCACCCAATCAGCTCAAGGGGCAGAACGTGGCAGACCTGCACGATCAAGAATTCAAATGTTCAGGTTAGTTTGAGTCCTTAATATTATGCTACCAGCAATTATTTTCAATTCTGCTAATAAATACCACTACTGATTTTGATTTTCCCAATATAAAATTGATATTAGTCATTAAACAGATCATCGATTGCATCTTAATCTTTTGGGAGCAATAATAAACGTTGAAGGTGTAAAATATGATGTTACAGAAGGATTCTTGAAAAATTGAAGCGTTTCGTTCTTGACACACTACTCCTTAAACTATATGATAAATCATAGACTGAAAATAAAGTCATTCAATTGAAAATAATAAAATATAGATTTGCAGTTACCATTACAACAAAATAATAATAATAATAATAATAATAATAATAATAATAATAATAATAATAATAATAATAATAATAATAATGGAAATATGAATTAATGAGTGTAAATTATGTGTACAGGTTCTTGTAGTATAGGCCTAGTTATCAAAGGAGGACGAGGTTAAGCAATAATAATCACAACAGAATTGAAAATAAAACATGATCGATCAATTTTATTATATCAGACTTCGTTTTTCTATATCTCTAATAAAATAATATATAGAAATATAAATAAAATGAGTACAATCAAAAACGCATCCAATGAAGAGAGTAGGCTTAGTGATTATTTATCTAGTGATTTCAGCAGCCTAGGTGACAGAGCATTGAATTAATTTATAAATCTTCTCACTATTCGTGAGCTGCAACAAGGGACAAAGAGTACTCAACCATATAAATGTTTACAAGTTCATTGAACCATTAATTTTGTTTTGACAATGAAACTCTTACAAGTACATAGCTTCAAATAGGCTACATTTTGTGATTGGTGGAAATATACCTAGTTTTAGAGAGGCAAGTGTTACAAAAAAGTAAAAATGCCAATGAACTTGGTTTCATTTCGAATATAGGTGATGCTTCAGGAGAGCAATTGATCCTTTCAATGCAGCTAAGGTTACAATCTGAATAATAGATGTAGGTATTCCAAGCCTCTTAAACACATCTTTCATGAAGAGAGTAGCGGTACCTCTTGCTCCAACCAGAAGTCCGATTACTTCAAGCTCTTCTAGCTGGTACTTTTGGAGGTAATATGGAATGGTAGGATTGTAGATATTCTTTTTTCCTTATCCACTTCTGCTGGCTGTTCCTCATTCGTTTCGAAACGCACAGTGGGATCAATTATGAATCCCGATTTTGTAGATTCCTTGAAAGCTATTATATCTATGCGCCGTGTACTGCCAGTGACGGAGAGACCATGTACTTCTTCAAAGGTGTTGTAATCGGCATCTTTAAGGGCAGTGGCTATAATTGATCGTACTTGGTGTTGTCTAGCGTTTCGCAGAGCTTCGCCGTGCGGACAGGACCCCCCCAGGACGTGTGCAAGAGTTTCAACCTCGTTGTGGCAATGCCTACAACGGTTATCCTGAGATCTTTCGATTAGACTGAAGCATTTCATTGTGAAATTTATTTAAATAGTGCAATCTAACATTGACAATTATGTTCAAAAGCAACAATTTAATTTCTTCACAACACTGTTGTGGAAAGCCAGGTATATCGAGAAGAGCTTTAATGCATGATCCACATTTAAGTTTATGAGCACTGCCATAAAAAATATTAGATATTCAATTTTCGAAATTCATAAGAAATTAATATATTTTATTATTAAACCTAAGACCACATTTCTCTCTTAAGGGCAATCTAACTTAGTTAAGCAATACATTGAGAGTCTCTGCTGTTAAATAGGTCTATTTTGTACCTATACATTTCAACTCTTCTTTATCTGAGATATCCTACAAACGTCTCCTCCTTGTCCCGTATTATTATTCCAATTATTTTGTTTTAGTTATTAACATCTATCACAACCAGTGACGAACATTTCACAGTTTACACAACTTGTCTTTACAATGATGAAAGATTTGAACCCGGGTTTTCAGCTCTACGTGCTGACGCTCTATCCACTAAGCCACATCGGATTCCCATCCCGATGTCGGATCGAATCCTCTCAGTTTAAGTTCCACCTCTTGGGTTCCCTCTAGTGGCCTACCCTCATGCATTGCGTCATAGATGTATGACAGTGGCACCATGTCTACACATGTGCAGAGGTGCACTCGTTATGAGTGTCTAAGTGGCCGGGATCCGACGGAATAAGCGCCGTCTTAAATCACAGAGTGATTATTTTTCGCATATCATATATTATTATGATGTACCGCAGTACATATGACATTTCCGTGCAGGTATTCTGCTTCATTATATGATGAAAGATGAGTGGAACGGAGAAATAGTCTCTCCGGCACCGGGATTTGAACCTGGGTTTTCAGCTTTACGTGCTGATGCTCAATTCACTAAGCCACACCGGATTCCACTCATCTTTAATCACATGATGAAGCAGAATATCTGCACGGAAATATCATATGTACTTCGGTACATCATAATAATAATATATTGTCTTTACAAGCAACAATGCGAAATAGTACCGGCACAGTCTATTGTTCCTAGTACTCCTAGTTGCTAGCTGTTTGGAGCGCTGTAATCTCAAGAAATGCAAAAAAAATCACCTCAAATTTCGTGACTGTATGTACTAAATTGTGGCAATAGGCTATGAATCTCTAAACTTATAAAGACTGTTTTTTTACCCTAATTATTCCAACCCACCCTGTATATTAAAATTTCTTTGCAGGTCTCGTTGAACGGCCTAGCGGGGAGTGTGTCAGCGAGCCACAGTGTCCCCACCCCTGTCGGTGTGCAGACGGTATCGTGGACTGTCAGGAAAAAGCCCTCACGAAAGTGCCGGATCATCTTCCAGAACCCACCACAGAACTGTAAGTATCTCAAAGTCAAGTGGTACTAAAGTGGTTTCAGCAGGAATTGAACTGTATTGTTTGCTCTGCATTTCTTCTTCCAGCATTGTTAAACTGTCACTAGGGCTAGGATTTTGATGACCTATAAATCATGATTAAATGTCCTAAACACAATGCATTTATGACCTAAAAATCTTTAAAAAAATGCCCTTAAAATGCCCTAAAAATTGATCTTACATAATTGCTTTAGTAGGAAAAGAAGTTTTGAACTACTTAATATTTAGACTAGTATTTAAATTAAATTTTACATAATTTTTTCTAAGTAGTACACTTTAATTAATTATTTTACCTGATGTAGTTTCCATGTATGGTCGTTCACCTCTGCTTCGGCATGTGGACGTGAGGTCAGCAGTCAGCTAGTCGGTCTTGGCCCTTCATTGGCTGTAGCGCCATGGATTTACTTTAATTTTAGTTTCCATGTAGTCTACCACAAGACCATTCTAATCCGGAATTAGCAGCTATAGAGGAGTCTATATTGAAGGGGTGGTTGGACTGATCCATTACATGGGGTATACTACGTTAAAATGTCAATATTTTGTGTAGAAAAACGATAAAAAATATTATACAAAATAATGGGTATTAATGGACAAAATATGTAAAGAAAATATCAAAACAAATAAACATTATTTTACATTAATAATGGGGATTTATGGCCAAAATTAAAGGAAAAATGCCTAAAAAATGACCTGAGTTGGAACAGGCAACAAATGCAAAAAAAAAAGCCCTAACAAATATGTCTCAAAACACTCAGTTTATCACATAACATATAAATACTTAAAGCAGCAATATTTCTGGCTTACTAGAAAAAAGATGCAATTTCATCATCAATGCATTGATCAAATCCCGGTGCCGGAGAGAATTTTTCTCCGTTCCACTCATCTTTCATTCATGATATAACTCACTTTATAAGATATTCACAAAATTCTTTCAGCATTTTACTCACAAAAAATGTACACTTGGTTTAGATTAGATTTTTAATACTTAATCTGAGTATAATAATACAGACTTACGAATGATTAATTATTACATGGTCAGTGATTTGTATATTGGACATTATTTTCACATATACATAAAATATCAAAATTTTAATCCAGACAAAAGTTGACTTATAGTCTGCTAAAAGTTTGTTCAAAATTTCATTAACTTCCCTTTAGTGGTTCCTGAGTTATATTCATTTTTGTAAGTAGCGTGTCAGAAAATCAAACTTGCGGGAAATCAACAAACAACAGCTTGCCACTTAAAATCCCAGCGCGCAGGCTACTAATGTCCTCCAATAAGTGCAAGATGGCAAGTAAAGGAGAAAGAAGGCTGAGGATAGGAAAGAAATTGCTATAGTTATAAAGAAAGCAAAGGTTCTCAAAGGCCCGAACGCCCAGGAGTAAGTGGTAAGTTAGTTTTGATGTGTGAGTCAATGTTGCGCCATTCTAAAGTCTGTACAATAGATGCATTTTTGAATATTTTAACGCTGCATTTTGTGTACATATGTAAATCGTTTGATCTCTCTGTAGAAATAGAAGTCTGAAACATTTTAACTGCCTGTATAAAGATATAAATGTCAAACATTTGAACTTTTTGCTTGATGTTTAAGTTCAGAACAAGTTTAGCTACTAGAAACGAGATGTCATAAACTTATTTCGTGTTCCACCTTCATAATACACCAGGTAACATTTTTACGTCTGTCCAAACACTTTGCTCCTTATCGTTCTGTCTCCACTGGAGGTACCGCAGAGGCGGCCCAGTGTTTGTAAAAACAAGGATCCGGGCTCTGCGAGGTCGGGTCTGAACATGATAAACGTTTTAAAGACGTCGATATCCAGTAAACTGCGGTGATATGGAGGGAAATTTTATGCCGCTAATATTGGAACATTGTGCTAAAGGGTGGCGTCAATACCGAGGCCTTGGGATTGCTGTACACTCAGTTCCAAGAAAATATTACTCTCATGGCGTTAAACCAATCTTACAAGTGACATAAAATATGTGATAAATTATTAAGTGTAATTTCAGAATAACTCGGTGTTTCAAAGTAACGCATAATTGCAATTAAAATATAACGAGAGGATTTTGGACGTCAAATATCACACATGTCAAACCTTATATTTACGTAGATGAGAATATTTTTATAGAAACAAAACAAAAATTGGGACTTTTACTATGTGAGTTAAGGCTTCATCGAGAACATATTTAATTATTTTAATATAATCTGAAAGAGTGTAATATTTTTTATGTGATATTTCATTTCTTTTGTATAGAAGCACTATGGTTATGGTTACTATGGTAACAATCCCGGCGCCGGAGAGAATTTTTCTCCGTTCCATTACTCTTTCATCGTATGGTAACAATTATTTTTGATACATTTCCTGTATTATAAAAGCAATTTTATTGATGACATCAAATAAAACAACATATTTTTAACAGAAAATGAGAGAATTCAGATTCCGATGAAGAACATTAAGTCAAGAATAACAAGAATTATAATGAACTTATTCTCATCTCTGAATTTTCTGTTTAGTTAAAAACGTTAAATAAAGATTTGCAATTATAATTACTCGTATAATTTTTTCGTCCCTGAATAGCTTCTTTAGTTGAAAAAGGCCGTTAAATCAAGAATTACAAGAATTTATTGTAATAAATTTATTCCCGTCTTTGAATTGTCTATTTAGTTAAAAACGTTAAATAAAGCATTACAATTGTAATTAGGACTCCTATAATTTTATCTTCTCTGAATAGCTTCTAGAATTGAAAAAGCCCGTTAAATCAAGAATTACAAGAATGTATTGTAATAAACGCATTCTCGTCTTTGAATTGTGTATTTAGTTACAAACGTTAAATAAAGCATTACAATTGTAATTACTCCTATAATTTTATCGCCTCTGAAGAGCTTCTACAATTGAAAAAGCCCGTTAAATCAAGAATTACAAGAATGTATTGTAATAAACGCATTCTCGTCTTTGAATTGTGTATTTAGTTACAAACGTTAAATAAAGCATTACAATTGTAATTACTCCTATAATTTTATCGTCTCTGAATAGCTTCTAGAATTGAAAAAGCCCGTTAAATCAAGAATTACAAGAATGTATTGTAATAAACGCATTCTCGTCTTTGAATTGTGTATTTAGTTACAAACGTTAAATAAAGCATTACAATTGTAATTACTCCTATAATTTTATCGTCTCTGACTAGCTTCTAGAATTGAAAAAGCCCGTTAAATCAAGAATTACAAGAATGTATTGTAATAAACGCATTCTCGTCTTTGAATTGTGCATTTAGTTACAAACGTTAAATAAAGCATTACAATTGTAATTACTCATAATTTTATCGTCTCTGAATAGCTTCTTTAGTTGAAAAAGGCTGTTAAATCAAGAATTACAAGAATTTATTGTAATAAACTTATTCCCTTCTTTGAATTGTGTATGTAGTTAAAAACGTTAAATAAAGCATTACAATTGTAATTACTCCTATAATTTTATAGTCTCTGAATAGCTTCTTTAGTTGAAAAAGGCCGTTAAATCAAGAATTACAATAATTTATTGTAATAAACTTATTCCCGTCTTTGAATTGTGTATTTAGTTACAAACGTTAAATAAAGCATTACAATTGTAATTACTCCTATAATTTTATCGTCTCTGAATAGCTTCTTTAGTTGAAAAAGGCCGTTAAATCAAGAATTACAATAATTTATTGTAATAAACTTATTCCCGTCTTTGAATTGTGTATTTAGTTACAAACGTTAAATAAAGCATTACAATTGTAATTACTCCTATAATTTTATCGTCTCTGAATAGCTTCTTTAGTTGAAAAAGGCCGTTAAATCAAGAATTACAAGAATTTATTGTAATAAACTTATTCCCGTCTTTGAATTGTGTATTTAGTTAAAAACGTTAAATAAAGCATTACAATTGTAATTACTCCTATAATTTTATCGTCTCTGAATAGCTTCTAGAATTGAAAAAGCCCGTTAAATCAAGAATTACAAGAATGTATTGTAATAAACGCATTCTCGTCTTTGAATTGTGTATTTAGTTACAAACGTTAAATAAAGCATTACAATTGTAATTACTCCTATAATTTTATCGTCTCTGAATAGCTTCTTTAGTTGAAAAAGGCCGTTAAATCAAGAATTACAAGAATTTATTGTAATAAACTTATTCCCGTCTTTGAATTGTGTATTTAGTTAAAAACGTTAAATAAAGCATTACAATTGTAATTACTGCTATAATTTTATCGTCTCTGAATAGCTTCTAGAATTGAAAAAGGCCGTTAAATCAAGAATTACAAGAATTTATTGTAATAAACTTATTCCCGTCTTTGAATTGTGTATTTAGTTAAAAACGTTAAATAAA
Source organism: Periplaneta americana (assembly GCF_040183065.1). Lineage (NCBI taxonomy): Eukaryota > Metazoa > Arthropoda > Insecta > Blattodea > Blattidae > Periplaneta > Periplaneta americana. The sequence goes on along the minus strand of NC_091118.1, from coordinate 57,493,916 downwards.
GCATTACAATTGTAATTACTCCTATAATTTTATCGTCTCTGAATAGCTTCTAGAATTGAAAAAGCCCGTTAAATCAAGAATTACAAGAATGTATTGTAATAAACTTATTCCCGTCTTTGAATTGTGTATTTAGTTAAAAACGTTAAATAAAGCATTACAATTGTAATTACTGCTATAATTTTATCGTCTCTGAATAGCTTCTAGAATTGAAAAAGGCCGTTAAATCAAGAATTACAAGAATTTATTGTAATAAACTTATTCCCGTCTTTGAATTGTGTATTTAGTTAAAAACGTTAAATAAAGCATTACAATTGTAATTACTGCTATAATTTTATCGTCTCTGAATAGCTTCTTTAGTTGAAAAAGGCCGTTAAATCAAGAATTACAATAATTTATTGTAATAAACTTATTCCCGTCTTTGAATTGTGTATTTAGTTAAAAACGTTAAATAAAGCATTACAATTGTAATTACTGCTATAATTTTATCGTCTCTGAATAGCTTCTAGAATTGAAAAAGGCCGTTAAATCAAGAATTACAAGAATTTATTGTAATAAACGTATTCCCGTCTTTGAATTGTGTATTTAGTTAAAAACGTTAAATAAAGCATTGCAATTGTAATTACTCCTATAATTTTATCGTCTCTGAATAGCTTGTTTAATTGAAAAAGAATGTTAAATCAAGAATAAAATTACAGAAATTATAGAAACTTATTCTCGTCTCTGAATAGTCTGTGTAGTTGAAAAAGGTTAAATATAGAATTACAATTGTAGAATAATTATTATCATATTGTCTCTGAATGTTCTGTGTAAGCAAAAGAGGGCGTTAAATAGAGATCTATCTAATTATTCTATTTTCTGAATAACCTGCTTAATTATATTTTAAAAGAGAAGTAAAAGAATGCAATAAAATTATGAAACATAGAATTAAAATTTAAATGACCTTCCCGACTCTTAATAGTTTATGTAGTCGTACAAGGACGTTAAATAAATAATTACAATAATTGTAACTTCTTCTCATCTCAGAATACTCTGTGTATTGGGTTGTTGCAAAAGTTCTTAGCGTTTTTTTTGCTATGACAAAGGTTTTGATTTGAGATGAATAAAAGATATCTATGCTAACGCTGGGGTAGTTTTTCGATTCCGCGTCTGAAGGAATCTGCTGGTTTGGAGTTAAACAATTCGTAAAGCATCTTCTTTATCCCACCAGACTCTTAACATCATCTTCTGTGGACGGACACTAACTTTTATACGGGATGCTGTGAGTTGAAACAACAGAACCATTTTCTTGTAGTGATGGCATTTTCCCCGTATACGGCACAAATGTTTCGAGCCGCCTCCGCTGCCTTTGCTCCTCTATTAAACTCGAACATAAGAATATGTTTGAAATGTTCGTTTTTTTTTTTCCACTTGATACTTCATCTTGTTTAGCCCACGATTAGCACAAACGTTCTTAAAATCCCTAAAATTCAGGGCGTATTTACAAGCACAACACTCCATTAATAACAAATGACAAACAAACAAATTGCAAACGATAAACAATCTCCTAACAACGCATTGTTGTGATGATGAACAAAAACCTACTAACTTATACATCAACCTAAGGCCCGTTACACATTTGAAGAGATCTCGCTAGCGAGAAATGTGTTACGAGAAAGAGGCGAAGAGCCTTTCTCCACACACTTATCTAGTTCTCGCTATCACAAATCACACCTCGCTATGATCAGCTATGCACTGTCTTCATGCAGAAAGCATTTTTCTGATTATAGTAATCACTCGTTGGGGGAAATATTACAGGTTATGTATTTGCGTATATTGTCGTACTTAAATATCTGAAAGTTAGAATTTATAAAACAGTTATGTTACCGGTTGTTCTGTATGGTTGTGAAACTTGGACTCTCACTTCAAGAGAGGAACAGAGATTAAGGGTATTTGAGAATAAGGTTCTTAGGAAAATATTTGGGGCTAAGAGGGATGTGGTTACAGGAGAATGGAGAAAGTTACATAACGTAGAAGTGCACGCATTGTTTTCTTCACCTGATATAATTAGGAACATTAAATCCAGACGTTTGAGATGGGCAGGGCATGTGGCACGTGTGGGCGAATTCAGAAATGCATATAGAGTGTTAGTTGGAAGACTGGAGGGAAAAAGGCTTTTGGGGAGGCCAAGACGTAGATGGGAGGATAATATTAAAATGGATTTGAGGGAGGTGGAATATGATGCTAGGGACTGGATTAATCTTGCACAGGATAGGGACTGATGGTGGGCTTATGTGAGGGCGGCAATGAACATACGGGTTCCTTAAAAGCCATTTGTAAGAAAATAAGTTATACTTAAATATATACGTCTAATCTGTAAGTATATTGTCTTACTTTACAAATTATGTACGAACGCCACTATGTTGAATCTGAACCTTCAGATGTTGAGGAAATGGAGTTATATGAACATATTTTGTTAATGAAAAGAAAAAGTAGGCCTAAAATTAAAGCCAGAAATATCTGGAAATCACATTGTACCTCACGAAGATAAGAGCGAGTTTCGGTCACTGATTTCGATTTGGATGATCATACGTTTAGGCGCTATTTCAGGTAGAATAGACCTCAGTTTTTTTTTTCAGTTCATTATATGAAAGAGGATTCTTTGCTATGTTCTGAATAAAATTACGTAAACTGTTAAGACGTATAGATACAGTATTTCAAATGATATAATTAATACTATTAAATCTCGTCAAAATAAAATATAGCCCTATTTATTTTCAGATCATCTGTTATTTGTCTCCAGATTTCTTCTTTAAGTTTCGTGTTTTTATAGTTTTCATCCCTTGTATCTTATAATTAGGCCTACAGGTCACATCGTACAAGTTCGATAAGTTTATGTCTGCAATATTATCAACCATCTTTCCTCATTGTCAGTAAAAACAATACAATTCATCGCCACCTGTGGTATATTTTTCTACATTCAATCGTCATAAAGAGTATAAATGTCAAACATCTTTGACAAATGTGTCAAGAAAATTCGCAGAACTACCGATTTCAGCGAGAAACTCGCTCGAAATTTTCGCCTCGAATGAGAATCTCTTCCAGTGTGTGGATGTCCATTTGAATCATGTTATCAATGTTTGAATTTTTTCGCAACACATTTCTCGCTAGCGGATCTCTTCAAGTGTGTAACGGGCCTTAACCTAACAGTTAAAAAAAAGACCTTAAGAAAGAACTACAATTATCACTATCTTCTTTTCGTTTATGATTAGCCTTGTACTTGAAAAAAATACTGTAAATAATTGCAATTGTAATTACCACATGATCATCTCTCAATGGCCAGTTTGATTTGAAGTTGTCGTGAACTAATATATTTCATACGATGAAAGAGTAATGAAACGGAGAAAAATTCTCTCCGGCGCCGGGATTTGAACCCGGGTTTTCAGCTCTACGTGCTGATGCTTTATCCACTAAGCCACACCGGATACCCACCCCGTCGTGGACTGAAGTCCACACATGTACTGAGGTGCACTCGTTATGAGTGACTAGTTGGCCGGGATCCGACGGAATAAGCGCCGTCTTAAACGAGTGCATCTCAGCACATGTGTGGACTTCAGTCCTACGTTCATAGACATCTATGACGTAGTGTAGAGGGCGGCCACTAGAGGGAACCCAAGAGTTGGAACTTAATCTGAGACAATTCTGTCCGACGCCGGGTTGGGTATCCGGTGTGGCTTAGTGGATAAAGCATCAGCACGTAGAGCTGAAAACCCGGGTTCAAATCCCGGCGCCGGAGAGAATTTTCTCCGTTCCATTACTCATCGTATGATGACGCAGAATATCTGCATGGAAATATCATATGTACTTCGGTACATGTTGTTGTTTTCTAATGCCAGGCGTTTGACAATAAAGTCATTTGACCTCTTGCACTCCAATATTTTTCAAAGATATTATCATGACCAGCCACTGAAGCACAGATTTTGAGGTATTCCGAATCCATTTCTTGGTTTGAGTTGCACAATGGGCAGTTAGGGGACTGATATATTCCAATTCTATGCAGGTGTTTGGCCAAACAATCATGGCCTGTTGCCAATCTAAATGCAGCTACAGACGATTTTCGTGGTAAATCGGGAATTAACTGTGGATTTTGATGCAGAGAGTTCCATTTTTTCCCTTGGGATTGAGTTATCAAATTTTGTTTGTTGAAGTCTAAGTATGTAGATTTAATAAATCTCTTCACAGAGTAATACGTAGATTTAGTAACAGGTCTGTAAGTAGCAGTGCTGCCCTTCTTTGCTAAAGCATCCGCATTCTCGTTTCCCAGGATTCCACAATGGGATGGTATCCATTGGAATACAATTCTTTTATTGAGTGATAATAATTGAGAGAGCATTTTAGTTATTTCTGCTGTTTGAGATGAAGGTGTGTGTTTAGAGACGATTGATAGAATAGCTGCTTTGGAGTCTGACAATATAACTGCATTCCTAAATTTATTGATGTGGCATAGAAGATTCCTGAGACATTCATTTATTGCAATGATTTCACCATCAAAACTTGTTGTTCCATATCGAAGAGATCTATAAAGTGAGAAGAGACAGCACGTAACACCTGCACCGGCACCTTGTTCTCTGGAGATCAAGGATCCGTCGGGTATAAATGAAGCCAGTTTTGTGGAGGGTACTTAATATTAATTGTCTCTAAAGACAATTGTTTCAGCATTTCAGTGTTTACTTCTGATTTCAGTATTTCTTCTGTTAAATTTAGATTATATTCTATATTTAATAGAGTTAAAGGGTTTGGTTTAATTTGTAAGTTTTCTTTTAAATTCGGGATATTGATTTTCTGTTTTAATTCTTGAACAATGGATATGAAACTTTTTTGAGTTTTGAATCTACAGAGAGGTCTGTATGAATGCCAATTGTTACCTGGTAATCTGATAAGTTTTTCATATTGAATCAGTGCTTTTTCTTCTATTGTCATTTTGATGCTGTTAATATTAGTGAAGAATCTCATAGAATCTATTGGAGTTGTTTTGATTCCACCAGTCCTTCGGTACATTAAAATAATATATATAATATATTTCAGTTATTATTTACAATCTAATGTATCTACATTAAATATAGACCTATAATTGTCATGCCACTGTATTTGAATAGCCTCTGAAGTTATAAAGGAATGTTACATACATAATTACAGCGATTAACTTACTGCGTGTTCATATACACAGATATACATTGGAAGAGGTTTTTGTATAGAGAAATACCAGCAAATTTCCGAGCGTCTTAAAATACTTGCTCCTTCACTATCGATTTGTCCGTGTGTGTATGTGTGTGTGAGCATGTATTTTTGTGTGTGTGTGTGTGTGTGTGTGTGGTATTTTTCTTCTTCCACATAAGATCAATATTACATGCTGTAAATTTAATATCGTAATTGCCCTTGGCTCTGCCCACGGGAAGGACATTGACCCCATCACCCACAAAGCAGTTCCCAAAAGACAAAAGCCTCGATGATTTGTATGCCCTTTTTGAACGTCTGACACTATTGTGTAAATTCATTGTCTCCTGTCGCCAGTAAATTTGTTGTAAGGTGTCTCTGGTTGACACAAAATAAGAAAATTCCATACGAAATCACTTTAAAATGCAAATTCAATACTTTCTCTTTCTAGACGTATTTACAAGCTTTTTATAATTGAAGTGGAAGAAGATTTTTATCGTGAAAATGTGTACAGACGGAGTCGTAAACATCTCCTTGTTACAGGTGATGGTTAGCGCCCTAGACAGGGGCGGGACACCCCATAATTATTAGAGTTAAAGGCTTGGCCTTCAAGAAAACTTCTTTTCTCTCAGTTTCTGTAACTACAGCATTGTTCACGCCTCGTTTCTCTGTGTTAACAAACGAATGAAGTTATCAGATCTGCTGTCGTGTTGGGTGCATATCACCTGGGTAATTGTATGTCTTACAGACGTGTTGAGAGTATGACGTAACGTGTTAATACGATACGGTATTTTTCAAAATATAATTTTATTCATACCGACAGCAAGTCTTTGAGCAGATGGCTTCCTGTCGAAAAATCTGGGTTCGCTTCTAGGCAAGTTTAAGATTTCTGACTGATATATAGACTACCCACATTCCAGTAACTTGTTCATTGCCTATTCTTATTTAAATTTGTATCGCTTTCACTTATTTCTTCCTATATAATTTTTCTTTCTCACGTTTTCCCCTTTTCTCGTGTATATCTATTATCTGTTATAGGCTATATATTTAGTGATTTACATGTTTCTTTATTTTGTTTGTATGTTCATCCCTTTCTCTCTTCTTTCCACGTGACCATTTCTTTTTTTTTCTGTATTCTTTCTCGTTTTCATTCTTCTTCCCCCCTCCATTCTCTACTGCAAACTTTTCATTCACTTTTGACGTGTAATGTTTATGCCCTAAATGGAACAAAATCAGCAGTAACTTGCTAGTAAAGCGAGGCCGAGGGCTTATAGACGTACAACGACGTTTATTTAGTTTGTTGAATGAATGAATAGTTTCATTTTTATCATTTCCTTTTTTTCCTTCATTTTCTTTCTGTTCTTTCCCTTCAATTTTCCCATTTTTATTCTTTCATTTTCATTTGTTACCTGTTCCGTTTTCCCTTTTTATATCTCCTTTCCTTCGAGAAGAAGGAACTTCTCTTTGTATCTCATTTCTTTTCAGCCCTTCCCTTTTTCATTTTTTCTTTTTTAATCTCTTTCCATTCTTCTTTATTTATATCATACGTTATTTTCTTTCAGTTCTTTCCATTCTCATCTCATCTTTTCACGTCTTTAGTGTTCTGTCTTCCTTTCAATTGATCCTCTTTTCTTAATTTTTGTTTTTCACCTATTCTGTTTTTATTTTTTTATATTTCCTTTCTTTCCAGTTATTCCTCATTTCAGCCTCTCCTTTGGCATGACCTTCTGAACGAAAATAAAGATCGTAAGATAAACTGTCTCTAATAGAGAATTGCCAGCAAAATTTGTTCGCCGTGTTTCGTTCACGTTCAATTTCGATACTGAATAACTTTTGAAAATCAAAGCACCCTCAAATAAGATACTACTACTACTACTACTACTACTACTACTACTACTACTACTACTACTACTATTACTACTACTACTATTATTATTATTATTATTATTATTACTATTGCTACTATTCTTACTGCTACTACTACTACTAGACTTACTAATACTACTACTACTACTACTGCTATTACTACTGCTATTACTACTACTATTACTATTATTACTAGTTTTACTACTACTACTATTATTACTACTACTAGGCCTAATACTACTACTACTACTACTACTACTACTTCTACTATTACTACTACTCCTACTACTACTACTTTTACTACTACTATTATTACTACTACTCCTACTGCTACTACTCCTACTACTACTTCTGGGCCTACTACTGCTACTACTACCACTACTACTACTTCTACTACTACTACTACTACTACTACTACTACTACTACTACTTCTAGGCCTACTACTCCTACTACTACTACTACTACTGCTACTACTACTTTTACTACTACTACTATTACTACTACTACTATTACTACTACTACTACTTCTAGGCCTACTACTCCTACTACTACTTCTGGGCCTACTACTGTTACTACTACCACTACTACTACTTCTACTACTACTACTACTACTACTTCTACTACTTCTAGGCCTACTACTCCTACTACTACTGCTACTACTACTTTTACTACTACTACTATTACTACTACTACTTCTAGGCCTACTACTCCTACTACTACTTCTGGGCCTACTACTGCTACTACTACCACTACTACTACTTTTACTACTACTACTACTACTTCTAGGCCTACTACTCCAACTACTACTACTACTACTACTACTGCTGCTACTACTACTATTGTTACTACTCCTACTGCTACTACTCGTACTACTACAACAACTACTACTATTATTATTACTACTCCTACTGCTACAACTCCTACTCCTACTACTACTACTACTACTACTCCTACTACTATATACTGCCAATATACTACTACTACTATTACAACTACTACCATTACTACGACTACTAACCCCATTCCTACTACTATTATTTCTATTTACTACTATTTTCTTTCTACTCTTTCTTCGCTATATTTTTCTCTCTTTTTCCCATCCTATCTGCTTTCATTTCCCGTTCTTCTTGTATTTTCTGCGTAACTGTGAGGGGAAAGTGATCGATTTCATACTTTAAGTACGTCCATTTTCTTCCTTAAGTTAGAGTTCTTTTAAATTAGTTAAAATATCTTTATAACAATGTTTGTTTGTGATTTGTATATGAATCCTTTGTTGTGTTTTGCTTACTTTTTATTTCCCACTGATAATAATAATTTCTTATAATCTTCGTTACTTGGAATTTATGCAAGTAGTAATGATGTGATATTCAGTTCTTCCCTAGCAAACCTTTCAGCTCAGTTCACATGGGATTAATCAGCCTTGTGGGCTTTAAAGGCAACAACTTTTATCACTTTCACTATGCTGCCATCTAGCGACTGCAGAAGAAGTCATGTTATAACTCTCATTTCAATTGTATGGAGTATCTATACTTCCATCTGGCGATCATTACCAATCGACAGTGGCGATCCTGGTTGTTCCTCTCTTTTATATGTTTCTGTTTAGTAACATGGGAATGGCCAATCTGATATATATTATGTGATCAGGACTTTTAGTGTTAGACCAATAATTTATATTCCTTTGAATTTACTTTACAGGAGGCTGGAACAGAACTCCATTACAGAGATTCCACATAAGGCGTTTGCCCCTTACAAAAGGATGAGCAGAATGTAAGTAACACATCCTTATTATTGTTGTTATTATTGTTACTATTATTATTGCTTTTATTGAATATTATCTAATAACTAGATCTGGGATTTTAGCGCACTAAAAATGTATGTTCAGGCACCAAAAATAAGCTTATCAAATGATAAAATAGGCACATCAAATGCTATAACAGGGAAAAATTTATTAATACTAAGAAACAAAAGTTATGGCATCAAAATAAATACAACACTTTCACTCACTATAATGTACTTTGTTGTACATATCAGTAAACTTCTGCAAATTGTCCATGCTCAAGCTGTGTCTTTTGTTAGACAATATGATATCAATGCATCTAGAAAACTTTGGAAAAAATGTAAAATGTGCATTAGAGAGCATGGTCGACAATTCCAGCACTTACAAGTTAAGGTATTAAATTGCACCTGCAATGTAATGTACCAAGTCTCGAAAATTTATTTCCGATAGCTGACGTGCTGAATCACCGCTAAACAGGCCTATGAAACTTTTCAAACAGTGACGTACTAGGGGAAACCTGTTTTCAGGCGTACACCCGTTGCTATGCAGTAATGTATCTTTCGTGTGTTTGGCCCAGGATGTCATAATATTGACGCGTGATTTGTAATAGTGCTCTTATAACAAATATGTGAATATATCTCAGTGGCCGACATTTTTTGATTCGCGAGTCAACCCCTTAATACACAAGCAGGATGGACGGTAATGCATGATTTTCTTCCCTCCTCTTTGCCATAACTTGCTCATTCAAAGTTACACAATCTTCAGGCGAACACGACAGAATGAGTTATAAAATAAAAAAGAATTTCGCGTATGACAGACAAACTTCTCGTTGCTCAGTTAAAATTCGCTACATGTAACTTGACTCCTATTTTTAATGAGTTACAGAGGTGTGAAAATTATTAGAATAATCTTAATTTTAAAGGTTTTTTAATAGTTCCTTCACAAATATTAATTGAAGTGATGAATATTGGTATATATTACTATACTGATGTGGGATATATTTACTACTAACAATGCCGGAAAGCATTGTTGTACATTGGTGTTTTTCTTATTTTGCAATTGTTATGGGAATTCAGAAATTATTATATTATGTTGGCGGAATTGGGAACATAAAAAATTATATGCACAAAACAGATGTATACGTTCATTTGAACCTTCACAACAATGTAAACGCAAAGAACAATTTGTTTAAAGCATTTCTTAATTAATTTTTTATGTTTTCAATTCCGCCAACATAATATAATAATTTCTGAATTCCCATAACAATTGTAAAATAAGAAAAATACCAATGTACAACAATGCTTTCCGGCATTGTTAGTAGTAAATATATCCTACATCAGTATAGTAATATTATATATCAATATTCATCAATTCAATTAATATTTGTGAAGGAACTATTAAAAAACTTTTAAAATTAAGATTATTCTAATAATTTTCACACCTCTGTAATTACACGTCTATCATAGGCTAATGTTTAAATTGTGTATAAAATAATACAAAAAATAAATCAAACCATACAAAAACAAAAACGAATAAGAAATTAACAAAAATATTTAGAGATATAAACTTAATTGAACATTTTCTGAGTTTGGGTAGGGTGACTGCACCATTAGTCAGTCTGTTAACAGTACTATAATACATTAGAGTAGCTTCTGATCGGAAAACCATTTAACATTATTTCCTTTATTAATCACCATTACAAACAAATAGTCTAGTTTTGAAATTTCACATAACATAGCATTATAACTACACTTTTTGGACTAAAAATAATAGATTCTCCTAGTAGTAACAAATTCTCCAGTATTCGGCCACATAAATCCAGTGTCCAGCCAGTTTGAAACCAGTACTCAGCCTCTAAACCAAATTTAGGTTAAATTCAATTTTACTGTTAGAATATGATAAAATAAACATTATACATGTTCTTTCATTATACAGTATTACAAAAAAAATTAGAAGGAATGACAGAAGGCATTTCTGAGGTAGACACTATTGAAACAATATTCCTTTTATAAAAAAAAATCAGCAAAATATAATATAAATTTAGCTTCCCTTAAGAAAAGGTTGCCAGATTTGACAAAGCGTACTACATATAATTTGGAAACACACCTGAAAGGTAAAATGATATACATTTGAAACACTTAGGGAATCGAATATACAAAATGTCAGAAAAATTTACACCTAAGTAGCGTTTGTGCTCATTTACAGTTAAGAAAGGGGGGGGGGGGGGTAATCATCAGATAGGTTAGAATGATTGGAATGCCATATACCGCGAGAAAAATAATAGTACGGATTTATTGGCATTGATATCTAAACCAATGAATAGCCATCGGTTAAGATAACTTGAAATTTCCATTATCACTCCCATACAAATGATTTCTCAATATATGAATCGATCCTTTGAGGGAACTAATGACTATTTCCTTCACAATGCTGTATGTTAGGCCCAGTTGACAGTGAAATTCTTTACTCTCTGGAATATCATATGGCAATGCATTAAGCTCAGTACATTTGAAATGAAACCAGTTTGAACAATTATCACACCCAATATTTTTCAAATCTTCATCTTCAACGTCACTAATAAGTTCATCATTACAAGCAGTACACAGTTGCCTTAAATAATTGTCCTCTTCATGAGATTCATCATCTGGATCAGTATTTGCATCTGAGATGAATGTAGATTTCCTTTCTTTGTCTTTGCTATTTTTCATAAGAGATTTTCGATTCTCCCTCTCCTCTTTTCTCTGTTGTTTTAATTTTGTTTCCTCGATTTTGGTCAAGTTCTTTTTATGGAAGAACTCACGTCATGCTGCTGATGAAATAGTACATGGAACTCTCTCTTTAACATGTCGTTCCTTTTTTGTATTTGATAAGGGACCTGGCCAGAACAGATGCTCTTCAAAATTTTGTCCCTCTTGCAATGTCCCTTACCAATATTTAAATTATTTTGCCGAATCTCAAGCAAAGCTTCCACTAACGCCCTCTCTTCATATTGGTGAATCGATCGTTTCACCTTTTTAGTTGAAAACATTTTTATTTACAGGCCTATCTGTAAAATGTATATTTAGGAAGTAAGTTGTAGGTAACTTCTCATGAGTTCTACACTATTATTATTACACTAGCCGTACCCGTGCGCTCCGCTACACCTGTTAGAAATAAATATAAAGTAATTACTTAATTAAAATAGGACGTTTGATCCAGGGAACAACTTTTACAACAGCGCAAGATAATCTGCTTCGCTCATTACCCAATTTTTTTTGCATTGCATTTATTGCATATATATTTTATGTATTTTAACACGATTCAATTGAGCATAGTTAAAATTTGAATTATAAAATACTGAATTGCTAAGCTAACGTACTATTACTGCATACTAAATCAATACACTCTCGTTGTTCGTTAATTCTCTGAGATTAAAATGAGTGTACATAAATATTATTTTAAGAAATACAGAAAACGAATGTAAAAAATAGCCTATCAAATTTTCTGTGCATAAGAAGCTATTTTAATCTTACCTGTCCTCGATTTACTCAGACGTTACTGTAATAACATTATAGCATTATGTCCATCTAGAGAAACTACACTTTCCAATGGTGAAATAATAATTAATTATAGCTACAAATCGGTTAATTTAGCTTCTGATATTACTTCATACAAACACAGAAACATTCTCTGTAGGCTATGTTTAATAGCTTTCGATTGTTGATGTCCAAGGCCCCTGTTTCGATTGTTGTTGTCCAAGGCCCCTTATAGACGAAGTCATTATTTTGTTCTTAATTCATTGCACCGTCTTAGATGGCGTTATTTTAATTTTAAAACTCATTTATCTCATTAAATATCAGTCCTATCAAAATTTTGTAAAGAATAAAACTTATCGGAAATCATTTTTAAAGAAACTTTTGTTATGTAACATTTTCCACAAAAGTCAATAATAAGCGAGATATTTCGATTTATTTAATTCAGGCCCCCTTATAACCCGCCTTTTAAATAAAGTATTTTGAATGCCATATAGCCTAAAATCTAAGTTACAACGAACTTAATTTATATTCCAATTTTCATATAAATCGGTTCAGCCATTATCGCGTGAAAAGGTAACAAACATACAGACTGACATACAAACAAAAATTTCAAAAAAGCGATTTTCGGTTTCAGGGTGGTTAATTATATATGTTAGGACCAATTATTTTTGGAAAATCGAAGATTACCGGAAAAATGTCGGCTACAGATGTATTATTAGTATAGATTATTTTATTTAGATTTTAATATTTGAGTTGGTGGCTTACTATAGGTTAATCAAGATACCAGTAGTCAGCCTATGTGTCTTACTAGGCTGACTACTGGGTTTTATGTATTTAAACCAAAATACCATGGTCGAGGGCAGGACAAAGAATGGCAGAGTACTGGTGAACCAAACGGAACATGTACATATTCTTTGATGTACTTATTTTTTTCATAATTATGCCAAGATGGCTGACTACTGGGAGGTGGCTGACAATAGGGTGAACTACCCTATGTACTAGAGATGAACAAAACTAACTGCCGCTCTCGCTCGCTATGTTCGTTGCATTTGTCTTTCGAGTCTCGTCTCGTCATTTTCTTGCGCTTCGAGTCTTGCTAATTACTCTCGAAATAGTATTTGGTCGGCGTGGAAAGATTTCGTAACTTTGAATAACATACATCATTGAAATAAATAACATTATAAATGTTTAAATGAGACAAAAAGACAAAACAGAACAGTATCTTAGTTATCAAAATGTTCTGGCTCCATTATATCACATTTCATATTACCTATGGTTATATAAATAGAAAAAAAAAACAATTCTCAAATAAATTTGCATTTCTAAGAAACATAAAACATAACGTTAATATCTTCTTACTTGAGATTGCACACTTGATCTCAAACATATGAAAAGAAAATTCCTCGCCTTTTAATAAGGGCCTAGTAATTAAATAAAGACTGGGGAACGGATTATTATACACTGAAAAGTAGAGACGATGTTTCAAATAGGCTACTTGATTCTTTATACATATATAACAGTTGCCAAAGTAGATAAAAGTTCAGTCAGGTATAAACAACTGTGGCGATTCAAGGCCGCTTGACGTTCGGGACTTCGGGAGTGATCTATCTCGGCGTCTCGAAACACTCACAAGCAGTCTTTACGTCAACGACCTCACGTATAGAACATTGTCGTCCTGGTTTTCGGCTTTGCGGGGGCTGTTAGTCTTGCTTTCTCGATCGTTGTTCATCTCTAGTATGTACACTGCCCGTTTCTGCGCATGCAAAACTTACAATAGTGAAGGTATTCCGCGACTTCTCCTCTTATATCTCTCTCCTTCCATTTTCCCCATTGCTGTGTTTTGCGGGCTGTATTTCATATGACGTCATGTTTGTCATCTATAGCTCTTTAACCGTTCACAATTAGAGATATGTCTATACGAATATATTTTTTCATGACTGTTCTAAAAATCATCTCCTAATGTTATGATCTTCATTGGCGGATTACTCTATACATATACTGTTATATAAACTACAGGGACATCATTTTATTTTTACTAACATTTCTAATATTAACCTGGCTATACCTTTGGATTAAACAGAAACAGCGTTTTCTACCCCCTTCCACGACTGGAGTTCTATGATACTAGCGTAAAATGCAAACAAATCACTTTACTAGGTACAGGAGGGAAGAAAAGTAGTTAATCAATTTACGTAAAGTAGGAAATATCGCGATTTTGAATTTGATAATTTTCATTAGGTTTTTCTTTAATCAAAATACAGGACAGTATTAACAATAAGTGTTTTTACTCACGAAATTAACTATCCATGTGGACGTATTCATTATGCAGTGTACATTATACTGTCTACAGCACATTAGCGTACAATATAGAGAATGAAGTTAAATTGCAAAATTATCATAATATAGATATTTAAACACAATTTTGAAAATGGTGGCCGTTCATTTCGATAAAGGCTCCAGTTCTTTTTTTGCATATTTTCGCGCTATAGACTATTGTACTTAATTTCAATTACCAGTTTCGTCCTTCGTACTAGTAACTCATGTTCAAATATTTCTGTACCAACTCTATAAAAGAGTACCTTACGTACTGTAAATTCAATTTCACTTCTGCCCGATCCGAAAACATAAAATTACTCAGACATGCTATCTACTGTCCGTCCAAGAGTTTTGTCGTAGGGTTGTAGAAAGGAGGGAAATAACGTGACAATTAACGAGACCCTTTTATTTAAGTTATTTTAAACAGTTGTATAATATTACGTAGACGTCCAATGCCTAACAGAAATTAATGCTTTCAGAAAAGAGCTAAGAGAGCCCAGCCACTTGCCTTTACAGAGGGCCAGCAGAAGCGGGTGGGGGAAACCAGGATGCGATGTAGGCAAACGGATGATAGTATCTGTGCAAAAATATGATTCAATATTGAAAGCTCTTTCGTCACTGGAGAACTCGAACATATTTCTGAAACATACTATACTCACTCAGTACTGTTTGTGTTTACTATGACCTTAAGGCGACTTTGACTGTATACGGTTGGTTCTGTTGTGGAGAACGATTGGAAGTTTACTAGTAGAGGGGGTGGGAGTGAAGTACATTCAAAATCTCAGGTACAATAAAAATTGAAGTAAAAATAAAATGATGTCCCTGTGTATGCGCCGAAAATATATCAAGAGTAAAGTAAGGCATGATCGCTTATAACGGGCAGACTACAAAGGTACAGTTTAACTTAAGCTTTCGTATCAGCACTGGAATGATATGGTGTGACCTGAAGTATTTTATAGCTTTTTTCACCTCAGCAAAGACGCGGCACTCGTTTAACGGGAGGATGAATGGAACAATGTGTCCTTTCAAAACACTGCCGGTCGCCAAAAACTGATCACACCACTTCTTTATAGTCGGAAGGTCCTTATTGTAAACACGACGAAAGTTTCGTTGCTCTTGAATAATAGATTTTGTTTCTGCATATCACCACACAGTCTGTGCACGCTTGTTTGGAATCTCAATTTTAGAAACAATCTATTGTTGGTGCGCCACTATGACTATTGCGCGCACTACAACATTACCACATAAACTTTTTGAGTTTCTGCTTCTGCTCCTTCCGGCATCACAGCTGTACAATCTGAGATGTAAAAGTTATAGCCTTTCAAAATGTGAGTCTCATTGTGGACACGGTTTATTTCATAACGTGATAATTTATCACATGGTTGACAACGCTGCATCACATGACATTTTGCCCGGGACCTTCTTGTTCGTAGCCATTTGGCATATTAATCTCAATTACCGGCCTCCAAAATACATATACAGGGTGTAAGGGGTATAAATCCCATTATTTTAACAGATGGTTGTTCATTATTTATTTATATATTTATTTATTTATTTATTTATTCATTCATTCATTCATTCATTTATAGCGCTGGCCTTCTATGCCCAAGGTTGCGGGTTCGATCCCGGGCCAGGTCGATGGCATTTAAGTGTGCTTAAATGCGACAGGCTCATGTCAGTAGATTTACTGGCATGTAAAAGAACTCCTGCGGGACAAAATTCCGGCACATCCGGCGACGCTGATATAACCTCTGCAGTTGCGAGCGTCGTTAAATAAATCATAACATTTAACATTTATTTATTTATTTATTTATTTATTTATTTATTTATTTATTTATTTATTTATTTATTCTGATGTAGTTAAGGCCATCAGGCCTTCTCTTCCACAACACATGTCATAAGGAAGAAAAAATGTCCTCACAATTTTTTCTAATTGCATTATTTAATTAATTATTAAAGTTTACAATATTAGATGTTTGGCAACGTTGCTGGATGAGGAGAAAGGAGTTTACAAGTATACAGTACAGCTCAAGCGGATACAAACATACCGGTACAAAAGAGATACTCTGTTCTAATGCAGGGGCGGGCCGTTATTTACATAAAACGAACAGCAAATACAAACTTTCAATCTCGTTAATAGAACTTTATAGTAGATTTCCATTTTATTTAAAAATATTGGCAATATTGGTCCATTTCTTTATTGTACGTCTAAAAAATAAACAATAATTGTTTACTGCACAAGATCACACGAACTTTTTTTTTAATGCAACATTTTAATCTCTCCCGCTTCCATAAAGAGTACCATTTTTAAAGAAATTTGTGTTTGTGTGATTTTCGAAACGGGGTAAGAGACTCCTAGTTTCTAATAATCGTTGAGAAACCGTTACAAAAGTTCGCCGATTAGGTAACCTTCATTGCGGAAAACATTGACGGTACATCTTCTTGCCTCACTTGAATCACGACGACTTTCTTCATAAATTAATAACATATGATATTCCTAAACTGTGAATGACATTGTAAGTTGTTTATCGAATACCCTGTACTGAACTGTTATACGCTCGGCTGTAGAGCTATGGACAGGGAGCTTGAACTCAGCTGACTCGTACTTACGTCTGTGCAGAGTACTGCCAGCTGAACACGTTGCCACGTGTCTCACGCCAGAATATTAACAAATTTAAGCATTGCTTTTTATTTAATTTCACGAAAACGTAATAGAACACACAAATATTTACTTCAACTAATATTAACTCTTTGCTAGATTTATCTACTGATGTAATTGTTTTCGTGATTTTACTAACAATATAAGCAGTATAACGCGAATAAAATAAGAGAAGAAATATTTTTTTCTGAGAAAACTATCAAGTTTTGACCCTATGTTGTATGGACATTTTTTGATCCTATGGACCGTCTCCGACGACTATGAAAAGGACGGCACTTATACTCCTTACATCCTATATAGTACGTAAGTTCATGATCTCACCTTTAACAAGAGGATATAGACCAGCATTGTGATGGAATGATCGACAGTTTATATGCCTTTAAAAATAGCGAGAAGAATGAGAACATCCAGAACTGACGTCAGGAATGTGGAAGTTTGGCATTTTAACAAACCACAGATTTCTTTATAACCAAGTTATTATTGGAGTTATTGTGCAAACATACATACCAACGTAAGCTAGATACATAAATTTACGTCGATTATTTCCTAATTTTAGATACTCAGTCATTCTAATTGAATTCCAGACTGCAAATCAGCATTCTAGTTTTGTTCCTAATTGTGTAGGACACAATATTAAAAGTAAGTATGTAGGCGAAAATAATAAAATTATAAACCATATTAGATTTAAAAGTCTAATCCTGACTCCAAGTGAAATCAAATTTTTGATAGGCGAGTCTGCTTTTCAGAGGCCCGGATTCGATCCTCAGTCTGGTTGTGATGGTGTTTGTAGTGGAAAAATCAGACGTTGTTAAGGGTGTTTCTTAGGTTACATCCGTGTATCTCTTTCATTCCACCAATATACTCTCCATCTCGTTTTGTTTCGCCTATCATCTATAATAATTAAAAATTGGCTGAGAGTAATTCATGGGTTGTGTTGACTAAAGATTTAAGTGGTTGGGGCTTAGGGTTCTGTGTTTTATCAGGTTGTCTTCTGAAATTACGGCTTATATCTGTCAGTGCGTAGCACGATGGCCGACCTGTCAGCATCGGATTCTCGAATGCCACCCAGGCCACATGAAGCGTTCAGAGCTAAACTGGATCAAGTCCATGAAACGTAGTTTTGAGATAATAGTTAACTTGCTTTAGTGGATTATCTAATTTTACTAGCAATAATTTTATTGCTCCATTCTCAAATTCTAGATTTATAAAATATAAACAATTGTGATGTTAATTGATGCAACGCTTTGGTGACTTGATCCACTATGGCTCAGAACATCGTGAACAAATAATCTGAGCCAAAAGTGACTGGTGTCATCTACCGGCGAATGCTTGGAATTAAGACTTGATCCATTACGGCTCGGAAAAGATCCAACTTCAGATAATCAGAAAATGAATTAAACTTAATTTATGAAAATTTGTGATTTGATCCACTTTAGCTCTGAACGCCTGACATGTCGAACTGGAGCAGTCGTTGCATATACCGCATATACAGAGTGGATGGTAATCTCTGCACCAAAATGAAACTAGAAATAGATCGTGAGGAGAGGTTTGAAAAATCTAAATAATGTTTTTTTCTAAAATTCTAACATTCACCATTTTAGACGAAATCGTTACGTTTATATGAAACATTTCGCACCAAACGAACGCCTTGGTGTATTTAGCGAAAGGTCCCGAGTTCAATACCCGGCCCGGAACAATGTTTCCCTTGAAATTATTCAAATCAGTTTCACAGTGAGTTATACCTGAAAGCTAGATTTGCATAATGCACGTCACTGTTCGTTAACAGAAAACAACAATTTAAGTGACAGAGAGTTTGTGTGCACTCAATGTTTGTTACTTGACGATTGTCAGCCCACTTTGAGATCTGTAGATATAAAAGGAGAAATTGAGTCGTGGTCTGGTAGAATTACTGGATAGCTCAGTTGGTAGAGCCTTGGTGTGTTTAGCCAAAGGTCTGGGTTCGATACCCGGCCCCGGAACAATTTTTCCCTTGAAAATATTCAAATCAGCTTCACAAAGAGTTATACCTGAAAGCTAGATTTGAAGTAGTGTTACTTTACTACAACTTTAAAATGTAAAGACACACACACACACACACACACACACACACACGTAATTGTCTCAATCCGCGTTTTATCAAAGTCCACGTGCTGAAAAGTTGCCTAGTTACGTTTACATCTCTCACTAACTAGATGACAGTTTTTGTGTAACATAATTTCATTTTCGACATATATTTGAAATACTTTAAAATGTCATACAGAATTTTCCAAAGACGAATGAAGAGAGAATGGAGAAAATGTTTCAGGAGATAATTTTGCCCTGAAGTACAGCATTATTTGAGTTATTTATTCACTCCAAATAAATCTTTTGTCCTGTATGCAAGTTTTCACTTTAAAATCATCCATATGCACACAACTATTTTTTTTTTTAATTTCTATGAGAAAATTGTATTAAAACTCATTAACATACTTCTACATTTTTTTTGCCTCATTTTGTTATTTCAAACTATATGGTATTATATAAGAAAGTTTTTTAATTTAAATATTTCAATATAAAGAAGAAGGAAATGTGTAGAACATAATTTAATAACGATTGCTGACGATTTCATCAACACACGCAGTCCATTAGATATCAACCTAATTTAATAACACATTGTTACAGTATTCTCTCAGGTCCCATTTTATATATCTGATGTTACTAAAATGTCTGTCACTGTTCGTTGATATCCAGAGATTATGAAGAAACAAAAGACTCACGTCTACCATTATTCCGCTGGTTTTTATTAGGTCAATGCCCCATGGAGACTGCTCGTGCCTGTTCAGTATCTGATAAAAGTCAGTTCATTATTGCAGGCTTACAAACATTGCTACAAAGCAATGCAAGGGATATTTTTGGATTTATTCCTTTTGCTGTTACATTTGTAGCTAAATTATGAATGTAATCATTAACGTCACGTAATCCTTCCGCCGACATATTGGGGCAATATCAGCCCGAGTTAAACCTTCCCTCGCTCGTTAATAATGGAAAGGAACAAACACTCTTGTAATCATCTCGTTCTGGTTAAATAGAAACGCATCTGAAAAACTGATCAAAATAATTGTGTGATTTTGAACCGACTTCGGAAGAGGTCAAGAAACTTAAGAAGTTATGCGTGTCAAATACATAATAATTTCTGAATTTGTGTATGTTTTATGCAGTTTTAACAAAGCTTATTACACATGTAAGACTTTTTCAGAACACCTCAGCGTCACAAGTTAGAATCCTAGAATCTAAAGATTAGACCTACAATAAAATAAATCAAATTCGATAGCCGACTCTACAGGATGATTATAAATCATTTTTACAGACCCTAATGAGAGATTGTAAAAAAGAAAAAAAAAACAAATACTTTTCAGTATTTACGTAGGGCATACATGCGTTGTAAAGCATCATCTCCCGGCAGAAAACACCACTTCATGAAATTACATTTATTAGAATAGCAGATATTGTACGCTAGCAGAAATAAAATTCTTGGAATTTTAAAATTTGAGGTCATGATTTTGTTTTATCTTTTTGTGAAAATCGGTCCTTTTAAAAATAACGTTATTTTTGTGAGAAATTTCGCGTTATTTTTAACGTTAGATGTAATATGCCTGTATCATTTTTACAGGTTTTCGATTATACTATAATATATTGAAGGATTTCTGGATTTTTAGAAACTTTTTTCAATAGTCTGTGTGGGAGAGGATTTTTCTTGCATTTAGGTCAATTATCGAAGGAGAACAGTATTGAACTTTTATAAAAGAACCATTTTTTCGTGATATTACGTAACTAAAATTGGTACAATCATAAAAAATACATTATTTTATAATAGCTAATTATCAAAAGAGAACATTGCCATAGTTTTCACATTATCTTCTTTCATATTGCAACGTAACGCTCAAGACTCCTCGGCAGGAAGAGAAGGAACATTCTCTGTCAACATTGACACACGGATACCAAACTTAATTAAGAGCTCTGCTACTAAATGTACTGCAACTGTCGAGGAAACTAGTCCGAACTTATACAATATTTACCTTTGTTCTTGAATTTAACTGTACACTGATGATCACTGAATCATTGTGATTTCCAAAGTACGTAATAGTCTTCGCCTAACACTAAGGTGTCCACCGCTGTGGAGTAACGGTTAGCATGCCTGACCGTGAAACGAGCGGGCCTGGGTTCAAATCCTGGTTGAGACAAGTTACCTGGTTGAGGTTTTTTCTGGAATTTTCCCTCACCCAGTAAGAGCAAATGCTGGACCCTGGATTCATTTCGCTGGCATTATCACCTTCATCTCATTCAGACGTTAGATAACGATATCAGTTGATTAAGCGTCGTAAAATAACCAATAAAACATTAAGGTCCGCATTATTCTGCATTATTCTTAATGATAAATTTCGGAATGAATTCTCGAGTGCAGAGAGAGTATGGTGGCGAAAAACTTCATTAAAATATAAAAAGAGGGCCAACTAAACACCGTGATTTCGCGTCATTTGTATAAAGTTGATAAATGTTTTGACAAATTCGCACTGTTGTTCGATTTCCTGTTATCTTGCAACACCAGGTTGCCTAAATCAAGTTAGATTCTTAATTAATCGACCTGGTGTACTGTATGGTCAATGTTCCGAAATCTGTGGAGCAAATCACAGATTTATACCAATCGTAATTGAAAGTATCTCAACAAACGGTTTTATTAACTGAATCCTAAAAATGAATGAATCATCAGATGACTGAAAGCAAGTAATGGTCTCTTAAACCAAATTATAGTAATTTAGCAATTACTTCTGATGAGAAAATTTAGTTAAATAATAACATTATCTTGTCAAGATAAAATTATTCACGTGAATAATTTTCTATCCCACAAATAATACCTCTAAGATGATTAATACTATTTTTATTTTTCTCTATTATATTTATATTATTTAATTCTATTAATTATTTCTCATATATTCCAATTAAATCATTAACAGGAAAAAAAATAATTAATATAAAAATTATAAATTGAAAATGATAAGTAATTTATTTTCAGTATTTGATCCATCAACAAGTATAATAAATTTATCCTTAAACTGAATCAGCACTATATTAGGATTATTTATTATTCCAATGAGTTACTGATTAATTCCATCACGACATTATATTTTATGAAACAAATTATTAATAAATTTACATAAAGAATTCAAAACATTGCTTGGAACAAGAAATACTTACAAAGGAGCTTCATTTATCTTTATTTCTTTATTTTCAATAATTATATTCAATAATTTCTTAGGTCTATTTCCATACATTTTTACTAGAACAAGCCATATAGTGTTAACATTATCTTTAGCATTACCACTTTGAGTTAGTTTTATATTATTTGGTTGAATTAATAATACTCAACATATATTTGCACACCTTGTACCACAAGGTACTCCCCCAATTCTATTACCATTTATAGTATGTATTGAAACAATCAGAAACATAATTCGACCTGGAACATTAGCAGTACGACTGGCTGCAAATGTAATTGCTGGACATCTACTATTAACTTTATTAGGAAACACAGGTCCATTTCTAAGTTATATAATATTAAGATTATTAATTATAACCCAAATTGCGCTACTAATTCTGGAATCCGCAGTAGCTATTATTCAGTCATATGTATTTGCAGTACTTAGTACTTTATATTCTAGAGAAGTAAATTAATGACAAGACACGCAAATCACCCATTCCATTTGGTTGATCAAAGCCCATGGCCATTAACTGGAGTTATTGGAGCAATAGTAACAATAACAGGTATAATTAAATGATTTCACCAATATAATCAAGAATTGTTAATAATCGGTATAACTATTATATTATTAACAATAATTCAATGATGACGAGATATTGTACGAGAAGGTACTTATCAAGGATTACATACGAAGATAGTAACGAAAGGTCTACGATGAGGTATAATTTTATTTATTATTTCAGAAGTATTCTTCTTCATTTCATGTTTCTGGGCATTCTTTCATAGAAGCTTATCTCCAACTATTGATATTGGTTCCTTATGACCCCCTATGGGAATTTACCCTTTCAATCCATTACAGATTCCACTATTAAATACAGCTATTTTATTAGCATCAGGAGTTACATCTTAAATTCAGTTTATAAACGTAATTACAATGCCTAAAACGGTTTCTTAAAAATTTCGCAATATATTTAATAAAGGTCTATTTTATCACAGGTCTCTCTAACTACAAGGCTGCTTTAGCTTTGATAATTTTGTCGCTTTCCAAGGTATTGTCTTGGATACACTTGCTGTTGAGCTGCTACGACTGAACGTCGTCCTCGTACCTCGATGCTTAAAATTTTCCCCGATGAATTGCGCGTTAACCCAAACGATACAGACAAATTCACGCTACAGGAGAGCAACCATTTTCCGTGTCAAAGGGTGTATATTTCAGTGGTATTAACGAAATTTGACTGGAGATTTATAAGTCACAAGTACATACAGTATATATATATATATATATATATATATATATATATATATATATATATATATGCAACGCGAAGACAACTATAGGGAACTTACACTTCGTTCCACAATGTCTGACAGGAGATATAACAGTAGTGGCTGAGAGGGGGGAAAGGATAATTGCTATTCAACCAATGACAGAGGTCTCATTCTACGCTAGTCTTGAAGTTGGAAGAAGGTACCGGGACATCACTTTATTTTTCCTTGAATTTTTATTGTGCCTGCATTTCTGAATTTGCTTGACTCCCACTCCTTTTACTAATGTTCTTGCTAACGTCGCCACACAAACTTACGGCCGCTGTT
Organism: Periplaneta americana; assembly: GCF_040183065.1. Classification (NCBI taxonomy): domain Eukaryota; kingdom Metazoa; phylum Arthropoda; class Insecta; order Blattodea; family Blattidae; genus Periplaneta; species Periplaneta americana. The sequence goes on along the minus strand of NC_091118.1, from coordinate 57,469,763 downwards.
GCCAGCAGTGAAGTAAACAGTGCAGAGTACAGTGTGTTTCAGAAATGTGTTGCATTTTCTATAGAAGAAAGAGCTTATATTATTGAAGTTTATTTCCACACAGGTATGGTGTGTAGCATAATTGAATTGATCTGTGTGGACTGAGTAGAAGTGAAGATTAGAGTTACCGAAAGTATGGTACCCTACAATATGGTACGGTACTTAACAGCATTATTTAAACAAGAGTTTTATTTTACTGTTTGTAGGTATGAAGAACAATGATGTAAACTGGAATTACAATATAACCGAATGTAAACAACAGTTTTTTTTTCACGCTTTTCTGATTATATCATTACGGAATATTTTCGTAGGAAAGTCATTAATCTGGTAGATAAATTTAGAGCATCAGAGTGTACAGAAAGGAAGAAAAGTGTAAGATGGCCAACAAAGATGACAGATGATGCTAGAGAAAATATGCAGCGAAGTCCTAATAAGTCGGTCAAGAAGCTAGCTGTAGAAATTGGGGTTTCTTACGGAAGTGCTCACAAAATTCTCAGAAATAAATTAGGTTAGTAATATGCTGAATAAAGTAGACATTACATAATGAATATAACCGCCTGAAGAGTTGAGTTTGGAAAAAAAATTGTTACTATTCTATTTTTTGATAAAATACCGTAAAATAAATGATCAAACTGAAAATCGTAATACTGTATTTCCCTGTAACATAAATAGATACACTACTTTTCTCTCCTCCTATAGCTAGTAAAATGATTTGTTTACATATTGCACTAGTAACACGAAACTGCTGTAATGGAAAGGGGGTAACAGTGTTTCGGCGTATAGCCAGGTCAATGTTAAAAATGTTCGTAAAAATAAAGTGATGTCCCTGTATTAAACAAAAAAATATATATATTAATAAATTAAGTTCACATTTACAAACGAAATAAATAAAATTAAGTCTATAAATTTGAAAGTAACATATAAAATCAATTTAAAACTGCATGGGAGCTCAATGGCTAAATAAAATTGTAATATTTTCAAATAATCTCCTTTCAAAAAGTCATAGCTTCACATACATCTCGTTTTTTACTTGAAATAATAAGAGTTTAGTATGAAAAAAAAAAAGATATATCAATTACTGCTTCTTAGAGAGTAATTCGGTTATATTACATTAATAAAAACAAAAAACTACGAAACAAATGTTTATTTACATACATACCATTATCGCATAGGCCTACCGAATTACTGGTTGTTAAAAATCCCAGTAGGTATTACCACGGTCTAGTAGGCCTATATACAATCACGCAGCTCAATACGTATGGAATATGCACCCATAGAAATTTGCTAACCGCTAGGATCGCTACTATCGCCTCATCACAGACAATGCGAAATAGTACCAGCACAGTCTATTGTTCCTAGTACCCTCATCAACTCAAGCTTCGTGACTGTGGTATTACTATAAGGCGTTTTGTTTGTAATACAGACTTTCTCATTAATGTACGTTTCTTTTGTAGAGATTAATATTCCCAACTAATAAATAATCGAAATCTTTCTGTGACATTTCTGTAATTATTTTTATAGAATTCTTTGTCTTTCCCATACAACTCATGAAGTCTTCATAATAGACTCTCAACAGCTGATCAAGAACTACGAAACATAAAGTTGCATGCAAGGAATAACAGAATTGTGTGTAAACACCAGGGACGGCCCGTCCTTATGTGCTACAGTGCTACAGCACAATGATAATTTTTGCTCAGATAATGTATTTGTAATACCACAGTACTTCATCTGTCATTTGACAATTTCCCGTGGTTATGTTCATGACGCGTTATAGAGTGTTTAGTCTTCGCTCTTCGCTCTTTGGTGCCTCAGGGGGTTCGTTGTGCTACTCAAAACCCTATGAGAATGTAGACAATTAATGCGCATGTGCGAAGCTGAAATAACTGCTCTGATTGGCTAGTTTTACGCGGGGAAGTGCTGTAGTCAGCTTCAGCACAACACAGCTTGGAGATTGCAAAAGTAAAGCGTAACGAAAGAATGCCTGTTTGTGGAAGAACTCGGAACTATTTGGTAATTCAAGTGTCCGACTGCTGCTGCCATCTACCAGTTTTTTGAGGTTCCTCCTGAATCAGTCAGCAAGCGACGGAAAATGGAATCCGAAAATTGAAGCCAAGGAAGTATGGGACCGTATAATTCAGGAAACGACTCATCATTTCCAGTCTTTAAGCTACCTAGACACAACAGCGAATTTTTTGACAATTTTTTGCATAATTTTCCTGAATGCGAACTTGAAGTTGCTGTCAACAGCTATACTATACTGAACAAACGAATGTTAAAGACAGCTTGGAGTTCTATACGGAAGACTCGACTTCCGAAATATAGATGGAGTTGTTCAATTGTTTCAATATATAGCCTCCAACAATTCACAGAATCCATTCTGTGAAGTAACGAAGTTGTTAAATATTTTGGTTATAATACCAATGACCACTGCTGAGCCAGAAAGATGTTTTTCTTGCTTCGAACGCATAAAAACGTTTTTAAGGAACACTATGTCCCAGGATCGTTTCACTGCTCTTACAATACTGTCAATAGAAAAGAGTATAATGTCCAAGATTGAGGGGTTTAACGTTTAACACCAGGGTAATTGACAAGTTCTGCAGTAGGAAGGAACGTCGTATGGACTTCATATTTCGTCACTAGGCGAGTCTCAAATTACGATAAATACATATAAGTGTATGCAGTAGGCCGATATAGAGAGTGTAGCACACTCATTATTTTGACCACCAGCCGCTACTGGTAAACACTAAGTTCAACATTTTTGTAAAAGTGCCATTTTTTTTAATTGTTCAACTAAGAAAATTGGAAATTCTGTGCATTTATTGGCTTACATATAAACGAGATTTGCAACATTCGCTGCGCAACTAAAAAGAAAAGTTTATGCAATTTAAGTTGCATTGTGGAAGAGTAGGCTAACTTCACCCGCTCTGTACACGGATGAAAATAACACCAGAATTAAGAACGGAATGTGATACGGGTATGGTCATTTACAGATGGAAGATTTACTATCTGGTATGACTGTAATTTTGTAACAACAGATTACTATCTAGAAATACGAGATAAATATTGAAGAGAATACGAAAGGGAAAAATCGTGCATCATTTTTTGTGTTACGTAAAGAGGCTGCAATTAAAACCCAATTGAAGACAACAAATCATTCTTTTCTGTTATAATGGCCCAGTGTTGTTTGGTTGTCGTGGAGATATATAACCGTATTTATCGTCTGATGATGACACGAAAATAAGTACGGGTATTATTAAAATGAAAGGGATACATGGATTAGTAAAATAATTCACATTTAATAACTTTCGTGGATACAAACCAAACGGACGCTTGTTCGTTTCCAGGACAGGAAAAGAAATTTATTCCACCAATATAGGAACGTGTGCGTATCTTTTACGTAATAGTTTTCATGTAGGTCTATATTTTCGATTCGAAAATAATAATAATAATATTCCAAAGACTTCTTGAAACATTGAAGAAAGGGAGCGAATTCGATTCTCGATGCTGACATGAATTTTTCCAATTGACTGCAGTTCACACAGTCTCTAACAGGAAGGAGTACCGAGAAGTTTTCTTTGGGGGGGGGCAAAGACGGCAAGCACGTAGGACTGAGTGGGAGCGTTAATCTGTTTTCTTGTGGGTCTCCATGCCATATTGTAGGGGTAACTTTTCTTTACTGTTTTGTCGCTATATACCTGATCGCATTCTTGAACTATTTTGATTTTGTTTTAACCACTCAAACCGGAATTTAAAATCCTAGTGCTAAGCGCTGAAGTGATATTTAAATCCCTTAGTATACTTAAATTTACGTGACGTCACTCTTTTATTTCAATTTTAGAAATGGTTAAACATAATACAACCATAAGGCAATAAAAACCAGACTCTCTGCAATACACTTGAAAAAACCGCATGAAAATATCGCCAATTGATTACGAACTGTAGCTAGTTTTGTGCAATCCTGCATGATGCGTACACGTGTACGTAAAACCGCTACAGAACTATGCTAGCCAGCTGCGTACACGCGTACGGCAAACCGGCCTGAAGAGTTAATAAGCCTTTCTGATTACGGCATTGAATTAATTAATGTCAACATTTCTGGCCAACAGAATGGCTTACCGACCTACAGAATGACTGGTTCACCGACAGAACGACTGACTGGCTCATTCACTAATTATTGGGTGAGTGACCAAATTACTTATTATTTGACCAACTGAATAACTGACTGGTTGTCTGATTGAATGACCTACTGACCTGCTAACTGACATACTGATGATTGACTATCAGATCAACCGAACGACTGACCATCTGACTGACTTGACTGATTTATCAACCGACCGAATGACTGTAATACTTAATGACTCATCGATTAATCAGTCAACCAACCGACTGGCTGATTTGATGAATGATTGACCGAACGAATGTCTCACTATAATACTGAATGACTCATCGATTAATCAGTCAACCCATTGACTAGCTGAATGAATGATGAATAATAAATGAATGACTGAATGACTGACTAATATTGAATGACTCATCGGTTAATTAGTCAACCCATTGATAACTGAATGAATGATAAATGAATGATCGGATGACTGACTATAATATTAAATTACTCATCGATTAATTAGTTACCCCATTGAAAACTGAATGCATGAAAAATGAATGACCGAATGACTGACTATAATATTGAATGACTCATCGATTAGTTAGTCAACCCATTGATAACTGAATGAATGAAAATGAATGACCGAATGACTGACTATAATAATGAATGACTCATCGATTAATTAGTCAACCCATTGATAACTGAATGAATGATAAATGAATGATCGAATGACTGACTATAATATTGAATTATTCATCGATTAATTAGTCAACCCATTGATAACTGAATGAATAATAAATGAATGACCGACTATAATATTGAATTACTCATCGATTAATTAGTTAACCCGTTGAAAACTGAATGAATGAAAAATGAATGACCGAATGACTGACTATAATATTGAATGACTCATCGATTAATTAGTCAACCCATTGATAACTGAATGAATGAAAAATGAATGACCGAATGACTGACTATAATATTGAATGACTCATCGATTAATTAGTAACTAACCGACTGGCTGACTGAATGAATGACTGGCCATCAAACCTACAGATTAATTTATCAATCGATCGAATGAATGACCTACCGAATGACTGACTGTAATACTGTATAACTAGTTGATTAATCAATCAAACACCGACCGGCTGACTGGCTTACTGAATGACTGATTAACCACCTGACAGACAAACTCATTTCTGAACGGATGAAATGAAAGACCGACCGAATGACTAACTGCAAGACAGAATGACTCCCTGATTAATCAATCAATCAATTACTCAATCCACCAAGTGACCGCCCGGTTGACTGGTTGCCTGTATGAATAATTCAATTATCAGTCAACCAGCTCTAATATTGTCTAACTTATCCACTTGGCAAATTTTAAGTAATGCCTCTGATATCAAGTTTTGCCAAGTAGTCATTTCTCTGTTCCATCTCATTAGCTCATATTTTGTCTAGTTTATCGATCTAGCCAGTTTTTGTCTAGTTTGTCCACATGGTCAGTTTTTGCCTTGTAATATATCTAATTTTATTTATTTTTCTACCTGGTGACTTCTGTTCTTTGATATTAGTTTACTTTTGTCTAATTTATCCCCGTGGACAGTTTTTGTTTTTGGTTTTCTCTGTTTATTTCCACACGACTCATTCTGTTGTTTGTTGTTATCTCATATTTTTCTAAGTTGCTGGCTGGTTTTGTTCAGTAATATCTCATTTTCTGTATTACCTCGTTGTACATTCTATTCCACATTATTAGCTCTAATAAATTCTAGACTACCAACGTTGCCAATATTTTTAATTAGTAATCTCGCTGAGTTTGTTGCACGGTCAGTTCTGTTGTTTGTTATTACCGGTATATGCCAAGTATATTTCAAATTATAGTACATAAGGAATTAACATTGCCATAAGAAAGCCATGTATAAAAAATTGAAAATGGAATTTCATCTACCTGGCCATTGTTAATAAATTAGTAGGCCTTGTAGAAAAGAAGACTGTCTACTGATTATTTCCAACTAAAATTCTGTTTGATGGCATTAATCTTGATGTGTGGGCTGGGATTTTGAGAGGGAGAATTATAAATCCTTTCTTCATTGACGGAATATTATTGGTTTCAACATGATGGATGTCTTGCGCATAGTAATCGCATTGTTCGTGAATATCTAGATAAGACCTTTCCCGGTCAATGGATAGGGCAAGGAGATAATATTGAATAGCCTCCACGATCTCCAGACTTTGTTCCCAATTATTTTTTTCTATGCGGGCATCTGAAATATCAATTATATGCCAATGAAGAACGCTATTCAAATATTCAAGCTCTAAAGGAAGCCATTGTTCAGTCATCCCACACAATCACAAGAGACTAGCTAGACAATGTCAGAAGTGAACTTTACAAACACATAAGTTACTGTCTGGCTGCAGAATGCGGTTTATTCGAACACCTAGTGAATTAATTGTGTTTCTTCATGTGATAATAAAGTATTTTGTGTAAACTTGATGTGGATAAAATTGTTGTTTATTTGTGTCTTTGTGAAAAAAGTAACCTAATGACAAAAAACATTTCAAATGAAATAATAATAATAATAATAATAATAATAATAATAATAATAATAATAATAATGGTTTATTTAACCTGGCAGAGTTAAGGCCATACTGCCTGCTCTAACACTCAACCAGGAGTAAAACTGCGTTACAAAAAACACTACAAATTTACAAAGTACACTACAATTTTACACACAAAACTGAATAAGATAATAATAATATAATGTAAACAACGAGTAAGTAGAAATCAGACATAATATATAACATACAGAAAGAAAGGAAAAAGCATAATAAAATGTGAACAGCAGGTCAAAATAAATTAGACATACAAAGTATAAAAAATAAGACAATTATTAATTATAATGATAATAATAATAATAATAATAATAATAATAATAATAATAATAATAATAGTAATAATAGTAGTAGTAGTAATAAAATAGTGAAGTACAAAGCATACAATGTATACAATATTTTTAGATACACACAGTAAGGAAAATTATGATTATATAAAGCTCAAGTTGTCACATAATAGATATACCATTATCGGAAAATATGAAAACAAAAAGATAAAATAAGTTAAATATGACTAGAACATAAAAAAAATGTGAATACTTGGAAACACGCAATACAACACTTGTCATAATAGTAATTAGTTTGGCAGCTCGTCATAAGATAATTTTCTAACTTGGATTTGAAAGATTTCAATGTTCGGCAGCCCTTGACTTCAGGCGGCAGAGAGTTACAGTGACGAGAGGTAGCAACAGTGATAGATGAGGAATACAGAGATGATGTGTTAACTTAAGTGGAATTTCTAGCGTGTAGACAACTGAAATTATAATAGTAACACCACGATATAATTATTTTGAATCACCTAACCTGAAACTGATATGTTGTCAAAGGATCATATATGATAAGTTGGCAATAATTAATCAGTAAATAGTCTTCTTTTCTACAAGGCCTACTAATTTATTACACATGGCCAGATACATGAAATTCCACTTTCAATTTTTTATAATACATGGATTTTTATGGCAATGTTAATTCCCTAGGTATGTACTGTAGTCCGAAATACACATGGTATAGCTGTTAGTGTGATTTATTCACGTGGCAACTATTTTTATAGTAAAGCCTCTGGCATTGTCTGAATAAAAGTTCGTTGCTACGACGACGATGTTTTGTAAACTTCTGCGGCGGTAGGTGGCAGCACGAAGCATGACGTGTTTCGGTGTGTGTTTTACATCTTGTAACCGATATGAAACTTTTGACTGGAGGGGTGAAATGCAGCCATGTGTACTCGCAACTTCATCTATTGTCCCCCTGGCGGTGGTAATCGGAAGTGACAGCGCGTCGATGTAATTTTGTGCAGCGGTCTCTAAGGGAATTTGAGGGTAATACAGTTCCTGCCGCCCTAAGAAGGGGTTGCTAAGGAAAGTATGAAAATATAGCACGTTCATAATTTATTGAGGATTCACTGCAGCCCCCTGCCCGTCCCTTGAAGGAAAGGGGAGGATTACAAATGGGTGCAACGTGATATTATCATGTCAGGCGGGAGGGCTTCACTTTTCACTTAGAGCTTGACGAGTGTGTGTAAACGTGTAGACAGCTTGCTTATTTCCTATGAAAAATTAGTAAGCCCTCCTCTCTCGCGCGTCTTAAATTCCTTAACCCTGACCAAACCGTTCATTATTCATACGGTACACACTGAGAGGGATATTTGATCAGGATACGGCGTCACGGAGGGAAATTTGATAATTTAGTGTTGCGTTTCTTAATATCACTATGTAGCAATCAGAATAGCTTGCTGGTCGTCTTTCAAGCATGGATTTCTTTCCCATTCATTTCGTATTTTCCTTTTAAATATTTCACTTTTTCTTTATTTCTCTTTTTTCTCACTTCTGGTGTTCTTTTTTTTTCTAATCCTTCCTTTTATTTTATTTTGCACCTGAGAACTGTACCTCTTCCTTTGTATATGAAGAGACCACTGCAAGAATGATGGATGTCACTTTCTTGTCGAAAATGAACCAAGACTGTCAATACATAGCTTAAGACATATAAAATGTACATACAGAGTTATATGGCATTAACACTTATAGTCATTGTCCAGTAATGATCGGAAAATCACAGTTACGCTTTGAGCGCTATGCATTTAAAACTTTCAATTGCTTCTCCTGCAAAATGTATTCCAAATGACATCCATCATTCTTGCAGTGGACTCTTCATATCTGATCAGCATACAACGTCACGGAGAAATTTGATAATTTAGTGTTGCATTTCTTAATATCACTATGTAGCAATGAGAATAGCATACTACCTGTTTGTCTTAAAGAGTGAATTTCTATCCCATTCGCTTCATATTTTCCCTTTAAATATTCCACTTTTTCTTTATTTCTCTTTTTCTCACTTCTGGTGTTCTTTTTTATTATAATCCTTCGTTTTATTTTATTTTGTACCTGAGAACCGTATCTTTTCCTTTGTATATTTGGTCAGCATACGACGTCACGGAGAGAAATTTGATAATTTAGTGTTGCATTTCTTAATATCACCATGTAGCAATGAGAATAGCATACTACCTGTTTGTCTTTTATTTTTTTATTTTATTGGATTATTTTACGACGCTGTATCAACATCTCAGGTTATTTAGCGTCTGAATGAGATGAAGGTGATAATGCCGGTGAAATGTGTCCGGGGTCCAGCACCGAAAGTTACCTAGCATTTGATCGTATTGGGTTGAGGGAAAACCCCGGAAAAAACCTCAACCAGATAACTTGCCCCGACCGGGATTCGAACCCGGGCCACCTGGTTTCGCAGCCAGACGCGCTGACCGTTACTCCACAGGTGTGGACCTCTGTTTGTCTTAAAGAGTGAATTTCTATCCCATTCGCTTCATAGTCTATTTTCCCTTTAAATATTCCACTTTTTCTTTATTTCTCTTTTTCTCACTTCTGGTGTTCTTTTTTTTTTTTTTTTTCTAATCCTTCCTTTTATTTTTTTCACCTGAGAACTGTACCTTTTCCTTTGCATATTTGATCAGCATACGACGTCACGGAGGGAAATTTCGTAATTTAATGTTGCGTTTCTTAACCCGTAAGCGGTGAGGTATTTTTCTAATCACGTAACTGGTGAGGTGGGGATTGCACTTACCCCAACTTAGAAAGTTGTATCGTAGCACTCAGATAAACAAACTGGATTTTTAATTTATATAATCCAGTACTTTTATTTTTTTAACTAGTTTTCTTCAAAATTAGGGAAGCAGGCAGCATAATAAGCAATGAAAAAGAAAAAAATATATCTCCGCACATCCACCTGGCGCAGGCTTATTTTCTTACAATGGCTGGGGTACTCACAGCCACTACCTCACCAATTACGGGTTAATATTACCACATACCACAGTCTAGTACATACAGTCACGAAGTTTGAGGTGATTTTTTACATTTCTCGCGATACAATACTCCAAGCGGTTGGCAACTAGAGTACTAGGAACAATACAGGGAGCTCTATACTATTTTAATTAATTTATAAATCTTCTCACCATTCGTGAGCTGCCACAAGGGACAAAGAGTACTTAACCATATAAATGTTTACAAGTTCATTGAACCATTGATTTTGTTTTAACAATGAAACTCCTACAAGTACATAGCTGCAAATACATTTAGTGATTGGTGAAAATATACCTAGCTTTAGACAGGTAAGTGTTACAAAAAAGTAAAGAATGCTAATGAACTTAGTTTGATTTGGAATATAGGTGATGCTTCAGGAAAGCAATAGATCCTTTCAATGCAGTTAAGTTTACAATCGGAATATTAGATGTAGGTATTCCAAGCCTCTTAAACACATCTTTCATGAAGAGAGTAGCGGTACCTCTTGCTCCAACCAGAAGTCCGATCACTTCAAGCTCTTTTAGCTGGTATTTTTGGAGGTAATAAGGAATGGTAGGATTGTAGATATTCTTTTTTCATTATCCACTTCTGCTGGCTGTTCCTCACCCGTTTCGAAACGCACAGTGGGATCAATTATGAATCCAGATCTTGTAGATTCCTTGAAAGCTATTATAGCTATGCGCCGTGTACTGCCAGTGACGGAGAGACCATGTACTTCTTCAAAGGTGTTGTAATCGGAATCTTTAAGGGCAGTGGTTATAATTGATCGTACTTGGTGGTGTCTAGCGTTTCGCAGAACTTCGCCGTGCGGACAGGATCCCAGGACGTTTCAACCTCGTTGTGGCAATGCCTTCAACGGTTGTCCTGAGATCTTCCCGGCACAGCACGTACTTCAGCAACATTTCCAACCATTTTAATGCCATCGCGCCATTCGCTGTTGGAGAGTCCTTCGTGATTACAAATCCATTTGTTGGCATTAGGATATTGTTTAAATAAAACTACGCCTTTCCTTTTCTGTGGATGACGACACCAAATATCAAGTTCTCTCTTCCTCAGAAGGTTTCGAATCTTTGTAGCATTTAAGAAGTGTTCATTCTTATGGAATAAGGCAACTTCAGATATTGGGCACATTCTAATGCTCTCCTCGTGAATCTGACGTGTTTGTATGAAGTATAGAGTTCACTAGGAACAATAGACCTGTGGAGTAGCGCGTCTGGCTGCGAAATCAGGTGGCCCGGGTTCGATTCCTGGTCGGGACAAGTTACCTGGTTGAGGTTTTTTCCGGGGTTTTCCCTCAACCCAATATGAGCAAATGCTGGGTAACTTTCGGTGTTGGACCCCGGTCTCATTTCACCGGCATTATCACCTTCATATCATTCAGACGCTAAATAACCTTAGATGTTGATAAAGCGTCTTAAAATAACCTACTAAAAACAATTGACTATGCTATAGTAGCGATCCTAGGCTCTAGCAACTAAAGTTAAACTATAATTGGAAACATATTCCCTACGTATTGAGCTTCGTGGTGTCTATGTACTAGACTGTGATGTAACTATGTAGCAATGAGAATAGCATACTGGCTGTTTGTTTGTCTTAAAGCGTCGATTTCTGTCCCATTCCTTCATATTTTTCCCTTTAAATATTCCATTTTTTCTTTATTTCTCTTTTTACCACTTCTAGCGTTCTTTTTTTTTTTTCTAATTCTTCCTTTTCTTTTATTTTGCAGCTGAGTTCTGTGTCCTTTCCTTTCTATATTTGATCACGGTACGTCACGGAGGGAAATTTGATATCTGAGTGTTGAGTTTCTTAATATCACTATGGAGAAATTAGAACAGCTTGCTCTGCGTTTGTTTCTTAAAGCGTGGATTTCTTTCCCACGCTTCATATTTTCTCTTTCAGTGTTTCACCTTATCTTTATTTCTCTGTTCCTCACTTCCTTCGTACTTTTTCAAATATTTTTCCTTTCCTTTTATTTTTAGTTGAGTTCTGTTCCTCTTCCTTTCTTGGTATTGCCACTCTTTTTCTTCCCGTTCTTATTTTCGTTTCTTACTTTTTTATACATCTCTGTTTCGTTAATCTTATTGTTAAGTACATTGAATTTTATTTATTTATCTGTTGCTTTCATTTTATTACATTGATTTCTTTTTAATCTTTTTTTTTTACTTCTTTTCTTTGATCATTCTTTCTTGTACTATATTATACAGAATTTGGCAGTTGGTTCTGATTAATTTCAGCATGCTGTTCGAAAGCGAATGTAAGATTTGGAAATATCAACCTAACACAGATTTTGGCTTGAGAAATGTAATTTATTGCCATGTTACTTGAAGTGAGCCCCTCGGTATCTTATGCTCTGCTGCAATCTTACCCGCAAATTTTTCATGGCACGTTGCAATAAATCTAGGATTTCGTTCATTTCTTAGACTTCTGTCTGTATCCTATTCTTCAGATCCTGAATACACTGTTTTGAATCACTCTTTCTTTGAGGTATTCCCACAGAAAAAAATATCAACAGCTGAAAGGTCTGGGGCCAGTTGGTGTCGCCAAAATTGAGAAATTAAACGTTCAAAATAAAGATTTCTCAACAACCGCAGAGTGTCTCTGGCAGTATGGGCTGTATCCCGTCTTGTTGGAACTACTGTTTGGTATGATTCTGAATAATTTCTGTAACATTTGCCGACACCTTTTACCATGTCATGAACAATTTCTTGATAAGATTGCAATCAACCATAAGATAATCTGTGTTATTTTGATATTTCTAAACCTTGGAGTCAATCACTTTAGAGCAACGTGCTGAAAGGTTCTATAAGACTGTTAATGGAATATTTAATAAGTATGATTTTCTTAAATTCCTTCAGTTGAATGTAAAAAGAACAGAATTACGTCATAGGCAACCTTTCGTTCTCTATTTCCTAGAAATGTTTTCTTCAATAACTCTCCATTGTTTGTTATGTGTAATACAACTCTCTGTCTTTAAATTGTGATTCTCAATTAGATTTCAGTTTATCGGTTAAAAAATGTCATATCATTTTAAAAGGAACTATATTTCCTTAGGTATTTAAATTATGAAGAAGTGTATTACAATGTTTTACCACAGTCTAGTATATACAGTCACGAAGCTCAATACGTAGTAAATATGCATCCATAGATAGTTGCTAATCACTAGAATCGCTAATATCGTCTCATTACAGACAATGCAAAACAATACCAGCACAGTCTATTATTCCTAGCACCCTCACAACTCAAGCTTCGTGACTGTATATACTAGACTGTGGTTTTACTCTAATCTTGAAATAATTCATCATTATTATATTGACATTTGGCACTAATATTAATTGCAGTATTATATTCTAGCATCTTTTACGTATCCTTCTTTCTTTCGTTTGTGTTGCTTCTTTTGTTTTCTCACTATTATTATTTTGTATATAAATTGTATCAATGTAAGCCACTTACAATTGGAAGCTTGCTTCTGTTGATGGTGAAGTTTAAATCTGTACTCATTGTACAAAGATTAACCTAAAAAGGAAATTTTGATCCTTAAAAAATCAATTTCGAGAATTTCTTAGAAATACAAATTTTCGGAATGTCTGATATAAAATAGCATGTTTCGGAATGTTATCTGTTTCACTGTATATCCCTCTTTTTGTATACAGCAATTTTTTTCTTTCGAATCAATCAATGATTGATCCTCTTGGTACTAAGTGGTGTCATGATTTATTCAAAGAGAAAGAAAAAAAAAAGAGAGAGAGAGAGGAAATTCAGAAGTGAAGGTAAAATCTATAAATAAATACATGAAGTTGACGGTACTTAGTTGGAATAGTAACGGATAATACGCAAAATCGAATCTGTTCTGCGAAGAAGGCTTTCCTCAGCTAATACGTAGGCCTACATTACAGCTGAAATTATGTGTAGGATTTCGTAAGAGTGGTGACGGGTGAATTTTTGGTCATTTTCAGTCAAAAATCGCATTTTCGTTTGCTTTTAAAAATAATCAGCAATCTCTTGTTTATATGTTGAGCAAGTCTCTATGCATTGCTGCGCCCGAAAGCATAAAAATTATGCAATATATAAATGACTGCATCTTAAACTTCAATTTCACGCAAATTTTAGAAGCTCTTTTCTCATACCTTTTTTCAGCACATTTCGTCAGTTTCGAGGTGTAAATCTCTTACAATTTTGATGCTAGGAACATGAAATTTTTACTGCATGTTCTGTGTACTTTGGTTAACAAAATAGCGCAGGGTTTTATGATTAAATGAATACTTTCTGAAATAAAAAATGAAATACTTATAATTAGTTGCAATTGAAAATTTATAATTTTAGGTATACAGTGATTTAAAAAAAATTGTTTCCCCTTTTGTTGTAGAGATATACGGAAACTAGTGCGGGATATTTTTTTCTAAATATGTCACTGGTCTTGCAAAAAAAAATAATAAAATTAAATAAAATATTTTACTGAAAAATTCAGCGACACATTTTATTTCGAAATATGCAAAGTTTTCATAATATTTTTGTTAACTCAGAAACTAATGGACTTACACAAAATAATCCTCACCACATAATTATTTATCACACCGTGATTTTGTGTACAAAAATGAAGGACGTAGCTTACACAAAATATATAAAATAAAAATTGCACCTATCACCCTCCTTAAATGTATAACTAAATACTGTCCTCCAACCAGGAGAATAACCGTGAAAGGAATGTGCTTACTACTGCGTCATCTATTGGAGCGAAGTAGATAGATAATATTACCGTTATAACGTCAGTTTATAAAACATGCGCTCTCCTGTATATGTTATTTCATGTATGGAGGGATTAAAAGACCAGGGAATTAACCGTGATCTAATTATGTAACTAGGGTAGTATAAGTACATGTGTATCAGTGTTATCGTTTGTGCTTTGAGAGTTATCCAATGGAGATGCGTGTACCCACATGTGTGACCTTACAACATCATCATACATTCATAGCATTACCCCGCTCCGTCTCATTGCCCTGAGACTTTCTCCTGGTTGGAGTACAGTAGACTTCATGTAATTCGCAGTGACTGTTAATTTCTTATTCTTTTGTTTCAGCGACCTCAGTAAAAACCAGATCACAAAGATTGCAGCTGACGCTTTCCTGGGGCTGAAATCTCTCACGTCTCTGTAAGTACACTGCCATCACAAACAAATTTTTCTCTGTTATGTTACCTTTTCTATCAGATTGAATTAAAAAAAAATCGTTTATCCATACTACGTGCAAATAATTTCTTTCATAACATTTCACGACATTTCTTCCAACATTATTATCTCTCACTAATAATAATTCCATATCCTTTAATTAGAATTTTTCACTTTAAAATTGTACATAAGAACAATGATTAAGACGATCTGCTTCACTTGATTACTAATTTCTTACAATTACATCAATAATACCATAGGAACAAATCGTAGGTCTTTCTTATTTACTTATGGCTTTTAAGGAACCCGGAGGTTCAATGCCGCCCTCACATAAACCCGCCATCGGCCCCTATCCTGTGCAAGATTAATTAAGTCCCTACCATCATATCCCACCTCCCTCAAATCCATTTTAATATTATTCTCCCGTCTACGTCTCGGCCTCTCCAAAGGTCTTTCTCTCTCTGGCCTCCCAACTAACACTCTATATATGCATTTCTGGATTCGCCCATACGTGCTACATGCCATGCCCATCTCAAACGTCTGGATTTAATGTTCCTAATTATGTCAGGTGAAGAATACAACGCGTGCAGTTCTGTGTTGTGTGACTTCCTACATTCTCCTGTAACTTCATCCCTCTTAGCCCCAAATATTTATCTAAGCACCTTATTCTCAAACGCCCTTAATCTCTACTCCTCTCTCAAAGTGAGAGTCCAACAACCGGTAATATAACTGTTTTATAAATTCTAACTTTCATTTTTTTAACAGCAGAATAGATGACAAAAGCTTCTCAACCAAATAATAATAACAGGCATTTCCCATATTTATTCTATGTTTAATTTACTCCCGAATGTCACTTATATTTGTTACAGTTGCTCGAATATATTTGAATTTTTCCACCTCTTCAAAAGATAAATTTTCAATTTTTATATTTTCATTTCGTACAATATTCTGGTCACGAGACATAATAATATACTTTGTCTTCTCGGGATTTACTTCCAAACCTATAGCTTTACTTGCTTCAAGTAAAATTTCCGTGTTTTCCCTAATCGTTTATGGATTTTCTCCTAATATATTCACCTCATCCGCATAGACAAGGAGCTGATGCAACCCGTTCAATTCCAATTCCTGGACTTTCCTAATGGCATATTCTAGAGCGAAGTTAAAAAGTAAAGGTGATAGTGCATCTCCTTGCTTTAGCCCGCAGTGAATTGGAAAAGCATCAGATAGAACCTGGCCTATACGGATTCTGCTGTAAGTTTCACTGAGACATATTTTAATTAATCGTACTAGTTTCTTGGGAATACCAAATTCAATAAGAATATTACATAAAACTTCTTTCTTAACCGAGTCATACGCCTTTTTTAAATCTATGAATAACTCATGTACTGTACCCTTATACTCCCATTTTTTCTCCAATATCTGTCGAATACAAAAAATCTTATCAATAGTCGATCTATTACGCCACTGATGATCCCCAATAATTTCATCTACGTATGGAGTTAATCTTCTCAAAAGAATATTGGACAAAATTTTGTACAACATCAACAAAAGTGATATTCCTCGAAAGTTATCAAAGTTAATATTGTCCCCTTTCTTACAAATAGATAAATTTATGGACACCTTCCATTGTTCTGGTACAATTTCCTTTTCCCAAATAGCAAGTACAATTTTATAAATTTCACTAGATAATGCGCTTCCACCCTCTTGTATTAATTCTGCTGGAATTTGATCAGTACTGGAGACTTGTACTTTTTCAGATTTTCTGTTGCAATTTCGACTTCAGGGAGTGTGTGTTCGGGTATAAATGACTCAGCAGTTTGTATTTTAATTTCTTCCCGATTATTTCTATTTGGCCTACGTACATTTAGTAGTTGCCCAAAATAGTTTTTCCAACTGTTCAGGTTTTAATGAGAGTCTGCAAGCAAGTCACCCTTCTCTTTCTTGAACACGTTTACCCTTGCCTGATATCCATTCTTGAATTCCTTTATGCCCTTATATAAATCACTAATGTTTTTATTTTTACTATTTGTTTCTACCTCATTCAGTTTTTCCTTCAAGTAATCTTTTTTTATTCCTAAGTGTACGATTTGCTTCCCTCTTTCATTGAAATAATTATATCTATTCTCCTCAACTGGATCCTGTAAGAATTTCAATTTTGCCTGTTTCCTTCTTTCTACTACCATGCAGCAATCTTTATCAAACCACGGTTTCTTTTTCTAGTTTCATAATAACCTATACTCTGCTCAGCTGCAATTTTGATACTATCTTTGATATTTTCCCACATGTTATTAACATCGTCGGAACTTCCTAAAGTGGCAAACCTATTCGAAATTTCGACCTGATAATGTTGCTTAGTTTTCTCTTCCTTTAATTTCAGAATATTGAATTTACTAATATTAACTTGTTGCTCTACTCGCTTGGCTACTGATAGTCTTTCTCTTAGTTCTCCAATTACAGTCTGTCCCCCTTAAAGTTCGAATGTCTAATATACTAGTATGTGTGTCAATTCATCTGGAGAAGTCCAAGTATATTTATGTACAGTGCGTTCGCTTCCCCCTGCGGCCGGCCAGCAAGCGCGGAGCATTAGTTAGCGACGTGTATCAATCCTCAAGGTTATCCTACTCATTTCTTGTTATCACTTGAGTACTAACCTTGTTACAAAAGATGCTGAAAGTGGTGTCCAGCTGCATTGATGCATTCTTGACATCTTCTGATAAAATTTCCATTCACACGCTGAAGTTCTTCTTCAAGCGTACAAGCGTAAACTGACTGTTCACAGAAACCACCACGCGTGGCCTTGAGGAGTTTTTTTAAGCGCTTCAGTAAAGCAAACTGATTGTTGAAACAGAACGCAATTAGGTCAGCTGACTGCAAAATGATGGACAGCTGTTGAGTGATTCTTAAGCACGGGTGGCAGCACGTTGATAGGCTATATTATTGCTGCTCCGCGTGCTTGCTGTTCATCGCCCGGCCGCAGGGGGAAGCGAACGTCCTGTATATCCTTATGGGGAATGTTGTACTTTTGACAGTTACATTTTTTAACGTGGCAAAGTTGACTAACGTAACTCCATTGTCATGACTAGTTACGTGTAGGCTCTCTTTTTCATTAGTCGATTTAAAAATATCTTCCCGTCCTATTTTAGCGTTGGAATGCCCCAATAAAATTTTCATGTGATATCTAGATAACTGATCAAAAGTATATTCCAATTCCTCATAGAAGCTATCCTTTATATGGTGGTCATTGAGTCACTAATATTTAATATGATCGAATTTGTTCGTTAGAGTGGAATAAATCGATGTACACACTCAGGTTTCCATACCTGTGGAGTAATGGTCAGCGCGTCTGGCCGCGAAACCAGGTGGCCCGGGTTCGATTCCCGGTCAGGGCAAGTTACCTGGTTGAGGTTTTTTGCGGGGTTTTCCCTCAACCCAATATGGGCAAATGCTGGGTAACTTTCGGTGCTGGACCCCGAACTCATTTCACCGGCATTATCACCTTCATCTCATTCAGAAGCTAAATAACCTAAGATGTTGATAAAGCGTCGTAAAATAACCTACTAAAATAAAAAACACACTCGGGTAGACAGACTTGATAGGCAAAAGCACTTTCTCTGTATCAGGAATGCTGGAATCATTTATTTTCGTAGAACTATTTGAAATGACACTCTTACAACATAACAGCACATCATCTTTATATTTCGTATATCGATAAATTGACATCGAATTGTGTGCATTTTAGGGACACTCTGTATAATAGGTTCGGAATTCGTTATATGTGTCAGCGGTGGTAGGATTGTTTTATTACAGAGAGGTCCACATAGACGACCACATTTGTCAGCTATAAGAATGGACAAAGTGGCTTTTAATCACGGAGAGTGGCTTACTGGGTTCCACAGCGCTGAAGTATGTTCTCCTAGTGCCCTCTTTCTCACCATTAACGGCGTCATCAAGCACCTCTCGTTGGCTTTTCATTGCTTTGAATGGGTGAATCATCAATAATGCCGTGTGGAGTTGGACTGCTCGTGTTGTAGACATTGCCGACAAAATTGACACAACATCCAAGCTCTTCACTTAACTGAGACGTGGATAAATCTTCCTTCATACGAATTGCTTTATGTATGAGAATGTAATTGTCAATCATCTAAGATATGAACTTCATAATTCAGCTTTTGTGTAGGCCTAGTCATAGAGAATGCTCTGAAAATCACTTTGCATTTCCACTGTGATGTTGAAAGTTTTGTCCACGAGCATCAGTACAGGACTAAGGGCCGGTATTATAAACGCCGTTTAAACCTTACGTTCAGTTTAAACTGAAGTTTTTCGTTCTGATTCGTGTTATAAACCTTAACTACCAGTTAATCTTGAGTTAACTTGAGTTTAACTTGATCGGCAGTTCTCTGTCGTTTAAACTGCAGTTCAAGGCTCAACAGTGCAAGATGGCGGTACCCGCAATACACATGGATATTGCAGAACTTATGAGTGACTATATGTGAGTGATCAATATTACTGAACGATCACGACGGCCAAAAATTTTTCGAAATTGAGTGCACCACTTCGAAATATACATAAATGAACATAAGTTTTAAAACAGATTGAGGTTTCCGAAGCAGACGTCCTAACCTTCAGAATTAGGCTTATAGTCCTAACCTTGTTTTAAAAAATTGAAACTCGGATACAACGTGCAACAGAAAAATGAGAAAGTGCAAAAATACGTGTTTTAGGGTTTGAATTTAAAGATTATTTGAAAAGATAAATGATTTCTTTTTATATTTTTGAAAACATTCTGTTGAATCTCTGCATCAGTTACTACTTGCGCTGCGCTATTTTTCCTCTGGCAGTCCTAGGCATACTGAAAACGATGGAAGATTTCGGAGATGTCCATAAATCTACTATAAACCTATTGTGCATTGTACTGTGTGTGATAGACAGGCTCCTGGTAAGATTTACTATGGGTCTGATGTATAAACACACTAATAATAGGTATCTAATTTTACTAGACTCGTAAAAATAATTTTATTGTTTGACTGAATTCTGTTTCATAAATATTCTATACAACTCTTAAAGTACGTACACTAATATTATTACTTCATTACCCAGTTGATTCTGTATGGAGTTACGTCGCGGATGGTCATGCAAGGTTTAGTTTGGCTGCATTGTGTTTGGGAGTGTAACGTTGGTAGCCATCGTTAAGAAACTATTTGAGGTTAAGTCTGACAAGCGTACTGAAGTACGCGGTATTGGTCCTCTTTAGGTTTTTTTATGATACTGTCTCTGATATCGAAGAACAAAGATGTTTCTTAATGAAGGTTCTCCACGAGCGTCGGCTATTTTAAATCAATAATATAATTAAACAATTGCGATCGTCTTATTTTCTTTCCTAGCAGTAATACCAATCGTATTCCACTACGGTTTAACTTAACCGAGACTCTGTAATACGGCACGTTGAGTTAAACCCATGCTTAGGTTTAACTTAGGTTTAACATAATCTTTAGATTAACCATATTTATAAAACCGGGCCTAAACCGGATTTAGACTATAACTTATTATTTTCAGTAGTGGTGCAGCCAGGATTTGGTTCTGGGGATGGGGTTTGAACATTAAAGAAAACTGGCTATAATGCATACTGTAACAAAACTTTATTACTTAGAATTACTCTTTGAATAAAAAAAACTTCTTATTTGAATAAATAGGTCCCTAACTGAAGCACGCAGTCCATAAATGCAGCATAATTATGCTTTCTTGTCAACAATAAAATTATGCATATGTGCAATGCCTTATCATGACATAATAATATCGTCAAGAAAGCATTTTGAGCTTACCTTGCACACCACGCATCGCTTTCTGTGCTGCTGTTTAAACATGCAATGTTATTAAATTTACTTTCACTATAATTTTAAGCAGAACACAGTATATTTCAACCTTCTACGTTTCTTAGCTATACTTCGTTCCATAATGTCTGACAGGCCATGTAAACAGTGCTGGCAGAGGTCTCATTCCCTGCTTATCTTGAAGTTGGGGGTGAGATAGAATGCTTCAGACCGCCCAACTTCAAGATAAGCGTGCAATGAGACTTCTGCCATTGGTTCAGTAGCAATTTATACTTCTCTCTCTCTCTCTCTCTCTCTCTCTCTCTGAGCATTGTTTACGTCGACTGTCAGACATTATGGAACGAAGTATAGTTCAGCCACCTCATTTTCATTCACTAAACCTTTCCTCAGGTATTATAATATTGCAGAGCTTGAGCTTGAATAGTGTTAATATAATAAAGAATAAAGGGGAATAGTGTTAATACAGCACTACTTGGACACAGCACTACTACACCTCTATTTTAAAGTGACTGAAGACATCCGTGAAGAGTTAGTGCCGTTACTTCACCCCTATCCATAGCTTCATTCCCCTTAACTCTTTACTATATTAATACTATTCCCCTTTACTCTTTATTATGTTAACAAGCTCATCTTCATCATCTCCTACTGAATTTCTCTTCTTCTTTGGCATCACTTATATCGACAAAATCCTTTCAGACTCCGCACACACCTCTGGAGTAACGGTTAGCGCGTCTAGCCGCGAAACCAGGTGGCCCGGGTTCGATTCCCGGTCGGGACAAGTTATCTGGTTGAGGTTTTTTCCCAGCAAATGCTGGGTAATTTCGGTGTTGGACCCCGGACTCATTTCACCGGCATTATCACCTTCATCTCATTCAGACGCTAAATAACCTAAGATGTTGATAAAGCGTCGTAAAATAACCAACTAAAATATAAAAAAAAAACAGACTCCGCACATAAATGGTGTAGTGTCAGTACTAACTTTGTGACTTTTCCTATATTGAGAAACTTCACGTACTGCGTCATTGAAGTCTTTAGCTTAAATGAGTAAAAAAAAAAAATCACCTTAAAATTAAAAAAAGACCAAAATATTCCATCTGAATTTTTAAAAAATCGCCTAAAAGGTTAAAACAAGGAAAAATGACCAAAATGACGTAAAAGTTCTACATTTCTGTAACCAGCATACAGCTGGGGAGGAAGCGAGTAGAACTGTTGAGTAACTCGGTTCTACCGGTTTATGTGCTTGGCGTGGAGTACCGAAGTTACTCGGTTAATCGTAGCCGTTAGCAGTCAGTTCAAACAGAGTTCACGTGTTCCACTTAGTTCTAGTAGACAGGGACGTAGATACTATTTATCGTATTTAAATATTTCCTGCTGCAAGACAAATTATTTCCGACAGGAGATCATCCTTATCCCCGAGGTGGGCTGAAACCCTATTATTGAAGAGGAATTCATCCTGTATAAGACCTGTCAAGTGGGTCTAATGAACACTGACAGTGTGTAGGCCTACATATTACTGTATTTATGATAATAATAATAATTATGATAATAATAATAATAATAATAATAATAATAATAATAATAATAATAATGGAATTGAACAGATTACATCAGCTCCTTGTCTATGCGGATGACGTGACTATGTTACAAGAAAATCCACAAACTATTAGGGAAAAACGAGAATTTCACTTGAAGCAAGTAAAGCGATAGGTTTGGAAGTAAATCCCGAAAAGACAAAGTATATGATTATGTCTCGTGACCAGAATTTTATACGAAATGGAAATATAAAAATTGGAAATTTATCCTTTGAAAAGGTGGAAAAATTCAAATATCTTGGAGCAACAGTAACAAATATAAATGACACTCGGGAGGAAATTAAACGCAGAATAAATATGGGAAATGAGTATTATTATTCGGTTGAGAAGCTTTTATCATCCAGTCTGCTGTCAAAAAATCTCAGTTATAATTTATAAAACAGTTATATTACCGGTTGTTCTGTATGGTTGTGAAACTTGAACTCTCGCTTTGAGAGAGGAACAGAGATTAAGGTTGTTTGAGAATAAGATTCTTAGGAAAATATTTGGGGCTAAGATGTATGAAGTTACAGGAGAGTGGAGAAAGTTACACAACGCAGAACTGCACGCTTTGTATTCTTCACCTGACATAATTAGGAACATTAAATCCAGACGTTTAAGATGGGCAGGGCATGTAGCATGTATGGGCAAATCCAGAAATGCTTATAGAGTATTAGTTGGGAAGCCGGAGGGGAAAAAAACCTTTGGGGAAGCCGAGACGTATATGGGAGGGTAATATTGGAATGGTTTTGAGGGAGGTGAGATATGATGATAGAAATTGGATTAATTTTGCTCAGGATAGGGACCGATGGCGGACTTATGTGAGGGCGGCAATGAACCTGCAGGTTTCTTAAAAGCCATTTGTAAGTAAGTGCGACTTGCAGAACGCGCAACTGTCATTTTCGTTTGTCATTTCTCTACATTTCACGCATCCTTGTCTTCCAATTCCGTATTGAAATCTCCGCTAAGTACAAGTGAGATACAAATCACCTCATGTTGTGTTGCATTATAGCCGACGTGAGCAGAAGTAGACAAATGATCCGATGTATTTTCCCTCCTTTGTGAGAACTTCCATTCTTCGGCGATGCAGTGATTGTTTCTCCCCTCTGCACGTCTTGACGGTCCTCACACACTGTGCATTAGCTAAATTGCCGCCCCAGTTTGCAACATACTTTATTTGCACCTCAAAGTGACTACACTTAAAATGCAAACGGATTGCAGGCCAATTACCATTCATATATCTGGTGCCAAGTGAAGCCCTTAGGGAGTTCGTGCAGAGACGTGAGTAGGGTCACAGAGTCACTGCATCGACTGTAGACTCAGAGTTCAGGGACAGATACAGAGTGGTCCATGTAAAAGTACTAATTCTTATGTTTACTATATGTGTTGGGGTGCAACTAAAATGTATTCAATTGTGTTTATTTTATTTTGTATTTTATATTCAGTTCTCGGGTTCTGTTTTCGTTTTGTGAATCGTATTTGCTTCAAACTTAACACTAATATGCATTCCATTGTGTTTATTTGTGGTTGTATTGTGTACATTTTATTCAATTATCTCTTTCTGATTTTTTGCGTAAATTGTACTCGCTTCTAACTTAACGCTAATTTGCAATTTACTTAAGTCGGATACAGTTGTATGTTTGACTATGTAAGCAAGTTTCTTTAATTATACACGCTTTACCATCTGTCCCCATATCGCGTGTGTAGGTTCCTTGGGTACATCAACGTGCTTTTTTAATTAAAGTCCCTGTTTCTTTTGTCGTGTGTTATAGGTGGCTTGTGTTCATGTAACTGATATTAGATTTTGATTAATGTTTATGATATTGGTGGTTGAGGCGGTGATGAATCATGATATGTAAATTTCCAATCTGGAATTTGCCTTTGTGACTAAGGGAAACTATGAAAAACCCCAGTCAGATTGACCTGGGATCTTCCGATTGCGAATTACTGTAAAGAATGGCATAATAACGAATGTTTTTTTAGCATTTAATTTCTATTTAAGTCAGAAAAGTCTCAAAGAATTATAATATTTATTTTTCATAACTATGTGAAATGATATTTCACAGTTGATCCTAAAATCACTGTAGTCTGTATGGTATTTCTTTTGTTTCAGAGTTCTTTATGGTAACAAGATAAAGGATTTACCGGCCGGAATTTTTCACGGATTATCGTCACTTCAACTTCTGTAAGTATAAAATGGAACAGGAGGTGTTGTATTATAACTAAGCTTCCAGGAGTCTCTTATACGTTTTGCAATACATATTTTGTAAAATTCATTCCTACTTTATAACAAATTTTTGGAATTGGTTAAAACGTTTACTAAAATTTTCTACCTATTTCACAATTTTGAGGGTTATCATTTCAATGAAAAATTAATTCAATTCAATTCAATTTATTTTGGCCATTAGATATACAGTTTTAGGCTTCGTCAGAATACATTGAAAAACATATAAGTACATTTTTAAAAACACTAATACAAGAAACAGTAAAATTTAAATAATACAATGAAAACATGAAATAATTTGAAAGTTTTAAATTAAAGAAAACAGTTCACCCTTAATGTATTAATTGTAACTAATTGCAATTAAACGTATTTATTAAAAAAATTCATACAAGTTTGTGTTGAAAAACTCAGCAACAGAATAAAAAGGATTATTTAATAACCAATTATAAAGTCTAGTTTTGAAGCTATTGATTTGTAATTTATAATATTGACTGGAGAGCTTATTATATAATTTCATCCCGATAATTGAAAAGTTTGTGTTGCTCTTATATAATCTACAATATGGAATATTAATTTATTCACTTTTTCTAATTTCATGATCATGTATATTGGCCACTAATGAGTAATTGTCGATATTTTGTCGAGTGTAAAGTACTAGATCGTATATATAGAAATTTATTATTTTTAAAATCCGTGATTGTCTGAAAAGTGGCCGACAATGTTCCAGATAGTTTATATTATATATATATATATATATATATATATATATATATATATATTATATATATAATTTAATGTACCGAAGTACATATGATGTTTCCATGCAGATATTCTGCGTCATCGTACGATGAAAGGGTAGTGGAACGGAGAAAAATTCTCTCCGGCACCGGAATTTGAACCCGGGTTTTCAGCTCTACGTGCTGATGCTTTATTCTCTAAGCCACACCGGATTCCCATCCCGGTGTCGGATCGAATCGTCTCAGTTTAAGTTTCATCTCTTGGGTTCCCTCTAGTGGCCTGCCCTCTGCACTACGTCATAGATATCTATCCACATATGTGCGGAGGTGCATATTGGATTATCGGCTATCATCTACTGAATAACACATGCAACAATCTACACTTAAATTCTACCTTATTATACAGTTCCGTATTCTATCACAAAATAATTTCAATTAATTAAATTTAATGTAGTACGTTTCCTCAAAAGTAGACTAGTGTTTAGAAGGTATACAGAACTGATACCATTTCGTAATGCTCAACATCAACTTGTCGGCTTTGTGAGTAATCAACGCCAACTAAGAATATTCGATGCGACGTACACTTTGAAAATGGATGAATGTGGCATTAAATCCCATAATTTAAGAATATTGAAAAGTTATATACAGAGTGTAAGTGAAATAACCCTACAGATTTTCAGAGCGAATAGCTCATGTTGTATGCAACAAAAAAAGTGTAATACCTTATTGGTGGAAAATTCATATTTTTTCTCAGAGAAAATTCTTTTTCCAAATGTTTAACACCCTCTTATTCGGTAACTACTATTGCGAGTAGGATTGTGATTTTTGTCCATATCCATAGAAAATCTTATAAAGAATCATTCCTCTAGCGTATTTCAATAGCGTGGACGGTTTTCTTCTGTAATACGAGTGCTGATAGTTTCTCGATAATTTGATTGAGCTTCACGAATGTATGTTGTCATAATATATATATATATATATATATATATATATATATTTATTTATTTATTTATTTATTTATTTATTTATTTATTTATTTTCGAGACTGGAAGTCAATAAAAAATTATCTGCAGGGCAAATAGTCGAAAATATTTTTAAAATATACCTGAACGCATGGCTTTTTATTTTCTACTCTCAACATTCAGTTTTAGTTCCTGCGCACTTGCTTTCTCTCCATTTTGTATTCTGCGACAACAAACCAATACATAGTTTATTATTGCAACATTTACAACATATTTATTGTAATGGTAAATAATGCCCTTTTCGGTATTGAAATTATTTTCTTCCGTGCTCAGAGTCAGTTGAATTTAAAAAAAAAAAATTGATACTACGAGTTCATAATATATTCCAATTAATACCTCAGGATCTCTAAAAGTTGATTTTGTTTGTTGATCTGTTGTTGCATACCTCTTTCCAAATATACTTTATTACATTAAAATGAAAATGCGTGATGGTAAACATTTTCGCTAGCTTTTCTTGTTCACTAAAGTATGCTGCGTCGTCTTTTTAAGTTTGGAAGCTTATATTTTTTAGCTATATTTAATTAATTCAGTTTGTGATGGCTCTTATTCTTGTATTACAGATTGCTGAATGCCAACGAAATCTCCTGTATCCGAAAGGATACCTTTAAGGACCTTCACAGTCTGAATCTCTTGTAAGTACTGAACGAAAATAGCGTAACATTGTTGGTATTTCTTTGCTAATTTATATTTAGGTATCTAATCTAAGTGGCACATCCAGTAACTTAAGACAGTTGTTTCTACTAACTGATTCACTTACCCCATACCATTACCCCTGCATTTTATAGTAATCCCACGAAATTGGGGCACGCCTTTCTGGGGGATTTCAACGCGAGTTTGTGTGAAATTTCTGTAAGTACTTCTAGGGTGGGTAATTCCTTAATTGAAAATAACAACTCTACATTTAATTTTGTTATCATTGAAAGTTAGCACCAGTCGATATTAGATATTTTCTTTAGCAGTCCAATTGACGACAAAACCATACCAAGACTGTCAATAAATGGATCGTTTATTAAGTATAGCGACACTGTAAAAAATCTTGGATTATTAATGGACAGAGATCTAAACTGGATTATTCAAGTAACTCACATCTGTAAGAAAACATTTTCATTGCTCCACTCTCTAAATCACTTACGAAACTCTCTGCTTTTTTCCATAAAAAGAAATATTATTCAATCGCTAGTGATGCCCCATTTTGATTACTGCGATTCTCTCTCGACAAATATAACTGTCAATTTAGTTGAAAGACTACAACGTATTCATAATGTGTGTGTCCGCTTCTTCTGCAATACTCGTAAATTTGAACATATAACGCCATCTTTTGAAGTTCTTTCTTGGGTCCGCCTAAAGGAACGTAGAATAGCACATTCTTTATCTGTTCTGTTTATAATATTACTCACTTCTACTCCAAAATATCTGAGAACTGGCTTTGAATACCTTACAACGTTACGGAATCAACATCAGGCCTTATTATCCATTCCTCGTCACCGTACCTCTTTCTATTCATCCTCTTTCACAGTGTCAGTTTGTCACCTATGGAACTTCTTACCTCGTCATGTCAGGGATTGCCGAACGGTTAATCAATTTAAATTAAGAATTATGAACTACATATTTTTACATGAAATCGATTTGTGAGTGTTAGCCGATTTTTATAGATTATTCTGTGTGTATATAAATTGTCATTTAGGTCTGTCATAAAGTAGAATTAGGATATGAATTGTAAATAACTTAATTATGTATCATGTTTAGTTAATATTTCATTATAGCCCATGTAAGTTTGTTAATGTGAATGAAATATATATATATATATATATATATATATATATATATATATATTTCACATTCATTTCATATATATATATATATATATATATATATATATATATGAGTTTCCTATTTTTGTCATTGTTTCAGTATGTGCCAGAATAAATAAATTAATTAATTAAAATTAAAAAACAAATAAATATAATAACAATTCTGTTCCACAAACTGGACGTCATGTTAGAAAACATTTACAAAAGGAAGCCTGTAATGCTTGGGCTAGTCTTCAGCATAAAGGAAAAGGAGTATCAGTTTTTCAAGATGAACCGGAAGTAAATTCTTGGATGAGTAACAGAAAAGGATTATCGTCATCAGAATGGACCACTGCCATTAAAATGTCATCCAATACTGCAGCAGTAAGATCAGTACCATGGCGAACAACTACTTCACGACAGTGTAGAACCACAGTCTGGTATATACAGTCGCGAAGCTCAATACGTAGTAAATATGCAAACATTAGGTAGTTGCTCACCACTAGGATCGCTAATATTGCCTCATTACAGGCAATGCAAAATAGAACCGTCACAGTCTATTGTTTCTAGCACCCTCAAAACTCAAGCTTCGTGACTGTATATAGTAGACTGTGGTAGAACTCCAGGATGTGAGGCGACTGAAACTCTTGGTCATGTGCTGGGATTATGTCCTAAAGGAGATTTATTGCGCAATGTACGTCATCATAGTGTTCGCTCTTATATTGCTCACATTTAAGGAAAAATAAAAATCTTGAAGTACATGAAGAAGTACATTGTATATCTGAGGAGGCAGTAACAGACGAGCGGATATAGTTGCTCTTAGTAGACAGACGAAGAAGGCAGTAATATTGGACCCAACTGTACGGTTCGAAAAGGATGTAACTCAACCTTAGTGGTTGATCAGTCATTTACCGCCCATGTGTTCCTCACATGAATGAGAAGTATAATGCTATTGATTACACATGAGAGGCGAGGGGTATGCTTTTCGGTGCCCGCGGGTAGGCATATAAATATACTACTGACATTTTAAAACAATATGATATGACATCCCAAGATATTAAAAATATTTGTTTAAATATCTTAAAGAAATCCATAGGCATTTTACATAATCATTTATATAATGTTGTTGTTGTTTTATAATGCCAGGCGTTTGACAATAATAGTACATTATGCAACGAGCCTATAATGGTAGTAATTAAGACGCGAGTATGTTTATGAAACGAGCGCAAGCGAGTTTCATAATTTTCATACGAGCGTCTTAATTACCATTATAGGCAAGTTTCATACAACTTTTTATGCTCGACCATATTTCTAACTTGAAATTATTCAGAAGTATTCATTTTATTATGTGACTGAGGAGCGGAACTGACCTTGTGCAATAGCTCGTAAATTGTGAGATGTGCGCAGACGCGAAAGTATTGATTTTTTCAGAGAAACAAATGTCCACATTGACCTTGATATAATCTAGAGAGTAAAATAAACATTAACCTTGATATAACCTTGAAATTGGTTTAGACATTGAAAAACGAGATGACAAATTGAATTTATTTGAATACTATTTACAATTAACGCTAATTATTATAGTTACAGAACATAACCTTCTGCGACATTATTGGATTTCCAGCCTCCGTGATGTTTCGCTAGTTGTCTTTGGATTGCATATCCGAGAATAATCGATACTTGCGCTTTCATATTGCTACAATGATGTTTTCTGATTGGTGGAACACCTGAACTTTAATGAATAGGTGTACTTTAATGAGGTCCATTAAAGAGCTTCTACCAGGTGTATAATTACTACTACATTTCGCCATGGTCGAGCATAAAGTCATTTGACCTCTTGCACTCCAATATTTTTCAAAGATACTTTTATGACTTTTGAGGTGTGCCGAATCCATTTCTTGATTTGAAGTGGGCTGTTAGGGGACTGATATATTCCAATTCTATGCAGGTGCTTGGCCAAACAGTCATGGCCTGTTGCCAATCTAAATGCAGCTACAGCCGATTCATTTACATAATGTTTAATTATTAAACTTTCTGAATTGTATATTGTACTACCTATTCTATTGATTTCTCTCTGTACCATATATGCATTTTGTGAAATTGCTTTTCGGACCTATATGGTCATCTGTTATGACAGGCAGATGTATTAATAAATGCTAACGTAAATGTACTAATAAATGCTAACGTAATAAGCACATATAAGTTAGGTTATAGTGACAAATTTTAATAACATACTCGTATTATGTTTATTTACTTACGAGTATTTAAAGTGTTAGTGTTGAAAGTTCAATATTATTTTATAAAACATGCCCGAAGTACTGGACTTGTTTTGCAGTACATTTACGGCACCGTTGTCGTAGTAGGATCTGTGAGGAGGAAATATGTGGAATATTCCTGGCTTTCCACATTAAAACAAGAGCATTAAAATAATATACATAATTTAAGATCCTAAAGTGCAAGTACTATATTTATGGAATTGACTGTCAATGCACTGGATTTCATAACTTCGTATAAAGAGCGTGCAGATTCAAACAGTATGGTAACAAGAGCTCTTACGGATAACATATTCCCCTCTTATACGGTAGGACCGCAGCAGCAGACCACATGTTTATCTCGCAGCTATTAGATGACACATATGTTGTGTCAGACCTCGCAGTATCAGTTGTGAGATGGCTGCGCGCGCGGAAACATGGTCAGACGTGGAAGTGCATAGTGTGATCCGGTTTTTGCGTTTGAAGGGCACCGCACCATCAAAAATTCATCGCCAACTTGTTGAGGTGTACGATGTGAATGTCATGTTACGGAAACAGGTGTGGGTTTTGTGCTTCCGGTGGGAGGTACTAGGACATCCTCCCTACAGCCCAAACCTAGAACCCAATGATTTTTCAGCTCTTCAGACCGTTGAAACAAGTGTTTGAACAAGTTTCGATGCCGGCATAGAAGAAATCTGCGTCAAGTCCCTGAAGCCTCGTCATGACGGCTTCTGAACGGCCATATCGATGTTGAAACGCTTACAACCAAGGTGCTTCTTTCACATCATCATCGTCATCGAAAAGTTTTCCATCCAGGAATTTTTTCAGATGAAGAAACAGGTGAAAATCACTTGATTCCAAGTCAGGGCTGTAGGGAGGATGATCAAATTCTTCCCAACCAAGTGACGCGATGAGGTCTTGGGTTTGTTTCGCTGTATGTGGCCTGACATTATCATAAATCGAGTGGATTCCACACTGCATATATGTTATATTATATTATCCCGCTCTCATAAATTCATATTAACATCCCTGCCAGGGATAACTTCTGTCCCCCTCACAAAATATAATTGTTTTAATACGAGAAGGCCTATATGTACTTTATAAAGTACAGTATAAAGTAAGCAAATGAAATAATATTAATGTATTATCATCAGCGGCAAACTGACAACAATCAACTTAGGAATTACACATCTTATGTTAAGCCTGCTCATGGATATAATTATTATTATGATCAAGATGCAAGACAAGCAACTCAGTGCGACCAAGCGTTGAGCCGTATCGAATGAGGATAATAATAATTTTATGTATGGTATTCTCTATCTAGGAATCTATCCCCTCCATCAGAAATCTTAATTCGCACCCTGCATATACAGTATGTTATTACTTACTCTTTTGTTTGTGCCATTTTGTCACGAAACCGTCTACAAAATGTGAGCAGGAAACAGATGTTCATTGTTGAACCAATTCAAATTTACTTCAGTTCATTTTCAGTACTATCATACTAACATCTACAATGAATAAATTCCAGTAAAAAATGGCAATACAGTTAGGAAAACACCATAAAAAAGTTATGTTCCAAAAATGGAACGACGGTCTCATAGAATCCAATGAAAATAAAATATTTTTAAAATGTTGTGTTTATTTTTTTTTTTTAATTAACAGTACTCCCTTTAGAAACGCCATTAGTGTAATCATCTTCCTGATACTGTAATTATTTACACTTGAAAACAATAAAACCACGTAAACGCGAGAATTCTAGGCTACCTCTGAAAACTAAATGCTTCGTATAACGACAGTAAGACGATATCTTTTTATTCAAGTTTCATCCTTGCCTGCGGTTGTGTTCAGATTTTACAACTCTCTCAGTTTGTTGATGGTTTTGTCGTTGAATTACCTGCAATTAGCGTAGGAAAGCTTTAATTAAGTCTCTGTGTGAGGTCTATTGTTTTGGAAGCTCCGCGGCACCGTTTAATTTGTCAACGCTACGTGGCGCGAATTGAAAACAGCTGAACGACGACTTGTCGCTCGCAATTGTCGCGATTACATCGCCTTCCACTAGCAGCGCTCGTGCTTGTAAACACACCAAGATATTAAAATTATGGATTCTCGCAGCATGCGTACGCCTACAGGGTGGCTGTAAAATAAATGTACAGAAACAAACGGTTTCTGCCGTTCCTTTGATCTAAAACAAAAATATTTAAATTTCATACCAATGGCATACATAAAATCGAACAAGTGGGCATACGTTTTTCACACTGAGTAATTGAATTCAAAATCCCATGAAATGAAATAGAGTTTGTGATAAACAAAATCTGTGTTTGGATCAGATTTCGTAAGAATACTCCTATTTTTTCGTTTGGCATTTCTTCTTCGTTCCTAAAGTGTCCCTGGGGGATTCGTGTAAATAGCTGGGGGGAATCGTGAGATTATTTTTAAAATAAAACAAATGGTCTTATTAAAAGCCTGTTCGTTTACTAAATTTGTCTACAATACACTTGTATATTATCAAATTTATGACATACATTTATAATTTAAGAATGCTCTATTTTGGTTTATCACATACACTGTTATACAAAATTTAAGTTTTTTAGTTTCTGGTCTTATATACATCACTAATTGAGTAATTACACACTCACTGTTAACTTATTCTAATTCAAAATGTGTTATACACTATTCAATTTCATTCCACACTGCTTTTCCATTCATGTTCTTTACATTACTTTCATGATTTTAGCTATATTTCGTCACTTGTTTTTTCAGACATTATTGACAGAATTCTTTTTGCAGATATTTTGTTCTTTGTAGACTTTTTATAAAAACCTATGCATATTCAATTTTTCCCCATTAATAAACAAGATAAACAGTGGTTGCTTACAGTTATTTCCCCCATTCATACAAAGTATGCATTTAATAATTTACCCATAACCAACCTAGTGATGATAGCAAAGCATTGGTTCATAATTTGTTTGTAACTCGTCTCATATAGACAATTGCTAGTACGTTCTTTATTAAATATTAATAATTTTCCAATAAATTTTGCATGTAACTTTGTCAATCATTTTTAATTATTTATTGTTAATTCATGCTTGTTTTAAACTTTTTTTTTATTGCAATATATGTTTAACATGGCTTTACTTAATTCTACATAGATATCTACCTATTAGTCTGATGTAGCCCATAATAAGGGTGAAAACGTTCAATAATATGTATTAGTGAAATAACGTTTTGATATTTTGCTACAATAAATAAGTCAAAGATTGAACAATCAAGACTACGCATTTTCGTATTATCACTATTCATTTACGTTGTAATTGTAAACATAGATATAAACAATTTGGATATGAAAATAAAAATTAACTTTTCATTGTTTGTAGGTCTACAAGTAAAGTAAAATATATTAATGCGATAAATGTGTCTGTTTTTGAGAAAGTAGTTTCTCAAATCTGAATTCTATATTCGATAAACACTGATATTTTAAATTTAAAGAAGATTTCTCGCTTTGTTTTGATGCCAATCATAGATTGGAAACTTGTTTTGCATAAATACGAGTTTTTAAATCCTATAGAAATTGTTTTTTAAATATCAGTTGATTTTTATTGGGTAGTGTATACTTGTAGAGTAAGTTTTTTATTAGTATGTTTGACAGTAATCTAGTGGGCCACCGACATACCCTGGTAGAGGGAAAGAGAAGGCGTAATGACCTTATCTCTATCACTTAAATAAATAAATAAATGTCTGACTGTAGCAGGTTTCCTTGCTGTTCTGAAATTGCGCTCGAGCATGGGTTCGATTTCAGCTTGGGGTGGTTTCTTGGTTAGGATATTTCCAATTTATTTCGTGAAGAACTGTTTTCAGAACATGGGAGGGGTGATAGGAGAAGGAAGAAGAATAAACTGTATAAGATTTGCTGATGATATGGCGTTGTTAGCAGATGAAATGATACTAAGGAATATGCTAATTTAGCTAAATGACAGTTGTATGGGGTGAAGATAAATGCAAAAAAGATGAAGACCATGGTTATCGGAAGAAAATTAAAGCAGGTCATCATCATCATTATCATCATCATCATCATCATCGTCATCATCATCGTCGTCGTCGTCGTCGTCGTAAGCTTTCCGGTTTAGACCTTAAGGCCTATTCCAACTCCTTATGTTCCAAAATTGGTCCTTCAAACATTTTCTTGGTCTTGAAATTCTTATTTTCCCTTTTTGCTCTGTAATTGTATAGTCGTCTAGGTAGTCCGTGTTCTTCCACACGCAGTAAATGTTCTTGCCTTCTTTCTCTGTAATTTCTGATTGTTTCAGTTAGATTTTGGATATTAAGTTATTCTCTTATGTCTTCATTGCGTTTAAGATGTATTGCAGGTTATATCCTTCCAGAGATCGTAATAATCTCATTTCTGCAGCACCTATCCTCTGTAACTATTGAGATTTGAGAGTCCACGTTTCTGATCCATATGTCAGTGTCGGAATGGCTAAGGTTTTATAAAATTGTATTATTGTGTCTGATCATACTTTCTTGTTAAAGTTTTCCGCATTGTACCTAGGAGTTGTTGGAATTTATGCAATTAGAGATTTGTTTCCGATCTCTGATAACGAATTTGAATGACGTAATGTGTGTCAGGAGTCACACTGATAGCTGAATTGCGGCGAGAGGTGACAGATCAGTAGTGAGTGATTTCATAATCAGAGTGCACGGTGTATGACAGTAGCAATGCCCAAGAAAATCGAGTCTTTTTGGGAGGGGTACATAACAACCCTTTCCGATGTCAAGTACAGTTACGTGAAAATCATAGGAGCCTGCAAAAAAAAACGTGGTTTCATTATTTCCATGAAAGGCATCTTTTGTGTACTTAAGACTGGTAAAGCTCGGATGGGATTAATTCCAGAGTGGAAAAAGCAAGCAAATGCACCCTTCCCCCGTCACAAATCGCCGCACCCCACGACATGATACAAATTAATTTCATTCGAACTGTACCAATCTTATTAAGTACACAGAAGATGCCTTTCTTGGAAATAACGAAACCTCGTTTATTGCAGGCTTCTTTTATTTTCACTAACTGTCGGAAAGGGTCGTAATGTACCCCTCCCAAAAAGGCTCGATTTCCTTGGGAATTTCTGCTGTGAGTCGCTTTGCACTCTGACTATGAAATCACTCACTACTGGTCTGTCATCTCGCGTCACAGTTCAGCTGTCCTGTGACGCACATGTCATTCAAATTCGTTATCAGAGATCGGAAACAACCCTGTATTTTGAATGTAATTGTTCTTTCTATATCCACTCTCTCTCTCGTGTAAACGTGCGAATTCGAAATGAGGCAGTGGAACAAGTGGACAGGTTCAGATACTTGAGGTGTAGGTACTATAAGCAGTAACATGAATTGCTACCAGGAAGTCAAAAGAAGGATAGCAATAACAAAGGAAGCTTTTAATAGAAAAAGAATCTTCTGCGGACCTCTAGAAAAAGAAAACTAAGTAATAGACTAGCGAAATGCTTTGTGTGGAAAGAGGCATTGTATGGCGCAGAAATATGGACATTATGACGAAGTGAAAAGAAACGACTAGAGACATTTCGATGGCTCAGAACGAGACTGTTACAACTGAAAAAATTCACTTTTTGAGTTATTACCATCATTTGAACACTTGAATTGAGAACTATCCTAGCCACCGGCGTGGCTCAGTCGGTTAAGGCGCTGTCTGAAGTTGCGCTCGGGCGCGGGTTCGATCCCCGCTTGGGCTGATTACCTGGTTGGGTTTTTTCCGAGGTTTTCCCCACCGTAAGGTGAATGCCAGGTAATCTATGGCGAATCCTCGGCCTCATCTCGCCAAATACCATCTCGTTATCACCAGTCCCATCGACGCTAAATAACCTAGTAGTTGATACAGCGTCGTTAAATAACCGACTTAAAAAAAAAAAAGAACTATGCTATGTGAAAGTGTTAAAACTCTAAAAATTTCCTAGTGGGACATAAATGCACATTGTTGTGCCATGATTATCTGATTTGCCATATAGAATGGAAAACTTTAAATGGCTCTACTGAAGAATCTCTATTTTTGAGTTGTAACAGTCTCGTTCTGAGCCATCGATTTGAAATGTGGATATGGAGAAGAATGGAGCGTGTGAAATGGAGAGAGAGAATAAAAAACGAAGCTGTGGTATGAAGAGTGGAAAGGAATAAGGAATTGGCTGGGTCACTGGTTGGGAAGAAACTGCCTACTGAAGGATGCACTGGAAGGACTCGCAAACGGAAGAAAAGCTCGAGGCAGAAGAAGACATCAAATTATAGATAATATTAATATACATGGATCGTATGCGGAGGCAAAGAGGAAGGGAAAATTAGTTAAGATTTGAGAAAGATGTGGTTTATGTGACTTTCCTGCTATAATAACAGCGTGGTTGTGTATGGGGAGTTAACATACTGCCAGGGGTATTGAAATAACCAGGACGCGACGCAGCACTGACGATAGCATGTTTTTCTATTGCCGTTTTGTTTCTTTCGTTTTGGCTTTAAAGGAGAGAGACAAGAGAGGCGACTCCGGTTCTTAGACGAAACTGACTGGACGAATAAAGAGTTTCATTGACTCGTGTACTTTTTTAGTGCCAACAATCGTGTAAATGGCGCTGTATTCGCTTCATAAACGCTGGTGTCGGACCGTGAAGAAAGCGCGTTAACACGTGGATGCCGTCAGAACTTCATTTTGTCTTTTGTGTTTAAGCTTTACGGTCATATTAAGCAGAAGTTTAGTATTTCGTGGAACTGTTCACACACAGACTTCTCTTGTTCCTCGTTTAACATAGGTAACCCGTTCATGCATATAAAATCAGGGAAGGATTTTTATTCAGATGTATAATGTCAAGTTAAGTTTAAGGGAATACTCCACTAAAAGTGACAATTTTTTTTCCTAATATTTTTTTTTTTCTGAAGGAGGATTTATAAAGCAGCCATTTGTACCTAGTTTATTTACTTAGCATGTAACTTATGTAAATACACTGAAACACCAAAAGCGGTATCCATCGTCTTCAGACTATTTTATAAGTAGAACCCGGATGTTTAGGAATTTATTTTAGTTAAAATAGGCAGGCATATAGGCATTAAAAGTAGTAAAAATAGGCAGTGAAATAGGCATTAAAAGTAGTAAAAATAGGCAGTGAAATAGGCATTTATTATTCATGGAAACAGAAAAAAATAGACAAATACTTAATAAATTATCCCATGCGGTACTCACTTTCCTTGGTTACATATCACAACAAGATGCTTTTTTAAGTTGTCAACTGTCATAGTGAGCCACCTGTCGGAGAGAACGTTTTTCATGGTGGAAAAAGATTTTTCTACTTCCACTGAAATGATTGGAGCAAACTTAAAACAACTTATTTCAGAAGGACTGTGTATTGTCTCAAAAAGAGGGGTGCGAGAAGGGATTAGAGACTTGAAAGTATGCGTGACTTGTGCGTGCAAGCGACAACAGTAACGGGACCTGGAGACTTGCTTTTAATATTTCCCTCATCCCCTTTCTTTCGCTGGTAAACCCCGAAGTGACCTGAGCATTGAGGGTTATACTGTTCATACATCTTTGTTAAATAACATAAAATGGAATCGGTAGGGGTGAAAAGTTTACAACTTCTGGGAAACATATGTATTGCTGGAGAATAAGATTATCAGCAAATATTTGTGCGAGGTGAATATATATTTTTAATTTTTACAACCGTTATTTTTTTTGTTTTTTGATATAATTTATGTCCGGTTTATTTTAAATGCATTAGGAATATAGCAAATGTACAATAACGACGTAAAAAGGCTAAAAAAGACATTTAACCTTAAAATAAGCAACGGGAGCAAAAATAGGCAAAAAAGGCAAAATAAAAATTGGGCCTATTGTCCCCAAATGTGTATAAACGTGCTTATCTCTAATAGATCTTTCATACATACACTCATTTTAAAAAAGGCATTTTGCCTAACATCCGGACTCTATAATTATAAGATATAGGAACATTTGGACAGAGCAAGTAAATGTCTGTTATTCGAAGTGTGTTCGCTAACTCTGGGCCTTTGCTTATGGAAAACTTAACGAGATTGGAAGCAAATGGAAAACTTGCCACCATAAGATGGCTGAAAAAAATGTATTGTCATCTAAATGGTATGTTACTACGGAAATATGCGATATTTAACTTTTTAGAAGCAAAATCTTAAGAACGGAATTAACGCAAGGAATGGGTTTTGTGATAGAATGTAGCATATGCACACACACACACACACACACACACACACACACACACACATATATATATATATATATATATATATATATATATATTGTAAAAGTGTATCAGTTAACTTATTATTGTGACATACGATAGAATGTCTCTTGGCACACTCTGTATGCATTTAAATAGTGTTTGTTTTTGGGAGATTGTACGTACAGAGAGAATACGAACTATAGGGACAAACATCAGAAAGTGATTCCTGACAGGAAAATGAACAAAAACGCTTATCTGAACATATGTCCAGACATGCATTTGTTCCATAATAGATGGCAACACTGTTCTTCATGATGTTACTACTTCGTAAGAGCATTCGTCAGGTTCAGCATCAGTGTTTGGACTGGGATTATTGGTGTCCACCTACATGGACCAATCCTTCTCCCACAACCCCTCAATGTCCAAGTATCTGCGATTTTTGCAGTCACTCTGCCCCTCTTGCTGGAAAATGTGTTATTGAAAGTAAGACAGGTCATGTGATTGATGAATGATGGAGCTCCTCTTCACTTCCATGTCGACGTTTGTCGGCATTTCAACATCTTCTCCGGATGTTGGATCGGAAGAGATCCTGTTTCATGACACTCCGGACTTAATCCACTTCATTTTTGCCTGTGGGGCCACTCGAAGAATGTCGTATATGCTGAGCCAATTCCTGTTGTGCAAATATCGAACAACGTGTCAATACAGCCTATGACGCTATTCGGATACAAGCCGGAACATTCGAACAGGTGCGTCAATCGACGCGTGGACGTTTGCATTGAGGTTCATGGGGCGCACTTCGAACACCTACTCTAAAGTTGTCAGAAATTAAATGCCTAGTATCCTGCAATGGACATATATTCACATGAACTTTTTTGTTCCTTTTCCTCTCAAGAATCACTTCCTGAAGTTTGTCCCTATAGTATATGTTCATATATTTCCTCATTATGTATTTTTGGAAAACTCTACGTATATAAAAAAATTAATGTTTTATTGCGACATCCGGTATAGTGTCATATCTCTTTGTGGAACACTCGGTATACGCTGTATTTTGTGTTGCAGGTCGTTGTACGATAACAACATCCAGTCGTTGGCAAATGGCACCTTCGACTCACTGAGAAGCATCCAGACGCTGTAAGTACTAACTGCTGATACATTTAGCAGTCTGACATCTGGGGACGAGAGATAGAGGGCTCTCAACTATTTCTGTTCAAAATGCACTAAAAAAATTACCAGAATCTTTCAAGAGTTCTTCCAATGTCATACTATGTGTTCAGAAGTAATAATAATAGATTTGGAGAGTGCATCTCTTACAGTTTATGCTTTTATTTTCACATTACAAGTAAAGGGAAATGTATTTTATCGACAAGATTCGATTCTGCTACTTTTCGTCTGATAATGTATACGCAATTTGAGCTAAACATAAACATGTATTCTTGACGTAAATTAGTATTTCTACAAAAATATTTCGTGGTTTTAATCAAAGATATTATTGTGATGAACCGAAGTACGTATGATATTTCCGTGTAGGAATTCTGCATTACCTTATGATGAAGGATAGATGGAGCGGAGAAAAATTCTCTCCGGCACCGCGACTCGAACCCGGGTTTTCAGCTCTACATGCTGACACTTTATCCACTAAGCCACACCGGATTCCAGTTCCGATGCCGGATTGAATCCTCTCACAAGCAAACGTTCTGATGGGGGCAGATAAAAAAGTTATTTTTTTTCTTCCACCATGTTAATAATGTCAAAAGAAGTGCTTATACAAATTTTGGCCACTCGACCGCAATTACGAGGCTGTCCAGAAAGTGATTTTCCCTGGGGCTGTTTATGGGAAAAAAGCACAATTGCATAGAAATATTTATTGGAACAGATACAGCAATTGTTGCTCTATTTATCAACATATTCCCCACTGGAATTGAGACATTTGTCTTATCATGAGATCAATTTTTGTGTCGTAGAAGTCAGCCGCCTCAGATCGGAACCAGCGTTTGACTGCGTCTGCACCTCTCTCTGTCGATCCCATTATATGAGAAATGTCTCAATTCCGATGGAAAATATGTTGAAAAATAGCTCAACAGTTGCTGTGTCTGTTCCAATAAATTTGTCCAATGAAATTGTTTGTTTTTCTGTTAACGGCCCCTGGTGAACTTTTTTTTAAGGCCCTCTTAATTGCTGTCGAGTGGCCAAAATCGGTACAAGCACTTCTTTTGACATTATCAACCTGGTGGAAGAAAAGAATTTAACTTTTTTATCTGTCCCCTTCAGAACGTTTGCTTGTGAGAGGATTCAATCCGGCATCGGAACTGGAATCCGGTATGGCTTAGCGGATAAAGCGTCAGCACATAGAGCTGAAAACCCGGGTTCGAGTCCCGGTGCCGGAGAGAATTTTTCTCCGCTCCATCCTCCTTCATCATAAGGTAATGCAGAACTCCTGCACGGAAATATCATACGTACTTGGGCACATCACAATAATATGATATACGTAAATAATCACTTAGTGATTTAAGACGGCGCTCATTCCGTCGGATCCTGGCCACTTAGTCATAAGTGCACCTCTGCACATATGTGTTGGACATTGCGCCACGGTCACACATCTGTGACACAGTGCATGAGGTTTGGCCACTAAAGGGAAACTAAGAGGAGGAGGTTAAACTGAGAGGATTCAATCCGGCATCGGAACTGGAATCCGGTGTGACTTAGTGGGCTTCCAGGTTATAATGTCCATAACAAAATGTCTACAAGTACAAAAGGTCCACAAGAAAGTCTCCATAAACTAAATAGTCCAACATTAAAGTCGTACATACAATTTGTCCATTAAGGTGTGATAATAGACAGTAGGGGAAATTGGAAGTTGCAAAATGAATTGGCACGGAATAATGGAAAAAATGCACTCCAAGCAGTAGGCAGATGCCTTAATAAATGGCCGAATATTGGGGTGAAGAATTTTATAAACATCTATAATGCTCTAGTAGAATCAAAAATATTATATAATATTGAGATCTGGGGTAGTAGGTTATCCAGCAGAAACATCGATAAAGTAAGAGCCAAAATGTGTAAAAAATTTCCAGGAATACCGGAGAATTCTTCTAACCTGACAGCGTTACTAGAGATGGGAACCGATTCGAGTCTGGGAATTATTCTAGAAAGGAAAATCAAATATTGAGGTAATATTCTGTGTAGGAATGATTCGGCAGTTATGAAAACATGTATCTTTTGTATGAAAGCCGCTGATTGGAAATCGAATTGGCTGAAAGAGCTGGAAATTGAAATAAACAGATTAGGTCTAAATTGGCTATGGAGAGAACTAGGGTCTATAAACACGAAAACTATTGGAAGAATAGTAAAAGAGAGGGCAAACGAAATTTCAAGACAAGATATTTTTAGTAATATGAAAGACCTAGGATCACTAAAATACTGTAGGGAGGTGAAGCAGTTTTGGGAACAGGAAGAATATGTTAGACTAAATTCAAGGGAAGAGAGAACGGGAATGGCATGGTGGAGATTAGGAATAGAGAATAGGAGAGGGAACGTAGAGAAGGATAAATGTCCCTTGTGTGGACTAGCTGAAGACGCAATGCATATTGCGTTAAAGTGTCAGGCAACGAATGATTTGAGAAACAGTTGGGTGGATAAAAAATTTCTGCAAATAAACGCTATAGTAGCTTATAAAAAAATGAATGGTCACCTAAACGCAAGCAATCTACATAAATTAGGAAAATTTCTGTTTAGAGTTAAAATTAGATGGGAAGAGAAAGTCAAAGCTCTAACGGAGATGGAATTATAAATGTGGAGTAGTTACATGATAAGAAACTACGAAGAATAGTCAATGAAGTAACAGAATAATTCTTAAGAAAGTAGGAGTTTTAAATAAAAGAGGTAGACTTATTAGTTGATTATTATTATTACTTTTATCATTATTAGTATTATTTTTATTATTAGTAGTATTATTATTCTAATCAGAGGAAACTTATAAGTTCAAATGTATTAATTTTCTGTTATATTTGTATAGAGAGTGATGGCGGATTAAGAACTGGAGTACATCTAATCCGCCAAGACGTGAACAATGATTGATGAAATAAATAAATAAATTTGTCCAAGGAGTAAAAAAGCCCATCATCTATGTGGTCCACCATATTATACAGCCCATCATACGAAAAGGTCCATCATACGAAATCAATAATTCTTTCAGCTTTTCATAGTGCATGGGATTATTTGAGATTTTGTATTTCCTTTAGTACATTGGCTAACTGCAAATAAGACTGAGAATAGTTACCGCACTATATATGAGATAAAAATTTATTCAGCACGTTTAAATCTCACTTGCAATCCTACCTATACGATGTCTGATTTTGAAATCGTCAATATGAATGCTTGTCGACTGGCATTCCATTAGGCAGTAGCGAGTGGGTGTCTTTTCCACTTCAATCAAGCAATATGGAGAAATGTAGTCAACAGGGGTGTGAGGGCACAATATTTGGATGTTGAGAACCCTGAATTAAGAAACCAAATACAGGAAATTATGGGACTGCCGTTTATTCCGCTAAATGACTTCCAAGTTGTTTGGGATTCATTAAATGAAATATTTGTGGACTATATCTTGTATTTAGCATTACATTGAACTTACATATATTACTGGTCAACCGGCAAGAGGGCGAAGGCGAGCAGTTCCCCATAGATTTTCTCCTGCGGCATGGAAAGTCCGTGAATTACTCGTAGTAATTAATGGCAGACAGCGTACGAATGATGTCGTTGAAGGATTCCACTCTCAATTCCAACGACTTGTGGTGGCACATCACGTGAACATTTCGCGATTCGTTAGCCATTTGCAACAACAGAATCGGAAACAGAACATTTAGTAACCCAGGTCTTTGGTGGGCATACAAATATTAAGCGTCCAGTAAATAAACGGTAGCTTATATCAATAATCAAACTAGAATTTTCAAAATTGTCGGTAATTACCAAGATTACGAAGACAGGGATGAAATTTTTCGATATCCTAGAGCGACATCATACCATTTGAAATTATATAGTGACCCTCAAGATGA
Organism: Periplaneta americana; assembly: GCF_040183065.1. Taxonomy (NCBI): domain Eukaryota; kingdom Metazoa; phylum Arthropoda; class Insecta; order Blattodea; family Blattidae; genus Periplaneta; species Periplaneta americana. The sequence goes on along the minus strand of NC_091118.1, from coordinate 57,425,831 downwards.
ACAATAGATGTGCCTTTTGTATTACATAACATAAATGAAATGACAATAAATTTCTCGGCACATTCCTTGCAGTTTTCCTTGTTGGACATTTTGAGGAAATGACGAATTTATTTGTGGACATTTTCAAACGTAGGACATTTTTAAGAAGAGGACTTGCTGACAGTGGACCTTTTCAAGTAAGGAGAATTTTATGGCATGGACGAATTTTATATATGGACATTTCTAAACGTTGGACATTTTCGTAGAAAGAATCTATTGCAAAGTGGACCATATCTCACTGGATAAAGCGTCATCACGTAGAGCTGAAAACCCGGGTTCGAATCCCGGAGCCGGAGAGAATTTTTCTCCGCTCCACCCATCCTTCATTTTAATCAAAGAGTTCTGTGGTTACATTCATAATGTTACCACAGGCACTGGTGGTTGCATTCATGTTTTATCAATCTCTGGATTTGTGGTCGTATATTTTTAATAACTTTAACGAAGCGAGAAATACTAGCTGGAAGTGTTGTGAAAGGATTTTTAGTCTTTACTGTAGCATATGGAAGAAGTTAAACCATTTCTACGATTCTCAATTATCCATAATGACATTATGACGCAACGTGATTCGTTTCTTGAAACGTCTTCGTACAAAAATATACGTCAGTAATAAAATCAGAATATCATAATTCAGGGAGAAAGAAAAAAAAAATGGTAAAATCCCGCAAACTGTTAACTTAGCGTTCCGCTTTTATGTTGGCATCCGTGTTTCTAAAGCTCCTCGTTCTGAGACATAAACTTCAAATTAAATCAACCTCCCCAAAACTTGATAGACGCGATATAAAAACTTGTAAGTGCGCCGTAATCTTTGGCACACTCAGCAAAACTTCTTTGGAGAAGGAGGCAAAGAATGACGGTTATAAATCTACTTCTTAACGGCTTCCAGAAGGGAGGAATATCACAACGGTCGACAAATTAGGGCCACATTGCACACTCTGGGCGACGAGCCAACGAAATTACGTACAAGGAGAGAAAAGTTTCAACAAGAAAAGAGATAAATACGAAAATATTTGCCCCTCTCCCACATAATTGAAATGACTTTCCATACTTCAATTTCAAAAGTTGGCAACGAAAGCGGTGGATAGCTACTACTCGGGATAAATTACAGAAGTTTCATGTAAGTGTAAATCATACAGAGCAGTTGATTTCTTTCCTAGAGTCATTATTACCTAAGAGCAATGGACTATTATGCGTTTTAAAAATGAAAGCTAGACGGCAACTCAGAAAGTAAAGTACCAAGAACTATAAAATGTTATACGAGAAAATACTGAAGGAAAATGAATAGTGAGATCATTGTTTTCTAGCATACGAGTATATTGCTGACAGTTTTACACACTTGGCAAGAATTTAAAATTGAGTCACTGTAAAAGTTAATGCTTTTAAGCAGTGCCATAAATTCGCAACAACTAGTTTGACTCCAACCGCCAAAGCAGATGAGATGAAGTTGTCATCTGAGCAAAGAAACATAAAATTACAATCCCGATTATTCGGGGTGGATTATCCGCGACGGAAAAAATAATAAGCGTCATGAGATTGGCACATAATTAGTCATAATTTTTGCGCGTATAGTAGTATTTTTGCCACAATATCAGGTTCGTTGTAAAAAACATACACTTACTTATTGTGTAGTTTCCTCCATTTCAAGTACCTGCATCTCACAATGTGTTTCTTAAATTTTTTCGTTCAAACATTTTCTGTTTATTCCAGTCTGTTTTTGTGAGAGTCCATATCTAAAAAAACATAAGCTGAAAAAGAAGTCTTGTGTGGATATATATATATATATATATATATATTCTAAAAATTGTAAACAATTTTATCATTATTAATATACAAAAATTCTAGCACTCCTCTGAAAGAGAGTGGTCTTGTGCTCAGGAGAGAATATAATACATAATAAAATTACACAGACTATTACACTTTTACTACGTCATACTACTTTTGACCAGTAAAACGGTTCGGAACGACGTGTTTCAACCAATCATGGCTGTTTATCCTACAATTTTTATCACCTCCCTAGCATTTGTTGGTTTTTATCACTTCCTTAGCATTTGTCTCTTTGTTTGCTAACATTGTACTTTGAATAATTTGACCTTTTAATATTATTCACGTTCATTTCATCATCCTTAATTAAAACGTTTCTTTCATTATCTTGTTTATATTATTTAGGTTATGTTATAGCTTCTGCTGTATGGGATTATGGATAGTCACGTATCAGAGATTGTTTAATATATATTGATAATCGACGTGAAATACAAATGTTTTAATAAAAATGAAATTGAATCAGCAAAGCCTTCTTGACTAGTAATCGTTCATAGAGTTCAATAGAGATTGTATAGTTGGCAAAACTAGTAACAAGAGAATAGCTGATCATAACACACTACTGCCATCTAGCGGAATATTTGTAATGATGAGATGGTACAATAATACATTTGCAAGACAGTTTAGTATTTTAGTAAGTCAATTAATACTGTATTACAGTACTTTATTTCTTCTAATCTTTATATACTTTCTTCTAATCATGTAATAGTCAATTAAATTCCACTCGAGTTAACGTCTGATGAGGTTACTATAGATAAATTACACTAAATAACATTTTAAAAATTGATTTTCATTAAAAACAAAGTGCTTACATACATTTTTAAATTTAAAACTGTTTGAATGAAATAGATGAGGGTTTGAAGAAGTCATTGATTGAATTCCCAATATGCTCAGTCGATTTAAGAGAGCAGTGTATTATGATAATAAATGGTTGAAAGAATTATAGTCTTGTCCTTTACATGAGCAGAAGTTTATCCGAACAAATGTAACTTTTAGTTTTGCAAAGGAATTTTTCAATATTACATGTAAAGCGAATTTTAGATATTTAAGGGGTTAGGTATAGCTTACAGCAGTAAAATTTTGGAAATATTCAGCATTTTTTCCTCCATTACTGTATCTTGTACAATAATGAAAATTAGTATGTATAAAACAACACTGTCTTTTACTTTTTTTTTTTTTTTTTCAAAATTCAGTTCACTGTGCAGTGATGAAGCGTTTCCCACATAATTAAAAAACTATCCAACATTCTGTGATGAAAATTTTTTATGTGTATTTATGCATGTAATATCTACAACATGACGCAAGACCACTTCTCTACCTTTGATAGATTGTCTGTAAAAAAATAAATTCATTAACAAAAATGGTCAAATATTAGTATTTTCTTCTAATACAAAATAAAAAAAAAAGTATTTATTAATGAATGTATTTGAAAGAGCACGATGTTGTAAACATGTGTTCCAGAAATAAAATAAAAGAGAGAGAACATGAAGAATTTAACAAGTTTGTGAGTTATGAGGGAAACGCTTCATCACTGCACAGTGAACTACCACCATTATGAATTTTGAAAAAAAGTATATATTTTTTTTAAATCGTAAAAATACTTTTTTTGTGTATAGCAGAAGGACAGAGTTTTACACATACCAATTTCCATTACTGTACAAGATACAGTAATGGAGGGAAAAAAATGTTAAATATTTCCAAAACTTTTACTGCTGTAAGCTATACCTAACCCCTTAATGGCGAATCTTCGGTCTCATTCCACCAAATCACCATCGCCAATTTCGTCTATGCTAAATAACCCAGTAGTTGATACAGCATCCTTAAATAACTAATTAAAAGAAAACTTTCGTGACACTGATCTTTAACAAAGTTTCAGGATTTCAATGACCGTATACTTTGATTGCACGAAAGTTCAACCTGTTTCCATCGCGGAAAGCTAACAAAGTATTACATAGAAGTTTATTTACTAATAAAATCCCCAGAGACACGAATTATCTGTAGTAATGTCACGAGAGGTCTGAGATTTATCTGGGAAATCTCAGACCTCGAGTGACATTTATTAGGACTATTTCGTGAATAAAATAAAAATTTAAATAATATATCCCTAAAATTCGATCACAAAATGTTAATAATTGTATATTAACGAATACTTAACCTATTCAGACATTGTGAAGTTGAAATACTCGTAGATGAATATCGATTATTGCAATAAAGAAATTCGATGTTATTATTCAGTAATGCCAATTGCGAAAAGCGAAATACAGGTTTAACAATGTTAATTATATGTACTGCACTTTTCTCTTATTATTATAACATAAATACATTTTCATTATCTGCTGAAATCATAATTTAATTTAACAGTAACAGTGGGGACAGCTACATACCAATGGTTATGTATTCACAGCGAGACATGTTGCTACACAGTGAAGCCATCTCTTTATAGATAGGCCTAATTAAAACACGAATTTTATTACGCCAGTTTGATCAAAGACATTATTACTATGCAAGGTCTTTGAGTTTGATATGCGATGATGTTACATAAATTTGAACGTCTATTAATTGTTTAATTTCAATACAAATGTTATAGGCTACAATTTTATAGGTTACGTTAGGCCTACCTGTGGAAGCAGGACCAATGTCAGCTGTGCCTTGTTTCGATCGTTACTTACAATGAGTGCTACACGAAAGCATTTTTTATAGCTCGACAAACGCATTCTCGCTGTAGTGTGTAACGGAACTAAAGCTGCATCTACACAGTTCAATATTCCAATCGCGTATGCGTGCAATCTGGGAAGAATATTGAAAGAATCAAGTTTAAAAGGTGCGTTCAATTAAGATGCATAAAGATTTTGTGTCTACATGGTGCGCCGTTTTGAATGTGGTCTTCACTGCGTAAATATATTAATTAATATTAAATATCAATCTTGCATTCATTGCTTTAAAGTTGAAAGAAAAGTTTAACCGTGTAGTTGCATCTTAATGTATTCATGATCATCAATTTACGGGGAAACAGTTGGCGACAACGACTAAACAAAAGAACGACCATGCGATAAATTGATAGCGATAAATCTAGCTGCAGAAATTATCGCAAAGTCTGACTGTGATTGGTTGGAATTCGAAATTTCATTAAACTTCATTGGTCGAAAATGGAATGACGTCATATAAACGAAATAGTCTGAGAAATACGTATTTGAGATGTTGTCTGGACACCCCTAGCGATACAGTATCTCAAGTTCGGAACGTAGTTCTCTCCTGGGGCGCTGTCATCGCCAGCCACGTCCGTTCGAAGTTTGAATTCCAGACATGACCCCGGGGATAAAAAGTAACACGGTAGTGCGTTTGACACTTTGACACGCACGGACCTTGGCTGAATGTAAATGGAGAAGGGGAGCGGAGGGAAGGTGATTAAATGCTTCAATGAACGAAGAAGACTGTAGGTTCGACTCCTGCCGAGAATTGTATATGTCTCCCCCCGCAACTTTGAAATATTTATTGTTACGAAGATGATACGTGTTTTTCATTGTATCTTATACTCGTTTCGCTGCATCTCGATTCTTTAATCAAACTGCGATTGGTGTTACTGCTGATAGTTCAGTTACTTTAACTATTATTCAAAAGAGCTAGGTAATTGAATTCATTTACTATGCACCCAATTCATTTCTTGTAAGTCTTGTACTAATCATACTGGCCGTTTTATTAGAGGATCCTGGGTTGAAACCGGGTCTATGTCAATGGAAATTAAGGGCGATGAAACCTTACCACAGTTTTCTTCGGAGGTGATTAAAACTGGAAAGAAACTGGCAAATTTATATATTATGTAAAATAAACGCTTTGTCTGATGTTAGAGGGCCTCAGGCAAAATTTGTTGGCCATTTCTCACTCACATTGAAATTGAAGAGGTAGATTCCAAAGTGTCCTAAGTCTCCATTTTTTAAGATTTTAACTTGCTTTATTCATGTTTTAATTTATTCTTTTCAATCTTATATATAACTGTGTAAGTTCATTTAACAGAACCCTCCGAAGTCTTGATTTAATGTCTGCATATGTTTTTCACACGATATAAGGGCGTCAATTGTATTTGATCAGATTTGCCAACTTTCTCATAACTTGTCATTTGTACAATTGATATTAGAGGAGAAAAATTCGTACCAAGCCCTCTAACCATTGAGCTACGCCGAAATTCAATCCACAGCACCGGATCGAGTCTCTCTCCTCCAATGTTTTTCCCTTTGTAGCCCGACTCCAAGTTCGACATGTATGTTGACATTTATATTAAGTCAACTGCCATTATACAAGGAGTGCACTCAATTGAGTGACTTGGTGGCCGGGATTCCAAAGTAATATGCACTGTTGGGCGAAGAATCTATGTAAAGATTAATTTTATAGTACGGTGTTATTACTGCTAATACTGCAATTACTGCTACTATTACCACCACTACTACTACTGCTAGTACTGCTAATACTATCCTATTACTACTACTGTTACTATTGCTACTGCAACTACTAGGCCTACTACTGTTACTGCTATTACTAGTACTACTGTTACTTCCTGCTGCTGCTACTAATACTGCTTCTCCTGTCAGTATTGTTACTTCTACTTATAGTACTGGTGTTATTACTGCTACTATTACCACTACTACTACTGTTAGTTCTGCTAACACTATCACTACTACTGTGCCGTTTTAGATTCGGCACATCATGTTCATTTCTTTCCTTTCATTTCCTTTCTCTCTTTTCTATTCTTGTTATTTTCTTTTTATTATTAGTTACCCTCGCCTTTCATAGGTGGCTTCATTTCTTCTCCATTTTCAGTCTTTACTTCTTCTTTAGATAGCTAGTTTTATTTCCGCCAATATTGCTCTCTTTTTCCTCACGTATAAGGAGCGAATTTAAATGATCACGTGTCTTGGGGTTTGAATGTCATTGGCCATTTTGCATTAATTATTCATTACCGTCGGTATATCCATACAAGTCAGTTTCGGGGAGACTCTCGTTGAGGAAGTTTGGACTACAGCAGGGAGAGCTGTGGGTTGGTGTTACGACTATCCGTGAGGGAACCACGGATAACCCAGTTCGGGAGGAACGTGGAGTGCTGTAGTCTGGGATCGAACGGGTTTCGTGACTTACTACGGGCGGAAACGTAACCGAGCTGCGGTGATGTATGCTGTGTGTATATAGAGGTATGAGTGTCGAAGAGAGATCATTGTTGAGTTGGTTTCGAGACTGGCATGCCAGGAACCTAAACGGGGTTTTAAATATTAGTAAAGTTAAGTTTATTAGGATTCATAGTAGGAGTTTGATTTCATATGGAGTATGAGTTTATAAGCTGGCTTTCGTCAAGAGTTTTACATTGGTTGTGTTTGGTTGTGTAAAAGTGATTACTACCATAGCTGACAAATTGGGACTTGTCTAGCAAGCTGCTAATTATTACAAACTATGGGTACAGATGGCGTTACTAGTTTGTGTAATGGCAAATGCCAGTTCAGCGACCTTTAGTGGCAAGCCAGTGTCGATGGTTGGTGAAATATCAGTGATTGTACTCTTACGGGAGACCTTGGTTCGTTTTCATCTTTCTAAAGTGTTATTAATAATTGTTGAAGGGGAGTGTTAATGTTTTATATGGAGTGTTTTCTTTATATCACCTCACCAAAGAGACAGTCGACCCTATCATACCATTCGACGGCAGGGTAATTCTTTATTGTTGTAGTATTGTTTACTCAATATTTTTACCATCTATACAAAGTAAAGAAAAGCTGACAACTACAACTCCTATTACTACTACTGTTACTATTGCTACTACTGCTACTGCAACTACTAGGCCTACTATTGTTACTGCTATTACTAGTACTACTGTTACTACCTGCTGCTGCTGCTACTAATACTGCTTCTGCTGCCAATATTGCGACTTCTACTGATAGTACTGTTATTATTATTTCTGGTACTACTATTATTACTTCTGGTATTGCTACAGCTGATACCACTGCTACTTCTGCTAGTATTACTACTACTATTGATGCTAATATTGTCAGTGCTAATGCCGCTACTGACACTACTGTTGTTGCTCCTACCACTTCTTCTAATACTACTACTGCTACTATTAATACCACGACTGATTTACATTACTTCTATTATCACTTCTACTGCTTTTACTACTGCTACTACTAACACTACTGCTAATACTACTACTTCTTTTACCAACACTATTACTGCTACTATTACCACCACTACTACTACTGCTAGTACTGCTAATACTATCACTACTACCACTCCTATTACTACTACTGTTACTATTGCTACTACTGCTACTGCAACTACTAGGCCTACTACTGTTACTGCTATTACTAGTACTACTGTTACTACTAATACTGCTTCTGCTGTCATTATTGCTACTTCTACTTATAGTACTGGTGTTATTACTGCTATTACTGCTTCTGGTACTGCTACAGCTGATACCACTGCTACTTCTGCTATTGTTACTACTACTATTATTGATGCTAATATTGTCAGTGCTAATGCCGCTACTGACACTACTGCTGTTGCTCCTACCACTTCTTCTAATACTACTACTGCTACTATTAATACCACGACTGATTTACACTACTTCTATTATCACTTCTACTGCTTTTACTACTGCTACTACTAACACTAATACTACTACTTCTATTACCAACACTATTACTGCTACTAATACTGCTAGTATTACCACTACTACTGTTACTACTACTATTAATATTATCATTACTACCATTTCTATTACTACTACTGTTACTGCAACTACTAGGCCTGTTACTGCTTTTACTAGTAGCCTACTGTTGTTACTACCTACTGCTGCTGCTAATATTGCTTTTACTGCCAGTATTGCTACTTCTACTGATAGTACTACTACTATCACTTACTGCTACAATTACTTCTGGTACTACTACAGCTGATATCACAGCTACTTCTGGTAGTGTTAATGCTACTACTATTGCTGTTAATACTGTCACTGCTAGTGTCACTACTATAATAAATATATTTAAATTTTTAGCACATAAAAATCCGCTTCCTAATGATATGAATCCTATACAAGTAATCAGTCGATAGCCGGGGCTAGTTTAGCACGCTCGTAGCGCGGGCTAGCGAAATGTCTATGCATAGCACCCCAAGTTTCCTACCTCAAAACGTTATAACACTATTGCTGCTGTTCCCTACCACTTCTTCTAATACTACTACTGGTACTGCTATTGCTACTCTTAATACCACGACTGATGTTCACTACTCCTATTACCATTTCTACGTCTCTTATTAGTTACTGCTAATGCTGCTACTGAATGAGTGGGTGGATATACTGATGGCTGAATATATCATTGAGTAAATGTGGGGATGGATGCATTAATGAATATGTCCTGGATGAATACCTTGAACGACGGATAAATGAGATAGTTAATGAACGAATAGACGGAGGATGGATGGATGGATGGATGGCTTGGTGAAAGAAAACATGACAAGATACCGGAATGTGTGATGAAATGAGTGGATGAGTGACGGAATGGATAAATGAAAGGATGAAGGAATGAAAGGATTGATGGAGGGAATTAAGGAATTTATGGATGACGGAGTAATTTGTGAGGGAATGTGTTACTGGGTGAATGAATAGATGGCTGTATGACGAGATATAGATGGATGATGATATGAATTGATATATGCATGCATGGATAGGTGACTGATGGATGATCGAAAATGGTTAGAGTATGAGTGTCAGTGAAAACAGAGTCGCTCTTTCCGTTACATCTCTCAAACCTGCAGAGAATCGATCCCCGTTATCTTTGGTGAGAAGTACTCATCTATAGTTGCGTCAGTCTCCTCGACGAATATAAATTTCCAGACATTTGCATACGATTAAGGATGTATTGTGGACATAACAATTTGGCATGCATAGCAGATTACGAGACACAAGTACTAAGTTTTGGTAGCAAATATATGATGCAAAATTCTCCTCTCATAGTTAAATGCCAAAGAACGTGAAGGAATGACTTACTGCTAAGAACAATGACCTGTAAGAATTATATTGATCCTTCAGACCTCGTTGAATTTGTATTTATCTTTATTCATTAAGCATAGACTCGTTGGCAAGTTGGCAGTAGTATGAGTAACGAATGGAAAGGATTGCTGTTTAGATATTCAGCCTGTTGATGCTTATAGACTACCCGCCGAACTACAGTGTGTGAGAAGTTGCCTACGTTCACGGCGGCGAAAGTCTTTTTGTATGAGTCGCAGACAAGTGGGTTATTTTGATGCAATTGAATTTCAAGTTAAGTACGTACTGTAGATACTGAGAGCATAAAGTAGATTAATTATTCGCATCACTGCTGCTACCATAATTTTGTCAGTGAGTCTCATGTCATGTTTCTATTGTGTAACTGTACCTGTTAACTTTCATATCTCTACCATCCTCCGCTGTAACGGTAGCTATAGTGAACGTAAATGCAGTCAGAAGATATCAAATTATGAAAGCAATACCTTTGTCGTAAGTTTTATGTTATACTCGTATACCGTGTTTGCCATAGCATCCCGTTCAAACTCTGCTAAGGGAAATTAATTTCTGAATTTCTGGTGTTAGTTTCGGCCCAAGACTTTATAATAAAATTACAAACCATTTTTCAAATTTAAAATTTAACCTTTTAAAAAAGAAATTTATAAAATTATTAATGATATATAATATTAACAAATATGTGTACAGAGGAAGCTCTTAAGTTCGACAGAAATCATGTTCGACATTCTATAGTTCGACTGCTTACGTAGGAAAATTAGACACGTCCCTATACGGGCACTACGAAATGGGTTTGCCATTTGAATGGAAATTGGTCCTGTGTTTTGTAGTGATACTTTTGTTAAAGGAAAACAGAATATTTTATTGATTAGGACATCTATATTGATCACCGATTTTAAATTAATGAACTCTTTTTTCTCTGTTTGAGAATTATGCCGTTTGTGAGACGGAACTGTCGAAACCCACTGTGGTACTAGAAGCGCATACACAAGTCTCGGGGCGGGCAGGAAATGCAAGTACAGTACTGTATTCGTTGATGGATAACCAATAAGAATTTGTATTCATTTCATCTGCCACACCCACTACCCTTATTGGTCAGAACTTTCAATTATGTTCTGTCGAACTTAGGAGAGTCCACTGTATTTTTTACCTTTTTTTATTTCTGTCGAATATATTCATGTTTTTATTGAAGATCACTGGCTTCTGTCTGATTGTCAATTTATATTAAAATTGTGTTTTTCTCTCTTTTTCTATTCCTTTTTTTTTTTTTTTTGCTCTTGTGTGTTATTTATTGGTTTGAATTAAGTTACTTACTGTATTTAGTAAACTGTCCTTGTAAATTTTATGTAATATTATTGGCTAAGACCACACCGTACACGAGCCTGGCTCTTACGGTAGTGGCTAGAAACATTTTTGTTTTATAATTTTAATTTGTACTCACTTTGCCTACTAGCTAGCTAGCTAAAATTAAATTAAATTAAGAATTTCTTACATTGATAAAAATTAATACATGCTAGAAGAATGGAGAGAGGGCACATCCGTAAACAAATAATCCTGCATTATGTACCTCATGGAATAAAATATATTATTCTCCCGACTAAGAGATGGGATCAAATTTTAACACTGTTTCTGTGACCACTCCATAAAATATCGATGTCATGCATGGCATGACTTCGGGACGATCGATAAATTGAACTCAAACGTATCCGGAGACTTCTAAAAAATCTATGAATGAGTGTAATTGGTCCCAATACAGCTACTGATGGCGGGAAGGCAGAACCCCGAAACATGTTTAACATTTACAATAATTGATTTTTGTTACCTCTGATTGAGGTTCTGGTTGATAAGCAGGCAACGCATTTCTGTTCCCAAACGTACAGCGGATCGAGTAGTTTCTTCTGGTACATTACGTCATGTGGATGCATAAGCAGGATAGTAGAATTGCAAGCATGGAGTCATTAAATAGCAATGATGTAATGTATTATAAACATGCCCCTGTAACGTCATATGACGTAGAAAGAACATTATCTTAGTTTAAACAAATTTTATGTGATGTTCGTAAAAGATTGGCATTTCATAACCTGAAAATGTATGTTCTCGTTCACTGCAACGGAATAGCTTTTGATAAATGAATTATTTGTATATAATGAACAAAATGTAAATATTTCTAATTTGTGTATTGATTTTTATATTATTATTTTGTCCCTATAACGTCATGTGACGTAGGAAGAATATTTTCTTAGCTTAAACAAATTTTTACTGGCAGTTATAGTAAAAGATATGAATTTCATAAGTTCACAATGTATGTTTTTGTTCACCGTAACGGAGTTGATCTCATTAAATGAATTTATTGTATATATTATACATAGAGTAGGCCTATTTACAGTTAATGTGTATCATATTTAATAATATGTTCTATAATAGGTATTGTATTATACTAGTTCAGTATTATCGTCAATCTAATTGCATTTCCTGTCATATGTAGCACTAATATTTTGTACAGAGCTAGTTTCACAATGTTTGTGTGTTTATATGATCAAAAAGTAGCTGGTCAGTTCATTTCAATTTAGTAGCAATCCCACTTACAGTTGTCATGATCCATTATTATTACGTACCGAACTAGGTTATACCTTTCGTAGCGTCCTGACGTAAGCATTTAGAGTCCAGAATATACTAACTGATAACTTTCCTAAACTTGTTTGGGAACGAAAATGCACACTGTCTGCTGATAAGTATAGCTATTATATCAGACAGCATAAATCTCATCTGAATGTGTGTCAGAGGAAGAACGATTGTTTATATATATATATATATATATATATATATATATATATATATATCTGACGTCTGATTAGTGTAATATGTATTTAGTCAGTAGTGTATGCATGGAGAGGGAATGGGACTGGACACTCTCTCCATTATCTCCTGGCTTAGTTGCCTCATGCGTGGTGCGTTGTTGGTATCACTTATGAGGTTCAAACCTTTCTTCGGACAGTTGACTAAACAACAGACAATTTATTTTTAATTGGTTTTATCTATGTGGTTTTAATACTGTTTTATTGAATAGTTTCCAATTATACGATGGTCATTTCATAAGTCATTTTAACTATATTATATCAGCCAACAAAGCTGCAGGAATAGAAATTCTCTATATGCGATTGAAGTCACTTGAATGTGCTTCGCAATGGCAGTGCCAAATTGAGTCCAGGTACAGGAGGCAATGGGTAAGGGAAATTTTGAAAGATGCGTAAATAGAAATCATTGTTTTATTATGCACAAGAAGAAATAAAGTACATTACTTACAGCTAAACACCCTTCAAAATAATCCCCCAAGGCTTCCACACATCTTTGCCAACAGGCGTTGAATACCATTGACTGTGTGCGATTCGTCTATGTATAGCACCTCTCGTAGAAACGCTGTTAAGATCTACTCCCTGTTTACAAACCGCTTCCCACACTATTTCCTAAATGTAATTATCCCTTCTCAAAGTTCAATTTATTCAGGCAATATACCTAACACTTCAGATCAATATACTGTACTGTAGTTTTGTTAATTCGGCCACAGAAGACGGTGATATTATGTTAATCATACAGAGAATGAAATTCATGACCGTAAAAAATGCTGCTTGAAAGCAACATCATATAAGTAGCAAAATTTGATTTGTTATATTGAATTATTTCAACGTTACAATTGCTTGCTTGTTAAAATGTGTATATGATAACGTTATACAATTTATGTTCTTTGTTTTGTGTGTTTTTGGAAAATATAATTTCAATTAATGCTCCATCATAAATGTTGTAACTAAAACCTTGTGCATCCCTCGTGTTTATCGTACGTCTCGACTTCCCCACACGTTACCTGCACTTTGTTAACGTTTTCACTGTGCCTAAACGAGACGCTCTACTGTAATTATTTTTTAAATTCTTATATGTTAACATGAAAAAACATACAGGGCACTTCAAAGTCCGTTTAATTTTCTTGCCTATTTCTGTTTATTTTATTCATATATTCACTTATTTCTTTACTTATTTGATTAGGCCTATTCATTTCGTTATTTGTACTTGTTATTCGTATTTTTTTTATTCTTTGCTCTGTTTATTTACTTTCGTGTGTGGTCGCTGTTGCAGGCACCTGGCGCGCAATCCCTTCATCTGTGACTGTAATCTGCGCTGGTTGGCCGAGTACCTGCATCGCAACCCAATCGAGACATCGGGGGCCCGCTGTGACACCCCCAAACGAATGCAGCGGCGTCGCATCGAGGCTCTCAAGGACGAGAAATTCAAATGTAAGGGTAAGCGGCGTCCAACATGCGACCTCCATGTCCGTGACCCCGAGATCATTACGCAGCATGCACACATCACAGTAATATACACACGTGAAATCATTGCGTAACACGTTCCTACTCATTAATTTCTAGGTTTATGTTTTGCATATCGTTAATATACAGGTGGAAGGAGACAAAATAAGATCCTTTTGAGAGATAAATTAAGGCAGTGAAGTAAACAAAAAAGTGTGTGATGTCATTGTGATCTTTCGTGAACGGGCTTTGAGAAAAATGACATTTTTAGTTCGATTTTGGAATGCATATTCCAGGAAAACGGGAGACGGTGGAGGAGTGATATTGTGGGATTTTCATATAGTAAATGTAAACAAATATGTCCTCATTGGTTTGCTGCGTAAACTTGACGGATTAGCCATAATTGAATTGAAAATCGATAAAAAATGTAGGTATGACAGGAAGACGTGGACCCGTGCAATATTTATTTATTTATCTATTTACTTGTTTATTTATTTATCTAGTGACTTATCTATTTATTTTTAATTATTTATTTATTTATTTACTTCGTTATTTACTTATTTATTTATTTATGTATTTATTTATTTACTTATTTATTTATTTACTTATGTATTTATTTACTTATTTATTTATTTACTTACTTATTTACTTATTTCTCCATTTATTTACTTATTTATTTACTTATTTATTTATTTACTTATTTATTTACTTCTTTACTTACTTATTTACTTATTTATTTATTTACTTACTTATTTACTTACTTATTTATTTATTTATTTATTTATTTATTTATTTATTTATTTATTTATTTATTTATTTATTCGTTTACTCGTTTATTCATTTACTTACTTAGCCTACTTATTTATTTATTTATTCATTCATTCATTCATTCATTCATTGCGATTATAGGAGACGGCCTTCAGATATGGAGGGTAGCTATGAATTTATTGAATAAGCAGTCGTGGACAGCCGATAAGGGTGGTCCTCCAGAGGTTTGGAGGTTGGGTCAAGGGCTAACACCGTAAAAAACAGCTTGTTACGAATCCATACAATAAGCCTCGGTTATATAATATTCTTATTGAATTTCGTATTTCCAAGAAACTAGTTCGATTATTGTTATTATTATTATTATTATTATTATTATTATTATTATTATTATTATTAAGTTTTATTTGTATCATTGTGCTGGATGTTATTCACCAACAGCTGTTGTACAGCACATAAATATCAATAAATATTATTATTATTATTATTATTATTATTATATTATTATTATTATTATTATTATTATTATTATTATTATTATTATTATTATATGTTAAAATACGATCTATCTCATGCAGAATATCTCATTAATATACACAATTAGTCATTATACAAACGATGTGCAGACTATAGTGCGTCGATTCTTTTTATGTACAGAAATTAAGAATTATTGTCCTGCGTACTATTCACTAGGCCTACTGGTTGTCTTCCTATTTCACTGATGTAAATTATGAATGTTTAGATAACATGATTCCATTAATAGTTACGTAATTCCGGTTCAGTCAGCCTTACGTCCCTTGAGCACAGTTAAATTATATTGACGTCCATAACACACATTCCCTGGGAGACATCTCAATAATGCCAACATTCAACAAGTGAACTTCTCCCTTGTGAGAAATGTTAGCATAGCATGCCACGTATATAATATTACCGCCTAAGATATGCCTCATTGATTTACATTTGCAGCTCATACGACGCGTGTGAAATGAAAGATCTTATCCATATCCCACGGGAAACGTATCGCACATTTCTGCTGTCTGCATTCAATATACAGGGTTATCTGTTTACCTCTGTGATCTCTTGCATTTTCCATAACCAGTATCATTAGGGCATGATTTGATCTATTCGTCTGTCTGTCCTTGAGCACATTTTTCTTGTTTGATTTTATCTTTATACCTTAGTTTCTGCCGTATTATAAAAAGTGATTATGAAATAATGCAAAGTTTTAGCTATATATTGGTGAAAATTAATATGGATGCCAAATTCTCACGCCAATACTGAGTCGGTATAGCTAATTTGTGTCGGATATTTTAAGAGTGCTTTAGTCCACACCTGTGGAGTAACGGGTAGCGCGTCTGGTCGCGAATCCAGGTGGCCCGCGTTCGATTCCCGTTGGCAAGTTACCTGGTTGAAGTTTTTTGCGGGGTTTTTCCCTCAACCCAATGTGAGCAAATGCTGGGTAACTTTCGGTGCTGGACCCCAAACTCATTTTTTTAGTTGGTTATTTAACGACGCTGTATCAACTACTAGATTATTTAGCGTTAATGAGATTGGTGATAGCGAAATGGTATTTGGCGAGATAAGGCCGAGGATTCGCCATAGATTACCTGGCATTCACCTTACGGTTGGGGAAAACTTCGGAAAAAACCCAACCAGGTAATTAGCCCAAGCGGGGATTCACCAGCACCCGAGCGCAACTTCAGGCAAGCGCCTTAAACGACTGAACCACGCCGGTGGCTCCCGGACTCATGTTACCGGCATTATCACGTTCATCTCATTCAGACGCTAAATAACCTAAGATGTTGATAAACCGTCGTAAAATAACCTACTAAAAAAAGAGTGCTTTAAATTGTTTCTTGAAATCCTAAGAAGTTACTTGTCACTGTATTATGATTGAAATTGATTCCTTATTTTGGTAACAAATAGCCCAACCTTCAACTGAGTGACCGCTTCGCAGTCCCCTATGACGCCCGCCTACTGTTTGTACACCACTGATTTCCTGTCCCTCTGCAATCAATAGGTTCCTACACGATTCCCTTTGTCAAACTCCTGGCCGTGTTTTAGCGCCCGCGAATCATTTCAAGGTCATAAAATGCGCTTGTTACAAGTTAATGACTTTTGAATCCGCTAGTTTAACGTATTATTCCTTCAAGTATTTAGGGGATTGTAAGGTATAATTTTACATAACGGCTTTAATTAATGCCTACAATAACAGTATCTGAACATGTTGATCCATGTGAAAAATACAAGTAATTACAATGTTATGTTGGCCACATCGTGTGTTATAAACTACGCATACAAAATCCATCGTTGTCAAACCTGGTGATCGTGACGGCCTGGATGTAGGCCCTCCTCTACCAAACCAGTGGCCTGAACACCAGTGGACACAAAATCCCTATCTGAAAGTAGTGGTACAGTATGCCTATGTTTTGTGAGTCAATTCTGAAAAATGTCCAGTTTCATTCTAATTCACTCTTCATTGCAACATTTTTCGGAAGATAACTCGTTCGTTAGCGAAGTACATTTTAGCCAGTTACTTTTATCATCATTTTGGTTTAGAATTGATGTATTCCAAATCTCCTGTATGATGTAATTATTCCTTCCATAAAATTCTTGTAAGAAATTCCAAATAATGACATCCGAAGTTTAATAGCCAATAATTAGTAAAAGTTTAATAAAAACAAGATATTAGAACTATTTAGAAGAAAATAAAAGTTTTGAGATTTTACACTGCGTGTTTGGACCTAAGATCCAGCATATAGGATTTACTATAAATTATACAGTTGTTTGAATTAACTTGGCCTAACGCACCGAACAGAGTAGGAGATTCTTTAGGTTTGGTACTATAGCACTCTAATGTAGGAACCTGTAAGTAGTTCCGAAACGTTGGATATACAGAATGTAAGCATAATAACTATACAGGGTGTAAGCAAAATAACAGCGTATTCCTTGCGTACATTATAAAAAAATTCTAATGCCATGTTAGTTCCAAATTAATACATTTCTCAGAAAAAAAATAATATTCTCTTAAATCTTAACACTGTTTTATCCGATAAGTACTATCCATATGATCCTGACGTTTACCCTTATCATTACAAAACTGATAAGGAATCATGTATCCCTTTCCAACTTTCCAATAAAATGGACGGTTTTCTTGCAAATTAAATAAAAATATTAACACATATCGTTATTTTCTGCCATTAGGATGTCTGGCAACCCTACTGTAGTGACTAAGGGTGGTATTCATAGACATTTCGCAGCACGCGCTACGAGCGTACTAAGCTAGTCCCGGTTATCCACTGGTTACTAGTACAGAATTCAAGTCATATTCTATCGCTAACACTGGTTTATGAATACGAAAAACGCTGATCATCCACCGGAAACCCGCGCTAAAAATGCCTATGAATACGGCCCTATGAGACGGAATGCTGTTATTCAGGCCTGAGTTCTTGTGTAAATTCATAGGCGAGCGCTGTTTCCAAAGTACGCAGTCTTTCAGCCTAATTTTCTAATTAACCATGAACTTAATTACAATTTTTTATTTATTTCAAAATATTCTATTTCTTCCTTCAGTCTACAAAGTTGTATCACTTCCACCCTGTATTAAGTCCAGACATATGGTTTCGAACACACAACTTTTCTCCTAAACACAATGACCCCGAGTGTTTCAGATCACATAACATTAGAACCAGTGAATACACTCTTGTAGGAGAATTTAAAAGGAACATTGTTTATTTTCTGTAACTGATGCAATGTCGTTAAGTATACAGGGATCTGGTAAGTAGGATTTACTTGAGTAGAATCGAGTTCATAGAATTTGTGGAAATAATTGTTCGTATAAGTGTTGATAACCCAGAATTTATATAAATCAATTCCTTGTACATAAACCATTTTATGTTTATCCACATTAGGTTGCATGACGAATGACCGGCTTAGAGAAATGTTCCTATGTTACCATGTACCTAGATAATAAAAATGTAACGAAAATAAAAGAAGATCTAATTTGTAACATAGCGACGTTTCCCACATTAACAAATTGATAATAATGATACAGTAAATAAATTAAACACGACTTAAACTATAGTAAAGAAACATTACGCACTTGTTTAATTATTTATAATAAACACCAGGATCGATAATAGTACGTATATTATGAAACTAGTTTATAATGTTATAGTTTATTGCACGAATCAATGCTTGAGAAATTCGTTTCGCTCGTTCCCTAATTTTGACGAATGCCATAACTGTAAAACTTTATAAACATCCTTCATATGTTATTTTTTGTACGACAACATTATAAAACAACTAATAAAAAATAAAATATCAAATTTGTAATGGTGTGTAATTTGATATCATGGTCTGTGAAGAATGAGTTGCTATGACACCAGTGACGTATTGAATATTATCGCACGGCAGAAAATAGTTTAATATTAATTTTAGGGCACAAGTTATACCCTCATAATGGAAGTCATTACGTTCCAGTTGTCATGGTAATACATAATTTACGGCACTGGTACAATAGGGTGGCATATTGTGCTAACTATAATAGGCCCTAGTTACTTACGATATGAGTATCGTAACGTTTCATATTACAATACAAGTTTGATAACCAGTCGAGTATTGTAATATGAAGTTACGATAAGTATGTCGTACAACGTTTTATTCACTTTGATTAAAAAATATTTTTTTAATAAAAGTAATAATAATTATATTATTGATTTTGAACATGTCTTTTGTGGAGAGACTTTTGTACAGGGTAGCGTACGGGAATGGGAGATTTTAAATGGATTAACGCAAAATTATACGAGTACTTGAATTTGGTAAAACTCTGATACCGCCATACTGTTCCTTAGGCCTGCTATTAATGACGATTGTCTATACAGGTGCGAGTTTTAACCTCTCGTTACCCTGTGGTCTATAACGCGATTGACTTCACCCTTATCTCAAAAAAATCTAAATAAGAAATATTAAAGAACCTATAAACAAAAAAATCAAATATAATAATTGAGGCTATCAAATGCAAAACTCGTCTTATCCAGGTAAAGTGTTTGTCAGAAAACAGGAAAAACCGTTATGGATATGGACAGTTTTGCATTTGATAGTTTTCTGAGCTCTATGGAAGAGGAATTAGACAAGATTTGCACAAACCGACTATATCAGTAGATAGAGAGCTGCAAGTAGTACAACATCCCATGTGTAACTCATTTTTTTTTTTTTAATTTTGGATAAGGCGAGTTTTGCACTTGATAATATTAATTGATAATATACCAAAAATGGCAAACGTAAGCAATGTGATATTTTGTCAGAGTGATTAATGTTTAACTATTCGCCTGTATGTTCTCTCTAAGTCCTAAAACATGTATTTTTATAGGAGAGGTATTTTCTGAACATCTTATGTCTAATAATTACATAATTAAACAGATTGCATGTACGAAGCTAATAAATAATAGTATTAATTCAAAATAGTTGTTAATTGTGATGATCTTATATCAAATTAAACTTGTTTCATGACAGTTTAGTTTAAAATTTAATTACCCACGTGCCAATTATTAACATTTCTGTAAACGGTGAACTTAAGCCTTAAATATATCACATAAATCTATTAAACATATTATTTTGTCCCATTTTGCAAGTTTAGTTGCATGATTTATGTTGGATGTATTGCCCTTCTCCTTGATGTGAAGCAAGAACAAAAACATTTTCATGCTAGGGCAAACCTGGAATTAAAAAAATATATATATTTGAGTCAATTGATAATAATAACTAATATGTTTTAGCAACAGGGAAATGATGGGATGGTAATTCTCTTATATTGTAGCGATAGCTTAATTAGAGTGGCAGGAAAACCCGAAATATATTCGGATAATACTTTTCCTATAGTCACATTGTCCACCATAAGTATCTTAGAATAGTCTATTCGCGGATTCTAATCCTGGTTCTCTTCGTCGAGAAACCTTCAATTGGCTGAACTACAGATTGGAACATTTTTATCATCTTTTTAAAAATATATATTGCTCTAATTTGTTTGTTTTAAGTGAAATATAATGTGAGATTCTCATAATTATAATACGAGATAATTCAAAATGTAAGAGAGTGTTTTCGAGACGTATAAACTCAGCCTGGTGAAATTAACTCAACGTACGAAGCCATATTGTATGGAATATACTCACGTATAAAAGAAGGTGACAGCAGAAGCACGCTTAGATAGATATATTGAGTGTATGAGTTGAGACAATGAGCATACCTCTTGTGATTGGTTGGATCCAACCATGACTTCAATTAACGTACAATTTTATAAATCTAGTACTCATATGTACTCAAATAAAATAAATTGGGTCGATGAAATAATAAATCTCTCGTCATCTGTAATGTCTGGACGCTAAGAGTCCCTTTATAATGAAAGTTGAGACGTTGCATGATCTTTTCATTTAATTTCATTTATTTTATTTTATTTTATTCCATAGATCTTGGATAGCATTGAAGCTTTAAGATGTGGAACAAGTCAAAATTTTACAGGATTACAATTTTTTGGCGAGATGAAGTGATCAACAAATAAAATACATAATCCATTTTGAATCTTTAATTAAAATACATAATTATTTGATAGCACTGAAAATGGAATATATATAGCCTATATCCTATGAGAAGTAATAATTGTATACAGACTTTAAACAAATTTGATACATAATTTTATAAAATATTATATTATTTCATAATATAATGTATTATATACATTACATAAAAACTATTGTTACAGCTAGTTTATCACTGAGGAATAAGGAAACCAGTTAACTTGTATTTACTGGAAGCAAAGCCATTGTTAGGTGCTTACTGGATTATGCAACGAGGTAGGTGATGTTTGAATCCTGTGTCTCAACTCTTATAGGCCTATTCAATTATTATCCAGGAACTCTAAGCACGCCTATAATATCTAAGATAAGGGTTGAGACAATGGAACAGACATGGCCTACCTTAATGCATAATCCAATAAGCGCTTAAAAATTGCTTTACTTCTAGTAAATGCAAGATAGCAGTTTTTTTTTATTCATCAATGATAAAGTATCTTTAAATAATAGTAATTGAAGCGTTTTTTTGGAACAAGAACTTAACTACAAAATCTTGAATTTGAGATAGGTACATAAACATTTTAGATCTGATATAATAGCAATGCGCAAAACGACATTCAAATGTTTCTAGAATGCTCTGTGTTTGTTAGAGGGAAATAATATTGTGTAAAGCGGGATATGTGTTATTATTAGACATCGGATTTTTAGGCACTAAAAATTTCAGTTTTAGGCGCCTAAAATAAGCTCAAAATTTGTAAAATTAGGCTCTATTTTAATGAAAATAGGCATTTTAGGCACATCAAGGTATCATACTTATTTCTTTCACTGAAATTTTTAGTTATACACTAAAATACGCACAAAAAAGTATGTTTAAACATTAAAAAAGAATACTATATTATATTTATAAACAGAGCTGCACAAATTTAATATATTGAAACTAATGAAATAATGATTATTGATATCAAGATTACTCATTTTAAGTTATTGAAATTCAGTTCCATGCTCAGACTTTATTATAATTATCTGCACAGTACACCACCAGAATTTTTTCTAAATTCTCCACAGTTAACCTTTGCCTTTTGTCACTGAGAATCATTTTGAAAGCAGAAAAACTTCTTTCAACCGAAACTGATGTGAGAGGCGCAAATTTTAAATTAGGTACAATAGAAACATCAATACTTACTGGAACATTTACACTTTCCCCCGATATCACTCTTGATACTTTTTCCTACAATGAAAATCCTACATTCTTATTTAATACGTTGTCCCACTTATTTTTAACTTTTTTCCCAGTTTCGCCCAAAGCAGAATGTATGTTCACTTGAGCTTCCATTACTATTGCTATTTGGCTACAAAGAGATTGTTTTTCACGTTCTAATTGTTCAATGCTTGCAGGTATGAAAGAAAAGTTTGATGTTATGTAGGCAATATCGTTTTTCACTCGTGAGTCATTCAGACAATCTTTCACTGCTTTCACACACGCTGCACTACCAGTTTCAGGTAATTTATCAATAACTGTGACCACTTCTTTAAAATACTTAGAATAATACACCACTGACTGAATCCAGGTTCCCCATCGTGTAACAACCGGCTGAGGTGGGAGTGGGATATCTGGAAAGTTCTCTCTGAATATTGAAATCCTGGATGGGGCTTTACAAAAACACTTTTTTGTGTTAGAAATAAACGAATTGACAAGAGGAAATTCATTCCGGATTGTTTCAGAAACCCTGTGAAGGCCATGTGCTAGACAGGTTACATGCGTGAGGTTAGGATAAAATGTTTTAAGAAGTGGAGCTGCAGCAACCGTGTATGAGGCAGCATCAGTACAAAACAACAGAACTTTAGAATCGTCTATATTACCTGAGGATAAAGACTGTAGGCCTTTATTTACAAAATAAGCAATGGCTTGGCTATTCACTTTCGAAAGTTCCTTAACACATACGAGGTGTGGAATCGAAGGTCCATCAGGACTAAGTTTTCCTACTACCATATTTGCTATATACCTATTCATAGGATCTGAGGTTTCATCCACAGAGACCCATATGTAAGAATCACCTATATCCTCCCGAATGGAAGCTAGGTTAAATCAGCATAGAAATTGCTGCTGAGATTGGATAAAGTAGGCTGTGTTAGTAAAGTTTGTTGCAGTTGATTTTTCTGCTGAGCTTTAGCCTTATGAGCCGCTCCTTGCACATGCTGCTTTAGGTGGCACTTCTTTTCTTGCGAAATCTAAAAATGTAAAGTAAACTGAATTAAAATAAAATCCTAATTGTTGTATTGCCGTATTTCTATCACAAAGTTAGTGGGTTCGAACAATCAAAATTTTAATGACCTGCAAATACTTTAACTATCGGAATTTAAAAGGTTAAAGTGTAGTGGTCTTAAAAAGAATTATACCTCGGGATAGCTCAGTCAATGTATAAATATTATAGGCCTACTCATTAAAATTAATAGAATTTATATATTTCAACTAGCCTATTGTTACATACCTGTTTGCTACAAATCTTGCAGAATATTATTTTTCCATCATAAGTGAATTCTGAATATTCTGTTAGCCATTGCCGGATCAATGTAGATTTTGCACTTATATTTTTCGGCATTATCGCGTTAAACTTCACAGGAAAACGTCCTACCGCTCAAAACTTCTCAACACAATAAGGTGAGGGAAAGAGCAACTGTTAACGAGCATTCAAATGAACCGTTGTTATTGAGATTCAATTGGACAAAAATACAAAGTTCCACTTATTGTTGCATTTCCTGGTAGTGTTAACACTAGGAGGGCCATTCTTTTAAATATTTTGTAACGGTTTACCCTACTAATTCGCAGTTTTACGAATTTTCATAAATATTTCAAAAACACTCTTTCTCCAAAAATTGTGATTTTATGACACTCTGAAGGGCAGTACAGCTAATCGGTTTCAGACCGAAAACAGTCATTTTTATAGTATAGTATATCTCTGAATCGGTAGCAGCACATGTTGTGATTGTTGCCTGCTTCAAAACTAAGGTTGGTTCTTTGTCGGCATTTATGCCTCCAAACATGTTAAATTCGATTAAATCTATTGCGAGTGTCGTGAGATTCAAAACATTTTGTTTCCTTTATCAATGGTTTCATGGCCGGTGTGAAGCAAACTTTCCACTTTTTAAATGCCTTAAATTTCGCAGTGAATGCATGTATAAATTATAAAAAGTAAGAGTAAAATGCGAAACTTTACAGTGAGTTAGGCATTTTTAGGCGAATATTAACAAATTAGGCTCTAATAACCGTTTTAGGGCATTTTAGGGCACTATAAAACTCTTTGAATACCTTTCAATTTCCATGAAACACAAATATTAATAATTATTTTTACTTTTCTCCTAAAGAAACAAAATAGGCATTTGCCCTAGAATCCGATGTCTGGTTATTATATAGATGTTTGGCAAAATGCCTTTTTTTACTGGGTGGAAGTAAATCATTATTTGCATATATATAAATGTGATTTGAAGTAAATCAAAGTGATAGGGCCAATTTTTATTTTGCCTATTTTGCCTTTTTAAGGCATTTCTTACTAATAAATGCCTTTTTATGTCATTTTAAAGCAATATTTCTTGTTTATTTGCAATTTTATAATAATTAATTGCAATGTAATGAGTATAGAAATTTAAATATTTGAAACAATGACTAACTTTACTAACAATAGTACATAAAAATAATTTATTTCGGTACTTAATCTGCTAATAATCGTGCTTTAATACTATTGGTGTAATATGAATAATGATCGACAATCCACAGTTACAAATATAATATTGTCATGTCTTCACGATACCAACAATCAGCTTTATAATTTTAAATGTTAAGCTTGTTCTCATAGAAGTTGTCACGTAGCATTTTCAATTGTTTGCTTTCATATTTTCAAATCTTACTGTTATTACAATTTTGTGCTACACGTGTTTATTATTGTAGGAAAAAGAAATTTGAGTGAGAAACGGTCAGTTATTGTCGGGTGACAGAAGGTATAAGATCGGTTAGCTAGAATGCCTAAATTCAGTAAACCATTGAAAAGTAAACTTCATGCTTACGTTAGTGAATTTGGTTGGTGCCTTTGTGTTTGCAACCGATGGAAGTTTTTTTTTATGTAAGGTTTGTGAAAAGACAGTTAATCACGAAAAAAGTATTTTATAAGTCAGCATGTATCACCTACGAAGTAAATATGAGAGTTATGTTGATATAATTGTTAAAATATACGATGCTTTTTAAAATTTGTAATGCCTTTTTCAAACATTATTGTGCCTTTTTTTTACGTTTTTATTGCCTTCTTTGCCTGCCTATTTTAATTGTTATAAATGTCTAAACATCCGGACTCTAGTTATTAAGGATTCAATATGTGCTGGAAACGGAAAAACAATGTAATGTAGATGAAGTTATTCCAGGAACGCCACAATTGTATATAATATATATATGATAATTTATATTATAAAGTAATATGATATGTAAATCATATATCAAATTTATTTAATATCTATATACTTACTATGTATAATACCGTAATACCAAGGCTCTTCTTTTCGTAGGTGATTTTTTTGCCATTTCCTATTCTTTCTAGTCATTCAATGCTATATAATCATTATATATTTTAATTGTTGATGCTATTACCTAGATCAAGACTTCATTTTTCTTTTTTGCAAAGTGTACATAATTTTTTTTAGCGAAAAAAGAACGTATTATTTCATCGACTCAGTTATTATCTCCATGTGTGATTGTATTTACTTATTAATATATTAATGGAGGTCATGATAACTGCCAGTCAATCAGAAAAAGGTCATCCATTGTCTCATCTCTTATTATAAAGGGCACCAGCGATTCTCTATACGCTGGGGACACTAGCTACGGAAAGTGCGTTGTTGTGCAGTGTATCTATGGTCAAAAATACGTCATTTAAAACTCCATCTTTTTCAAATTTTGAAAATAAATTTCTTACCTAAAATTTCCGCAGCTTTTGATAGCTTCGTAACTTACATTTTTGAAGTCCTATTCGCTCTCTCAGCCAATGGAAACTACAGTAGATAGGTCTTTTTCCTTTCTGCGTGGCTCCTTTCTGACGCCACGCAGGAAGTAGACACGACGCTTTACTCACTCTTCCTCTGTCTGTCCCTGACCACAACAACGTGTTGCTACTGTACGACGTAGAATGAGAAAGTGACGACAAATTATTTCAGGTTTAAATAACTGTATTGCCATCTGTTCGTACGATATCGATAAATTTATCACAGTCGTGAAATGTCACGTTAGTTTCACCAAGCTGCTTCCATTTCTTTTAAGATTAAGAAAATCTCCCTTAATCACTCCCGTTCTAGGTGAAGTTGTCTTTCAGTAAATAAATTCTAACACATTGTTATGAATGTGACAGTTCAGAGCCTCTGTTATGGCTCATGAAATGACTTCTTTCAGGTGTGGAGGAATTCAGAACGCGTCTTGCCGGCGAGTGCCTGATTGACAGCGCCTGTCCGAGCGGCTGCTCTTGTGAAGGAACTCTCGTAGACTGTTCTGCCAGAGGCCTCAAGGAAATACCAAAAGACATCCCTATGTATACTACAGAACTGTGAGTTTTCTATTATTATTTCGTAGTAAGCTGTCTTTCACAGAATTCAAATATTTGCATGTGGAAAAAAGTTGAATGATAGGAGTTTCTGCAAATAAGTGCGAAGTTATAATTTCATGATTTTCTTTTTTAATTTTGCATGCACTTTGGCCAGCCTTTAAATTTTTCTTGCACTTAATTATTTCAATCAGTTTATTTTTTTATTTATTTAACTAGCTAGCTAGCTAGCTAGCTAGTGAGTACAAATTAAATTTATAAAACAAAATTGTTTCTAGCCACTACCGTGACATCATTTTTCTTTCTGTCCCAATCCGCTCCCCCCTCACCCAAGTTTTACGCATCTAGAACCGCCACTGTTTGCACAATCGAAACGTTTTGATCAAATATGTTTGCCACACCATTGATTACAATTGCATTTCAAAATTAACAATCTGATAATAAATAATAAATCTTATACAACTGAAGTTTTGTACATACATACAAACAATAATTTACACATATTATTACAATAACAAAAAATATACATTCTGAGATTATGTAACTGAAACCTTTTCCCATCATCAGTCAGGCAGTTTTTAAATTTAGAAAATGATCTCTCAACGTCACATAACGTTATCGGTGCAAATTTATAATATAAAATATTGTCATCCTCTAATGCATCTGTTGCAGCAAGAAACAATAATTGCAAATATTCGGTATGTTTTTAGTGCCACAGAAGAAGATATCAGGTGATATATAACATTAAGATTATGTGGATCATATGCGGAGGCTAAGAGGAAGGCAGAAAATAGGAAAGACTGAAGAATGCTGGGTTTGCAGTGAAAGACCTGCCGTGGACAGAACACTATGAATGAATGAGTGAATTTGAATACCACGTTGCCTTTCTATCTTCAGTTCCACTTTGCAGATTTTACAGCACATGTTACCATTCCTTATACAAAAATAATAATTTCCAAATTCCGAAATAAACCAACTGCAACGTAGATATTGGTGGCTGCATTTGTCTCCTGGTGTGCTTCCTCTATATTACTGAACGGGATCGCAATGAACTCAACATACAAACACAGTCTAGTATATACAGTCGCGAAGCTCAATACGTAGTAAATATGCAAACATTAGATAGTTGCTCACCGCTAGGATCGCTAATATCGCCTCATTACAGGCAATGCAAAATAGTACCGTCACAGTCTTTTGTTTCTAGCACCCTCAAAACTCTTGCTTCTTGACTGTATATAGTAGACTGTGATACAAACATATGTAACAACGTGCGCTCCTGTAACCTGCTTGTGCCTTTGACTGACGTCATTAATGCACCAGGAGAAACTACTCCATCCAATATAGCAGTTGTGACAAACATGCGAAGCCTGCTCATCATAACTATTGCGATGGATGTATTTCTTGAGAAAAACTGAGTTTCTTGAAGTCGGGTTCAATGTGTAAAATCTGTAGCCTGAATTCAGGTTCTGCGTTGTTTGCTTCCTTGGATTCTACCAAGTTTTGGTTGCAGAATATTTTGTACAAGTAAAACTTACTCGGGTGGTGGTGGTGATGGCAGTGTTGATATTGGTGGAGGTGGATTTTTACACCCCATTGGTGAATTGATATAGGAGCATGAGTTGTAACAAAGTAGCATTGCTGTTTACATTGAAACTATCCCTAAAACTCTTCGTGACTGATAATAATTTATCTTCTTTATTGCAGTTTATTGAACGACAATGAGATTGGTCGTATCAAGTCGGATGGATTGTTTGGACGTCTGCCAAACCTACAGAAGCTGGATCTACGACGGAACAGGGTTACGGGGATTGAAGAAAACGCTTTCGAAGGCGCGGCACGCCTCACTGAAATGTATGTAATCAACGAAATGGTATATATTTAGTGTTATTGTCTTAACTACATTGTTTTTTATCGTGTCACTAGAAACGAAATGCTTCACTATGTAATTTAATTTAATAATATAGTAGAATTAAACTAGTTATTAATGATGCCATTACGCTATACCATACCGCATTAGAGCATGTGTATTCTAAGTCATATACAGCGTGTAACGAAAAAAGTGGAGTGAGTGGATTCCTGATATGTAAGAAAAATGGTTACCTATATCAACATGGATCCAGAAATGCTTGGTTTCCGAGTAGGGCTTACAAGTGTGATCATAGTGCACTCCATTTCATTTGTTTGCTGGAATTATTACGATGCATTCTGTTTACATTTTCTTAGATTAGTGCTTCCAACTTTCTGAAGGCGCGACTTCTGTTTGCGACTCTCTGCTATCATACGGTTCTTAACCTCAAACTAAAAATACAAATCCCTGTAAAATTTCAAACAACTATAATTCTATTCAAAACCATTGAATATGACTCGAACTACGATTTTAAACAATGTTTTTTTTTTCTCCAGAAGAAACTCGAAACAATTATGACGGATACTGAATCCGTTCTCAGACAGTTGCGTTCAATTGGCTGAAATTAAAAATATGTACGAAGTAAAAATTCATTGAAATAAGTACCTACAAATGGAATATTGAAACTAAACCATTTTTCGCAGAGCATAAATCAGTTCTGTATTAAAAAAAATACCTCAAGCTTGCAAAAGAAGCTCTTAAATTTTTATATAATTTGAAACCTCGTGTTTATGCAAAATAAGTTTCTCATCTATGATTGACGTCAAAACGAAAGTGAGAAATCTCCTTTAACTTGAAAATGATATTACTGTTTGTGTATCATTTTTTCATTTCATTTCTTGTATTCATTGCCACAGGGAGAAAGAAACACTTGTCCATTTCTTAAGGTCCTGTCCGCTCGGCGAACTTTTCAGGAACACATGCCACTATCGTGTTCACTCCTTCATAGCTGAAGAACTTAAGAAAATTGATTTTTTACGTTTATGAAGGCATCCATGGCCTTGCCGTTAATGGTAGTTATTGTACAATCAACATAATTGCTTTTAAAGAAAATAGTTCTAAAGGATACATCCTCGACCTTACCATTAGATTTGAACATCACAAAGGTCAGTCTGAGGAAGTGAACAACGAGAAGAGAGCATTTATGAGCCTATGTTGGAGAACTACAAAGCAAAATACAAGTTGAGCGAGATACAGGTGTTTGGATTGATGGTGGAAGCACGCGACACTATTTTGTGAAAATTTAGAAAAATCTCGGACTACCCATTAAAAAAATTAAAACATTGCTATCACTGTAATTAGGGGGTCCTTGCATATAAAAACTGATTTATAAATATATAATAAATGTTAGAGGTAGCACTTAAATTTTATTTTGATCCCTGATTTCAGTTTAATTTATTATTTTTTTCTTCAATATTTATTGTATGTACACTTTAAATTCTAAGATTTTTATTTCCATTATTATTGTATTTTTGTTCACCTCGTCTTTTCTGGCAACCAGTAAATTCAGGAGGTAGTTTATAATAAACTATATATTAGTCCAGATTTGAGAAGTTACTTGAAAAACAGGTACATTTATAACATTGATTTTTACTTTATAACTACTGAAACTTGAAACATTTTTTACGTTCAACGTTCCTTATGTTTATCTTTGTAAAAACAAAAGAAATATATGTTAATAAGGCATTTTTATTTCATTTTGTAAATCTTTTCGCGACCCTTTCAGCTCTTTATATGACCTCTCAGGGGGTCGCGGTCCACACTTTGGGAACCACTATCTTAGAAGAGCTATTAAGAATATCCACCTTCTGTCCGAATATAGGCCGCAGCTCGTCATCTCATCAAGATCCGAACATTCTTCCAAATTTCTAGCATAGTTTTTATTGTCTGACAGCCTTGCTGATGGAGAGTTCCTTCATTATCCACAGAAGTCGAATACACTAAATACTTTTAAGTACACCCATAGAAAGGAGCGCAGTGGGTTGAGATATGGTGATCGTGGAGGCCAAGCGTGTTCGGATCTCGATGAGACGAGCTGCGGCCTGTATTCGGGCAGGAGGTGGACATTTTGAACATCTAAGGATTCTAAGGAAATGTAAACAGAATGCATCAAAATAATTTCAGTAAACAAACGTACTGGAGTGCACTATGATCATACTTTCAAGCCCTACTCAGAAACCAAGCATTTCTGGATCCATGTTGATATAATTATTTTTTCTTCTTTATCTATGAGAAATAGATGTCTGAAGTTTTGCCGACTTTTTCGTTGCATCCTCTATATCAAACAATATTGTATCATATCATATACTAATGCATTACATCATACCATAACGTATAATACTATATCATATACAGGGTGATTCACAAAGATAAGATATTGTTTCAGTAAAAAAGTTCATATGATTATTGATCCGATTTTGAACAGTATGACTATTATTTGGTCACATGAAAGCATCAGTATGGATCCTGAGCTGTCATAATATGATTTCTTGCGTGATTAACTTGTTTAACATTATTGTTATTCGATGAAAGAGTAATGGAACGGAGAAACATTCTCTCCGGCGCCAGGATTTGAACCCGGGTTTTCAGCTCTACGTGCTGATGCTTTATCCACTAAGCCACACCGGATACCACCCCAGCGTCGGACAGAATTGTCTCTGATTAAGTTCCAACTCTTGGGTTCCCTCTAGTGGCCACCCTCTGCACTATGTCATAGATGTCTATGAACATAGGACCGAAGTCCACACATGTGCTGAGGTGCACTCGTTATTAGTGACTAGTTGGCCGGGATCCGACGGAATAAGCGCCGTCTTAAATCACGCTTATTCCGTCGGATCCCAGCCAACTAGTCACTCATAACGAGTGCACCTCAGCACATGTGTGGACTTCGGTCCTATGTTCATAGACATCTATGATGTAGTGCAGAGGGTGGCCACTAGAGGGAACCCAAGAGTTGGAACTTAATCAGAGACAATTCTGTCCGACGCTGGGGTGGTATCTGGTGTGGCTTAATGGATAAAGCATCAGCATGTAGAGCTGAAAACCCGGGTTCAAATCCCGGCGCCGGAGAGAATTTTTCTCCGTTCCATTACTCTTTCATTGTATGATGACGCAGAATATCTGCATGGAATATCATATGTACTTCGGTACATTAAAATAATATATATATATATATATATATATATATAATATATATTAT
The DNA here is from genome assembly GCF_040183065.1 of Periplaneta americana. NCBI lineage: Eukaryota > Metazoa > Arthropoda > Insecta > Blattodea > Blattidae > Periplaneta > Periplaneta americana. The sequence continues at coordinate 57,393,638 of NC_091118.1, read as the reverse complement.
TATTATTATTATTATTATTATTATTATTATTTTCACATTGTTATCATCGAAGTGTTATGTTCTGTTCTGTGGCCTAAAAGGTACTATGATCTTTCTAATAACTTACTGACTAATGAAAATGTAGTTTTATCTTAATACATAAAATTATAACTGATTTTAAAAAATAATAATAGTGATATTGCCATGTGTGTGTAATAACATTTTTTAATTTTAAAATTCGCATGGTATTTTCTTCATTTTAGGTTACTTTCTGAAAACAAGATGCGAGAAGTTCATAACAAAATGTTTGTTGGCCTAACAAACTTGAAAAATTTGTAAGTATGGTATTGGAGTATGTGTATGCATATTGTTGTAGTTAATGGTGAATAACTTATTTTTTTCTCTTCTCTTCTTCATCCTTGTTATTTGCTTTCGTCTCTTTATTTTATTCCATCTCTCCCATTTCCAATTCTTCTACATCTCTTTCCTTTTTTCTCATTTTTCCATCTTTTGATTTCTTTCATGCAGTTAACTTTTTTTTTTTTTTTCACTTCCCCAAATGAAGTACAAAAAGAACATAATGTAATCTGCAAAAATTATTTAGGTATTCATTGAAATACTGTTTCCAGGTTTTGGTTATGTACTGGCTTTCTGTCTGTCTATATACAATGACTTCTCTATAAAAATTGGTCGGATTTTATTCATATTCAGTATTTATTACTATGTTTATCCTGAATGATGTGCATGCAATATAGACCTAATAATATTTAATGAAATATTAATAGTCTTTTGTTTGAATCAAAAATACCTGATGGCAATCCACTGCGAGACATATTTGGCAATTTTTTTTTCGTAATTTTCTGTATTGAACGTAATAAACTGAGAAATGAAATCCTGTAGTTCATATCAGGCGAAAGAAATTAATTGTTATTGTACAGATTTATTTCTACTTTTTTGTTAGAAATTTAATTTCTATATTTCTACTTCCTTCGGCCAGATTGCTGAATAGTTAGGACGACATTTATAAGTTACAGTATACAAAGTTCCGTCCTCATCATCCGCCACCATCTGAAATTCCCCCTTTTTTCTTAAATGACTACCAGTCACTAGTTGTAAATGTCTTATGTTTGTGTGAAAATTCATTCATGTGTAAGTTAACATGATCTTACAAAATTAACACGGTCTCAAATATTATCAAATGAAATGTAGAAATACGCTTAGAGTTCCATTTATATTTTTAATTGGGAATTCAGTGAATATTTATGCCCCCTTTGGCCAAAGGACTGCATAGTTCGGCAGACATTTACAAATTGTAGTAAGACTCTTATTTGAAAAATTGTTGATTCCTCCCTTGTCTTCCTTCTTTTTTCTTCTTCTTAAACTATCAGCGCAACTTGATAGAAAACTTGATACAATAATCCCGCTCATTTCTGTTATTAGTAAAAAAAAATTAATGTTTAATTGTTAGAAATAGTAATTAATTTATAGTAAGAAGAGAGTAAAATTATATTTTATGTGCGAGAGGAAAGTTCAGTGCCTGAGGCGAAGCCGAGGATGATCATTTCCACGAGAGCATAAAATCTGTTTACTCTAGTGTGCTATGCATTATTTCATCCATTACTGGTATCTAAATTTAATTTTAAATTCTACGCCTTCTCTTTGTAATGTGTTGTATGTAAAGAAATTATAAATGAATAAATGTATGGATTTTATGGTTGCTAATGTGTTGGTTGTCAGGAGAGAGTGATTTTAACAATTTTAATTCACTGCTGTGAATAAAGCCATTGTATAGGTTGCGAAGGACGGTGAAAGAAAGACAAGTTTAGATACGAGTTATGGATAAATGTTTTTTTTTCTCAATCTTGCTCTGGATGAAAAATGTTATTGCTTCTCGATATTTCAGAGTTCTGTACGACAACCAAATAACGTGTGTGATGCCAGGATCTTTCGACTTTCTCACGTCATTACACACACTGTAAGTAAATAATCTTTGCATGGAAATGTAGATAAATATTGGTAATGTTAATTATTTATTGATGACATTTTAATAACGAATACGTAACCACAGTCATCTTTGAGATGCAACTTTCAAACAGTAATATTATGTTAATTTTAAGTACCCACATCCTTATGGCAATGTGAGATTGAATGAAACACCTTTGGGTATTATTATTATTATTATTATTATTATTATCATTATTACTATTATCATTATTACTATTATCATTATTATTATCATCATTACCATTATTATTATTATTATTATTATTATTATTATTATTATTATTATTATTATTATGTGCGTAAAATTGAAATACAACCTACGTAGTTATACCAAACATGAGCACAATACCACCATTTGTATTAATATTTTGCGAAAACACTTTTTGCTTTCAAATGAGTATTTTCCATGGAACAAAAATACAATTGGAGTAAAAATATAGTATTGCACCGTGGATCAAATTTGTGTTAAAACATATGAAGTACAAATGCCACGAAATGTGCTTATCATTTACCAATTTTGTAAGAAGTTCCTCAGAACTTTTAGGTTGAGGCTCTGATTACATATATAACAGATTGGCCATCTGCATGTTAAAAACGGTAACATGTGGAAGAGAACAACCACCAGGGTCGCCACCATCGATTGTGAACGACCAGTGGATGGAAGTACAGTTGCTCTATGTAATTCAAATTAAAGTTATAATGTGACTTCTTATGCAGAAACTAGATGGCAGCATAGTGAAATTGACAAAAGTTGTTGCCATCAAAGCCTATAAGGCTGAGCAATCTGTTATATATGTGATCAGGAGTTGAGGTTATGATGAAAAAATTACTAAATAATAAGCACAGGGATGTCAGTTCCTAACACTCTGTAAAACCATTCAGATAGCCTAGAAAATTAAAGATACCAGTAACAGCTCCATTGAGCCACAATAATGTCTACTTCAACTCTTTCACTACAAGTTTTGGTACTATATAAATTGTGCAGGAGTGTGCGTGGCTTTTAGTTCATTTTATACATTGTCCTCTAGAGCATTTTAATCACTGTTTTGGAGGTTTTCAATTTATTCACGTAAAATAGTGTGCAAATTTTACAAAGCTGTTCACTGGAGCTCTACCCTTTTATTTTTTAATTAATTTTATATGTTTTTCTCTAGGGAATTTTCAATCACTGATTTGGAGGTTTTCAAGTTGTCCGTGTAAAATAGTGTGCTAATTTTACAAAGAAGTTTACAAGCTCTTCCTTTTCATTTTTTATAATGGGTTATCAGAGTGATTTTACAAAGTGCTATGAAATGGCGTCCCTGTGCTGGGATAAGCACATCAAATACATATGCACAAAGCTATCAAGAGTTTTATATTTGCTAAAGAAATTAACTACTTGCGTTTCTCAAAATTATTTAAGATTTGCCTACTTTTCTTTCTTTCAGTCGAATTTCGATATGCCGTAATTTTCTGGGGAAATGGAACCAAAATTGGAAGCGTCTTGATTTTACAAAGGAAGGCCATTAGAATTCTATGTAAATCAAACTATCTGGAACGTTGTCGGCCACTTTTCACACAATCACGGATTTTAACAATCATAAATTTGTATATTAATACTTAACACTCGACAAAATATCGACAATTACTCCTTAGTGGCCAATATACATGATCATGAAATTAGAAATAGTGAACAAATTAATATTCCATATTGTAGATTACGCAAGAGCAACACAAACTTTTTAATTATAGGGATGAATTTATATAATAAGCTCCCAAGCCAATATTATAAATTACCAATCAATAGTTTCAAAACTAGATTTTACAATTGGTTATTAAATAATCCTTTTTGTTCTGTTGCTGAGTTTTTCAACACAAATTTGTACGAAATTGTATTTTAATAAATAAGTTTAATTGCAATTTAGTTAGTTTTCTTCAATTTAAAATTTCAGATTATTTCATGTTTTCATTGTATTACTTAAATTTTACTATTTCTGTTATTAGTGTTTTTTAAAATGTATTTATATGTTTTTCAATGTATTCTGACGAAGCCTAGAACTGTATGTCTAATGGCCAAATAAATTGAATTGAATTACCATAAAATGTTGCACCATTCAAAATATTTTAACAAAATGTATAAACTTTCGCTGTCATACATTAATTTTGTCGTGTACACTGTTTACAGAAATTTGCTGTCGAATCCATTCAGCTGTAATTGTCATTTAGCATGGTTTTCGGAATGGCTGCGAAAACACGACCTGAGTGGTGGCAGTCCTCGATGTCATTCACCCCCAAGAGTTAAAGATATGCCTATCCATGAGTTACCACATCATGAATTTAAATGCACCAGTAAGTAACATTTACAGCAAACACTACCAGTTGTTATTAACTTTTGCTGGCAGTTCCTGATTTGATTATCCAGTGTAGCATGGATCCCTTGCCATCTTCTACAGACCTCTGAATATGATGTCACAGAGTCAAAAACCTCGTAAAGAGCAGCTATTGTAGCTCTTTCTTCAATAGGCTACTATGAAATGGAATCATTCTTTTAGCTTTGCACTTTAAGCCTTAGAATATTTCAACAATAAAAACAAAACGTCCACGAACAAAGCTATTGTTCGTCATTTTTTACATCCAAAGAGGTTAAATTTTAAAGCAGCAGCAATAATCTAAAACCACAGTCTAGTATATAGTCACGAAGCTCAATACGTAGTAAATATGCATCCATAGATAGTTGCTAGCCACTAGGATCAAGATAGTTGCTAGCCACTAGGATCACTACTATTGCCTCATTACAGACAATGCGAAATAGTACCTGCACAGTCTATTGTTCCTAATACCCTCACAACTCAAGCTTCGTGACTGTATATACTAGACTGTGCTAAAACTGCCCATTGATTTATCAGCCACTCAATACATATGTTGAAAGCTGCATCATAATTAAGGTGAACATGTGCTGGTTTCTAATTAAAAAAACTAAATATAGAAATATAAAACATGGTACCGGTACAATGTGCAAACCAGCTATAACGGCTGGGGGGATCATCGTGCTAACCACACGATACCTCCATTCTGGTTGGATGATCGTCCACCTCTGCTTCGTCATGTGGACGTGAGACCAGCAGCCGGCTGGTTGGTCTTGGCCCTTCAAGGGCTGTAGCGCCATGGATTTTTACCGGTACGATGTTATGTGAAATTCGCATAATTTGTATTAATAGAATAAGCACTTAAAATAGAAAAACAGACGAAATAATAATGAAATAAACAAAAAATTTAGGTTAGTTTTAGTTAGATTAGGTTTGGTTTGGATAGGTTAGCGTAGCTTATGATGAGTTCTGCAGTGCCTGAGAAAAGTGACGTAAGTCAGTTTCCACAAACCTTTTTTGATAATTTATTGACAACTTACGGAACATCTGCCAGTGGCGTATACTGGTTAAAGGGTTTGGGCTACCGCTGACCCTATTATTACACAAAATATATCTAACAATTACTTTAATTTTAATTACTATGGTAAAACTAATAATACAAAATTATTACATTATGTTATATTATAAACTTTTTCTTTTGTAATTTCCTTGGGCTACCGCCGGTAGCCCCAGTAGCCCGCAAAATACGCCCCTGACATCTGCTCGCTTGGAAAAAGAGAAATAAGTATTTCTCCCATTACAATAATTCATACAGAAAAAAATCAAATCGACATAAACTAGTGTAAGTTGTCAATAAATTATCAAAAATGGTTTGTGGAAACTGACTTATGTCACTTTTCCCAGGCACTGCAGAGTTTACCTTAGCTTACATTAGGTTAGGTTTGATTTGGTTAGGTTAACTTAGAAGATGTCAAGACCCTTTATCCCAGTGGTCTACAAGGAGATTCAGATGACAGCTATGGAGTGCGGGGATTTTTAAGCATTGGGCGAAGGCTGATGAATTTTTGTTTAATGACGTCTATACTGTTGTGTGACAAGCTACTAGTGTCTTGCATTACAGACTGTATGTTCGTTTCAAGTTTGTCGAGTATGGCGAAGTTCGATATTTGGCGATGTTCGCTCTGCAGAATGGGCCTGTCATGCTTGTTTGGCCTTATTATGAAAATATTCGCTGTCTTCAAATCCCACCCCTTCATGTTTTAACTGCTTAAGGATTTTATCACAGATCTTACAATTAGTTTTTTCATACGAAATAAGATGATTTTTGCAATATCTTGCTTGCCTTTCTCAATTTCAGACACTGCTACAAGCTACTGTATTCAAACAAGTCACATTACTAAAATTGTGTGTTTATTTCATTATTTGTTATGTTTTACTATTTTTAGCGCTTATTCTATTATTACAAATTATGTGTATATCACATAACATTGCATCATATAATCCTGTATTTCTTTTTTTTTTTTTACTAGAAACCACACATATTCACCTCCATTATGATGCAGCTCTCATTTCAAACGTAGTTTAGTACATTTTGGAATAATTCTGTTTTTAAAAGATAAAGGACCTATTGCTATAAAACCCTGACATATTCCATTTCCACAAAAAAATTCCTTACAAATTCCATGATTTTCACTTCCAAAATCATCATAATTACCTGTACGTTAGTTTCTCCTTCCATAGCATTTTCAATAAATTTTAATAACTTGTAGTCTACACATATGAATGTTAATAATCATACTCAGTTGACGTTTTTTGTGTTAAAATGTACAATACTCCTTTTGCAATATATTTATAAGTTCATAGAGTTTGATATGTGATGTGGAATATTTTGCTAGGTGAAAATGATCAAGGCTGCTTGGGCGACAACTACTGTCCTCCGAAGTGTGTATGTACAGGCACCGTTGTGCGGTGCAGCAGAGTGCGTCTGCGCGAGATCCCACGAGGAATTCCTCCAGAAACATCAGAGCTGTGAGTAGAAATTGCTCTTAGGATAATAGTCTATCTTAATTTTTATATTTTCTGTGGTATTTTAATTTTTTCCTCCTTTTTATCTCAATTAAGTCGTTCATGTTTTTCTATGTTTGATTTTCTGTTTCTTTCTGTTTTGCTTTGTTTTTTATTTTTGCCATTTTCCCTCTTCCTTCGTGTTCCCTTTCACTCTTTCTTTTTTTCAATATTTCTTCGTTCTTTTCTGCTTTCATCATTCTTGGTAGTTTGACACAGGAGCACACCCAGGATCTGGTTTTGGTGGGGGTGTGAATAATACACTATACTTGTAATATTAGTTACCTTCAAAACGTATAATGTAAAGCTAAAATTAACTTAAATATTAATTTCATTTGACACAAGAAAGGGTCTTGGGTCTTACATTTACAAGCATACTATGGAATAAAAGACACTAACTTACAAAATATGAACCTACTGAAAATTTTAATAGGTCTGCTCGCCTGCTACTTATTCTAAAGTATAGTGCTTAAATCTCATTTTTAGAGTACGTAACACTTTAAAAGATTGGGTTACACAGAAAGTCGCATTATATTTATAAAGTACAAAATCAAGCCTTCTTTCCCCTTATAGCCGCAGTATCATATCACTGCCACATTTAAAGCAAATAACTTTGTATAATGTCTAGAAAAAAAGTATCTATTGATGATGGAAAGAGAACTCAGGCTTTGAAAAATTCAAGCCAATAATTGAAATAATCATACTTTGTGGATGACAGAATGTGCTGTTACGTGGCGATAGAGACATTGGTGAATTTGATATGACTAAACCCCCAGCAGAAAATTAAGGACATTTTATGGCTATTCCAAGAGCTGGTGTAAATGCGGGAAATAGTGTGTTCAGGAACTATTTTTCGAGTCATGGTGGAAATGTTAATTAGGCTAAGTTGCAATATCCAAAAACCAAACCATAGAATCTCTTCACTAACCAACATATTATCATTTGACACTATTGTTGGGAATAAATTATTATTATAGTTATTATTATTGTTGTTGTTATTATTATTATTATTATTATTATTATTATTATTATTATTATTATTATTGTATTTAAAAATAGTAAATGTTGTGTATGTAATCAGTTTTTATAATTTAAAAATTGTCGTTTGCATGAAATTCTCGTACGTTTGGGGCATGTGACAACCCTGTTTTCGTATCCTATACAAACCATCGAAATTCATGTGATTCTGTAATTAAATAGTTCGAGATGTGAACGGTGCAAGATATTTCTCACTTATTTCAGATGAGACTAATGATATATCTTCAGTTGAACAATTTACTCTTTTTTTGCACTTCATAAACAGTGATGGCTTCAAAGAGTACAATATAAATATATATACATATATCATGAAGTCCTGCTTCGTTACCCTATTAGAATACGGGAATTTTTCCTTAAAGGAAATTGTTCCTGTGTTCGTCAGTGGCCTGAAAGTTAGGATAAATTTAGGTTTAAGACCACTTCTGGTCCCACATAACCATATGTGATCATCGTATCATATCATTGGTGTAACTCTGCCTTCAGGGTACTGGTACCCCAACCTCAGAAGTAGGTTACACATGAGCCACTGTCAGAAGAGAAGACCAGAAATGTCAAACGGCAACCTGGTTGCATTAGAAAGAGAGAGGGGAAACTTTGAAAGAAGCTACAGCTACTGTTAAATTTTCTATAAAGGCTCTAAAAGAAATTCTAGGTGTGGGATTTCATCGTGAAAATGGTAACATAACCTTAATATTATGTAGAAAAAGAAATTTTGCTATTTGATAATCTTTTGTGAATATGTTCCTGATATTTTTCTTGAACTGTGAAATAATATCTTAGTAAGAAGTAAAAGCAGAACCTGCATAATTGAATGTGTTTTTTTCTGATGATGCATTGCAGGTACCTGGATGTGAACGAGATACAGACAATCAATGCTGACAGACTCAGTCATCTCAAATCTCTTACCAGGCTGTGAGTATAGTTGCAAACACATTTGAATACATTTCTTCTATTTCATTTGTGAAATCCCGAATTCTGTTGTGTAATTAACAGTAGCCTATATAGAAACTGACGTATTTGTAATAAACACAATCATCTGAGACACATTGTTGATCACATAGTAAAGACATCAGCTTTTCATGCCAGAGACTTAAAGTACGGTCTCACGTCGCTACTTTTGCTGCGCAACTTTTGTACTGCAGCTGCAAAAGTTGCGTATTGTGTTCACACGTAAGCCAAAAGTAGCGCACTGCACGCTACTTTTTGTGCTGCGCAACCCGAGCGCTGCAAAAGTTGCAACTGGAGGTTGTGAGTCTGTTCACACACAAGGCGCTACTTTTGCAGCTGCAGTCATGCTGCAGGTTTCCATCTCTGTGTTGACTTCTCAATATACATTTTGTGGTTATGTTCGCATTATTAATAAACTCATGCGAAAACTTACTTATATATTATATGCTTTTCTGTCCTAACTAGTATTCAGAAATTGGCATTATTTTTACTATAAAGCTTTTGAAAACGCCTATATACTTAGGCCTAAATGATAACCAACAGCATATTCACGTAATCGATGTTGGCAACCCTCCTGTTTGAAACTACGCTACAGAAAATTAAAAAAGTGAATTATATCGTCAGCAAATATGCTCAGACTGTGTTGTGCATTTAATAACTGTAACAAATAATTTATTTTCACCACATCTAACATTAAAATACATCCAAACAATAAAAGTATCATTGGCACATTTGGGTGGCAACACTGGTCGCAACCACAGCAAAAGTTTCAACAAAACCGATATCAAAAATGCTGCGGCTGCAACCCTGAGAACCCTGTTCACACGTCGCTACTTTTAAGCTGCGCGCAGCATGGAAAAGTAGCGAGCAGCAGGTTCGGCAGCCGCTACTTTTCAGGTTGCACCGTTGTTCACACGTCGCAGTATAAGAGTTGCGCAGTTTTTTGTACTGCATCGCTGCAAAAGTAGCGACGTGTGACCATATCTTTAGACTCAGATTTTAGGAACTATCCTAAGATGAAATTTTGACGCAGTTTGGTGGACAAAGACGGAACGTGTAGTGAAGTGATCGTCTTAACCTCTTCAGTCCTGTTGTAGAGTATACTAAACATAATTTTCTTTTAATTGTTTTGCAATGTCTTGGATATTTTTGAAAATTTTGAAAAATTGAATTTGATAGAAATGAAGAGTATCACTTTTGCAACATTTCTATACCAGAATTATAAATTAGAATTTAAAATTTGGGGGCACCAAGAGTCAAAATTGCCCCAAAATTTTATTTTCTTTGAAGACTTGATTTAGGATTTTTGGAATCCCAGAATAATTATGTTACCGATTATTTTTTTTTTTTCAATTTAAAAAAAAATGTAAATTCGGGACTGAAGAGGATAACCAGAGAAATGGCTGCAAATATGAATGTGCTACAATAATTTCCTGTCAATTTTCGTATAATTCTCCAAGGTATAACAGTATAACATATGTACCTGCAAAATTCAGTTATTAGTTTAATTTTCAGGGGAGGAAAAAAATATACCAACTACAGGAAATGAACATAGTTCTTCATAACCACGAATTGTATGAGAGTTGGATTTTCACAGTCTCTTAAGTGAAGTGCATAGATTGTTCATGCAAACTACAATTACAACAACCACCTACCTTTATCATAGAAGATGTTGGAAATTATATCCTTGTGCCGCCACACATCTCTCATATCTTTCATGAAAATTTGCATTAACATTCATTAGGTCTTCTTCTGAAATTGCTGCAATTTCCCTTCTTATATTGTCTTTCAGTTCGTGGTACAGATCTGCATATTTACAGACTCAAAAACAGCCCTTTAAACCATAATCAGATGTACACCAACTGCTTATGCTTTCAGAGTTATACTTATTGTGCAGTGAATAAATCTGCTTTCTAAAAATGGTAAATATATCACCTTTCAATGGATACCAGGCCACTGTGGAGTGGAAGGTAACGAGATAGCAGAGAAATGGCAAAAACTGCAACAAACCTTTTACCAATACCACAACCTACAGAGTCCCTTGACATAATAATAAGTAATATTCATAATATGATAAATAAGCAATTGACAGAAGATTGGTTAAGTGGACAAACAGGAAGAGCAATATGGAACATTTTGAAACAACCCAACAATATTAAAATCTACTGTAATATTCCCAGACAGGTATGTAAAACCTTTTGCTGCACAGGCTAGAATTGGACATCTTGTTATGGAAGCTTATCTACATCACTTTAAATCAGTGGTTCCCAACCTTTTTTAGCTGACAACACACTTTACTGAACACCCACGATATCGCGACACACTTACTTGTTTTTATTAATAATAATAATAATAATAATAACAATAATAATAATAATAATAGTAACAAGAATAATAATAATAATAATAATAGTAACAATAATAATAATAATAATAATAATAATAATAATAATCAGTGCTTTTCTTCTGGAGAATAGGTAGTGGAACTCTGTGTAGAATATTTTAAAACGGATGGGGAGATGTATTTTTAGTTTATTCTGTACCGTCGACTGATTTGACAAAACATTTCCGCATATAAGACACTCGGGATTTTGTTCATATTCATCTCTATGCCACGTAAAACCATATTGCAAGTACCGGTATTCATCACTATATTTACAAAATGCAGTGCATTTTTGTGAACTCTGAAGGGAATTTTCGCTCACATGATTTGAATTAGCACTGCTGACATCTAACCCAGAACTTGATTCATATAGTCTTTTTCGAATAAAATAATTTGTCCCTGAAAAAAATCTAAATAAAGCACTTTTGATAAAATAGTCGCATTATCACTCGCTCACACTTATATAGGCCTGCTGAAACTGACCAATATGTTCTGTCGATTCTAAACTCTGTTTACTATTAACGATAAGTGGGAAGAGTAAACGAATTACTAACCATTGTTGCAGGTGTTCACTTTTATTCGAATTATCGCCAAGCAGAAAAATTAAATTAAGCATTGTTGCAGTGTTCACCTTTCATTGGTAAAGTCTGTTTCAAAATAAAATGTACCATATCAAAGATTTCGTTGTAAATAAAAAATGCGTTGTAAAGAGACTCTCTGGATGGCATAAAATTTATTTTTCAATTCCAAAATTTCGCGACACACTCCATGGGGCTGCACGACACACCGATTGGGAACCACTGCTTTAAATTATCAGTCACCACAATGTAAAAAATGTTTAACACACATTCTACTTCAACCATAAACTGCAGGAAAGAATGAAAAACCACTCGTTACATGAAATTTTCACCAATTTACAGCTCTGCAAAATAGCATATTTGATTTACAGAGGACATCGTGTAATCAACTTATAGCTGGACACACGTATTAAGAAGTAAGATGTAAGTTTCAGTTCGCGGCCCCCCAATAACTGCTCTTCGGACCCCCAGAGGACCGTGGCCCCCCAGTTGAGATTCACTGATCTAGAAAACAAAGTTCATATTCTTATTTAGGTGCATATCGACGGATCAGTTCAAAAGGAAAACAACTCAAAATTTAAAGTTTTGAGAAAAACTGTGTTTTAAAGCTCCATGTTGCTTTGAAAAATCCAATTAACACACTCTAATTTTATACTTATAGTAGGCCTATATATAAAACATCATTAACAGAATTTGGAATAATTTCAATGAATTTTTCACAGCAACATGAAGTTTTAAAATGCAGGTTTATCAAAACTTTAAATTTGGAACTGGCCCTTCGAATTATTATTTAATCATCAATGTGTCCTTGTTCCATATGGACCTGCTAAAAAATTAATACAATATTTAGACAAACTAGGTCCGCATTGGACAAAATACCAAATAAGAAGATTTTTAAATGCTTATGAAGAAGTAATTTGATGAGTTTTGTGCTGAACTAGAAAGTTTGTACATAAATGTCTCGCATAAATCTCGCACAACAGATTTCGAACGTAATGTAAGGACAAGAGTTTAAAAGATTTGTATACGGTACAGTATAAGAATCTAGGAAAGGTAATGACAAGATATGTCTTGCATAACCATCACACAATGTAGTATAAAGACAGAACATGTAGGATTTAGACCTAATATATAAGAATTTAGAAGGAACAGTGCAGTGAAAATTTTTTTAAATGTAGTCATCCACAGTGATCTAATGGTTACCATGGTAGCTGTTGAAGACGAGGTTAGTGGGTTCAAACACAGTCAGAGACAGTGGCCAGCATAATAATCATATGGCCACCATTATTATTATTATTATTATTATTATTATTATTATTATTATTATTATTATTATCATCATCATCATCATCATCATCATCATCATTATCATCATCATCATCCATAACCAGTATTAATGGCATGATTTATGCCTAAAGTGAACTTCCTGGAAATGAATAAATGAATTTTAGTACATTTTTTATTCTGCTGTTTCAGGGACCTGAGTAACAACCAGATATCAATATTATCCAATTTCACGTTTGCAAATCTCACAAAACTGTCTACTCTGTAAGTACATAGCCTAAATCGTTCAATAAGATTTGTTTTTTATTATTGTATGGTTTCATCCACTAATTGCTGCGACCTAAATACGACACAATTTTATTATTTTTAGAATAGTTTCTTTGATATTTTCTGTTTGTGAAGGTCCATTGTGTTTATCTATTTTGGTTCCCACAATTCGTAGATAAGGAAATGATCATTTTCAATCGTATGTTATATTACAGTTTTCTAAAATGTTTAATATTACCGGTACTAATTTTTTTATGTCTCTATCTTTGTTAAGTAATTCTTGATGAATGGTTCAGTCATTATTTTTTATTATGTTTTATATTTATTCATGTTTTCTTTTCCTTATTTATTTTGTTAGGGAAATTTAAATTATGTATTTGGTCTGATTACGGTATGCTAAGATTATGAATTACTGTATAATTATTATGACAATGTTAGTTTATTTGTTGTTATTAGGCCTACATTAATAGTTATACTTTGCTGTAAGTACTTTTAGTAGATTGAGATTTTTTTATTTTTTTTTTTAAGTAGAGTGATCCCTAATTTATTTTTAATTTTTGGTTGAAGATATCAACCTGAAAATCTTCAAGCTGGCATTTATTTATTATTTTGCACTTTATTAATTGGTATGTTTTATGTTTATAATTCTTTAGTTAGGGTACGTATATTATATTCTACTCCTTTATTATTAAATTATTTTATATTAATAATTTATTTTATTTATGTGCCTGTATAATTGTTAGTTAACATCATTATATTTTTGGTTCATTTATGGTTATCTAAAGCCATGTTGAAGCACGGTATACGTTATAAAAAGTGCATTGATTATACAAGATGATTCACGAATCATATTCATAATTACGGAGTTATAATAAAAAAACTTATTTGACTAACAAAAATGCAAAAAAAAAAAAATAATCAAAATACAAACAATTGATTGTTTATGTATCAGTCTCTTTAATTTAGAGTGGATTTAAATCACATTTTCGAAAATGTCTCCCTGAATCTCAAGACAACAGTAGTCTGCACTCCATTCACGCATTTCGAAAATATGTTGTAACTTCGTAGTTATGAATGTGATCCAATTAATTTATTTACATTTTTCGTTCCAAATAACCCCAGGAATTACTTCCATAAACTGAGGGATAATTTCGTGCTATTTCATATGAAATCGATCAGTAAAAAACCTCGCATTTTTTTAGACTCTAATTTTTTCCCTACTTATACAAGGTCCTGAGGGGAGTGCATTTTCAAAAATATACTATCGAAAGTCAAACGGTTTTCGTATTATTGAGCGACAAATTTAGCGTATTTTATAAAAACAAGCCTCTTTCAGCACTCAGAACTCTGGAACCATTTACTGCAGAACATTGAACTGGAGCTTATTTTGAAGCTGACATTTGGTAGGTTATGTTAAGAAGTAATCCTTATTTTTTATTGTACACAGAGAGACAGATAATCTGATTTTACCTGCTTTTAGGCTTTTTGGCCATTTTTAAAAATGTAAAAAAATATTGAGAAAAAACCTTGAATTATTAAGAGGGATTCGGCATTGTTTGCTTAGTGGCTCGGCAATAAGTTTCGAGGGTATTAAAGAGATTATTTTCACACGCCTAGACTTGAAAGGCGCAGTACCGCACCTAGACCGCACGCACTGGCAGAGAGCTGAAGATAAGCGAGCGTTGGGCGTCATTTTACTCCTGTGTTTATGAAAACTTGTGATAAAGCTAGCCCAGCCATGACTGCTAGACGACACATAACGTGTTTGTCTCCTGGCCTTGCTTGTCTGGACCACCTCCCGTCTCACAATCAGCTGGTTAGTTCACGCGCGTACTATTTATTTTCTTTATTTGATATTTTCAATACTTCCTTATCAACGTACCACCTGTAAAAAATATGTGTTTATTTGTACTTTCAATGCGGAATCTAACCATATATTTTAAAAATATTTTTTCGTGGCCAAAGGCGTCTTAATGAAGAAAAATCTAAATTTCTCCATTTCCATAAAAAGTAAGAAAAACTGTTTACATGTCAATATAAACTTTAACTTTTCAGCATCAAAATAAACTATGATTTTGATCATTGGGTGAAAGGGTTTCGGAGCCACAACAGTTTAAAATTGCTAATTTTAAGAAAATACGATAAATTTAAATATTATTAATTTAAACACTATTAAGTTCTGATGCCTCAAACTTTGCACAAAGCATTATATCATAGTTGTGTACGGACAGAAAAAGTTTCATTGTATTTAAAAATTGCAAGGTCAATTTTCTCTATATTTCGATCGATTTGAGATGGAATAGCCCATACACACTATATTTGTCTACTATGTAATTTTATTGTTATTAAGTTCTTAAGATAAAAGTAGATTCACTGTTATCACTTGTTTTCTGTGCAGGATCATAAGCTATAATAAGCTTCAGTGCATTCAGAGGGACGCTTTAGCTGGCCTCAAATCTCTGCGTATCATGTAAGTGTATTTATATGACATTTATTTGACGCTTTATTAAAAGTAAGAGTACCATAAAATTGAAAAAAAAAAAACTTTCCATTCACCAAAGAAAGGGTTTAACCAGCATATAGAAAATTATGCAGTATGGACACTTCGCGTCCTGATGTAGCAGGACTGGTTTCAATGACCTTCAAACCGTTTGAGCATGAGATTCTGCTTTCTCCCTGGAGTTGGCACTGACATCACATCGGCTAGCAGTCGACACAGTGGAAATATAACACATACAATTAATACATCTAGGTACATTATGTACTAAAATAAAATAAATTGTACCGATGAAATAATAAATCCGTCATTAACTGTAATGTCTAGACTCTAGAGTTCCTTTATAATGAGAGTTGAGACGTTGACTCCAACAACAATTAAAATATGTAATGATTTGATAGTGCTGAAAATGGAAAAACAAAACTCCTATAAGAAGTAAAACCATATACCTATATTATATTATATATAAATATTAAACGAATTTGATATATAGTTTTATAATGTATTATATTATTTTATAATATAATTTATATATATATATATATATATATATATATATATATATATAAAATATAAAAAATTATTATTACAACTAGTTTGTCACTGAAAAATAAGGAAAAGCTGTTAACTTGAATTTATTTGAAGCAAAGCGTTACTGGATTATGCAATAAGGTAGGCGACGTTTGGATCCTGTGTCTCAATTCTATTCTCAATTATTACCTTAGTGTGTGCTCGATTACACCTCTAGCTCTTGAAAGTGGAACTAAATGCTGGTGCACAGAGAAACAAAACGCAGGAAAATTCGCTCAGTGTCCATTCTTTGTAATCCCTATTCACTGGTTTAACATCATGAATACCGTACTGTTTGTTTTTATTTCATTGTTTCAGTTTTGTTGCTGTAGCAACGTTTATTTCTCACAGTAACAAGTCAAAGTCATTCGAGCTATTCTTGTGTACGTTATTGCGTTTCTTTGTTACAAATTTCACTCTCGAAATAATGTTTCTTTTTCTATTTTCAGATGTAAATTGATGTTATTTAGTATTGTTATCAGTGTAGTAGATAAATTTTCAAATCACTGAGAAGATGTGTAGGGCTAACTGTAATGATTTGAAATGTGGTCCCTGTAATTTGTCCTCATTCCAAAAACGTACTAGAGAATTTAAAGTGACCAGTTTTATATCAGATAAATTTTCTGTACAGTGGCAATGAACACAGTAGTCTTGTGTGCTTATGATGCCCATTGCAGACCTTTATTTATTAACAAAAAGTATCTTAACAGTTATAAATAGGTATATTTTTAGTTCGGAATATGTATGATAAGAACTTTCTTACGTTAAAATTTAACACAAGAAAGTTCTTATCATGCATATTCCGAAGTGATACAGTGTTAAAAGTTATGTAATCAAGATGCATATTTTTAATTGTTTGACCTATGTATGTTAACAATAATCTCAATGATTTCACTGCTAGAAGTGATATACTATTAAATGTCACTATAACGTACTGGTACGTCAGAAAATAATTATTATTTAGGCCCTATATTTTATTTTGAAAACACCAGTACTGGTACGTTATAATGAAAAATGAAAGTTTCATCCAAACGAAGTTGTTCTGATTGTACATTAGATGCAGAGGTATTCCACAAGATACCTTACCTGTCATGTACTGCAACTGTGTTTACAGTCCATGTAAGATTCAACAAATTCAGACTCAAGAAACCCACTAGAAAACTACAAGTAATATACATATCACTTAGTTTTGAAATTATAACACAAATTATTGAAGTTAAAAAATGTTACTATCTGCAGTAAATGTACAATGGTACAAAGTACAGTCAACAAATTTTAATGAAAATATTAACTTTAGTTTTGGTTTGTTTTTCTCAACAATTTATCTTCTACAGAGTGTTGAATTTCACTCAATAACTTAAGAATAAATCATTCTTGCTATAAATAACTTACGACAAAGATTATATGCACGCAAAATATTACGTACAACACTGCATTTCCATCTAATACATTGAAAATAAAAATAGATACACGTAGTACATAAAATCTGCAACCAACAATAGATAAAATGAAGACGCAGAAGTTGAAAAAAAAAAAAAAATTACCAACTTTAAAAATTTTCGCACGTAATGAAATGATTACAAGTAATGAAATGAAAAATCTCTGCATTTGTAATGTACTGCAATGAGATTTTAACCTTTAGGAGTCGTGCATTTATTATAGTGGCCAGCTAATATAATGGTCATGATGTGATATAGTATGTTATAAATTATATATTATATATAAAATACGTTGATATTCTTTAATTTTATATAACAATAAGGATATTGCACTTGATTAAAACAATTTTTTTATTTTTATTTTTTTATTTTCTTAAAAAAGGAGCAAAATCATTTCAACTGCAGTCAGCTGAAACCCTCTCAGCTTCCATGCGTACCATTACATCGATTGTTTTACATGGGCCCTCCCCACAGGCTCAATTGATTGCAGTGGCCGGGATGCGAACCTGTGATCTTTGGCACTGTATGCTGGCCGGACATATCTCGTGTGCCTTAAACCGCTCGGCTAACAAACCCAACATGAATTTATTCGATTATGCAGGTATACGAACCCCTGGTTAAGAGTTACACCCTAAGATGCTGATAAAGCGTCGTAAAATAACCTACTAAAATAAAAAAAAAAAAGTTACACATTTGCGTGCAATAGTGGTATAAATCTTCTGGCTTCTAAGGGTTAATAGAGCATTTAAAAT
Organism: Periplaneta americana; assembly: GCF_040183065.1. Taxonomy (NCBI): domain Eukaryota; kingdom Metazoa; phylum Arthropoda; class Insecta; order Blattodea; family Blattidae; genus Periplaneta; species Periplaneta americana. Next base: position 57,374,989 of record NC_091118.1, on the reverse strand, counting down.
TTGTACACTAAACTGAAGTACACTGTATTGAGACAATACTGTACACAGTTAAGAGGTGGATTCCTAACTGTCCTGAGTCCAAATGACAGGTTTTGTGAAAAAAGACAAAAACTGATAAAATAAAATTGACACCCATAAATCCGTTTGAAAAAAAAACATACCCGTATGCGGACACTGAGTCAAGACTTAGAAGAGTCTGTTAAATAAATTTACACAATTATATATAGGTTTGAAAAGGATACATTAAAACGTGAATAAAGGAAGTTAAAAAAAAAATGGACTTAGAACACTTTGGAATCCATCTTTTCAATTATCACATAAAGCACATTCACGCAAGCAACTTAAGCTCATTCTGTACTTAACCTGTTAAACAGTGAGTTTTGGATTTGCCACTGACTCCTTTATCAGCAGAGAATCTGTTGCTGTATTCTTGGGACAGTGATTAATTTATTGTAACGTGTACAGTTCAATATGTCGGAATTATAAATAAGTTTATATGAACGTAAGCTGCTTTTGCTTTGTTTCAGCTCATTACACGGGAATGACATTTCCATGATACCTGAAGGAACATTTGAAGATCTAAAGGCAATTACACATCTGTAAGTCCTGTATTATTTAACTTCGTAATTCTTAAGCTATGTCATGTTCAAGGTTTTAATTCTAAGAAAAGAAAGCTATCAATGAACTGATGTCTAAACTTTCCTTCAAACTACGCTCATAATTTTATCTCCACAGCGGATATAATACTCGTATACAAAATTAGCTGCTCATGTCAGACCAACTGTAAAAATGTGAAAACTTGGGTGAAATCAGTGGCGGACTCAGAATTTTGTCAAGGTGCGGGTCATTATTAAAATTGTTTACAATTTACATTATCGCTTATGTCGATGTAGATTTTGTTACTCTGACAGTGAAAAATTAGAGAAGGGAAAATGATTATGGATAAAAAATTAAAAAAACTAAATATTTCATTTTTTAAAAAAGTTCAAACCCGGTAATCCCCAACCCTTACATATACCCCTGCTTGGAATATTGCAGCAGGAAATAACGTTGTGTAGTTGGAGAGAATGGTAGTCGCCTTCTCTCGTGAATCTCAATTTTGTCACGTATAAAGTTTTATTTCACTCAGCATGCTGAAATGACATTTACTTCATTTTTGAGGGAATAATTATATACCGCTGTGACTTGATCCCCAGAGCTTCGTTTGTTAGAAACAGGTTTGACCACGGGAAATTGAGGATGGGATCTGATGGAATGCACTTCACTACTTCTTGCAACCCATATAATAATAGTAGATAGTAGTAAACATTTGGTTAAGATGTGTACAGTACCTGGAAAGCAAGAATGTAACAGAACCACTATTAACAGATGGTGTACAAAATGTATACATATAATTTGATGATAATAAACATACATATTTATCTATTTTCTTTGGATATCTAAGTATGTACCACAGTTCGAGGGGAGTTCTTGACAGGAACTCAAAAAGAGTTTTTTGTAAAGGTTATGCATAAAAGTTAAATTTTTGCAGAGAGTAGATAATAATCATAAATGTAGTAGCAAGGCAAACGCATTAGAATTGGTTGAAATTATGTTTCCATTTATTGTTGCTCCAGTTAGGCCTATATATATTTTTTCTTTCACTGACAAATACAATGTATTTATATACAGTATACATTTTATACTACAGTGTACAATATCATAGTATGACAATTTCCTACCTGATTTTAGAATTGAAAGTCATACCACAGTCTACTATATACAGTCGCGAAGCTTGAGGTGTTTTTTTGCAAATCTCGTGATAAAGCGCTCCAAGCGGTTAGCAACTAGAAACAATAGACTGTCCATGGTCGACTTTGGACTGTGTCGTATTTCTATCGAGTGCTAGCTCGTTGCGTATTTCCCATTGATGCTTGTGAAATGTTCGTTATTGGTTGTAATGAAAATGTTAATGGCTAAAATATAATAATATGGGACAAGGAGGAGACGTTTGTAGTGCTATAAATTGTAGCAACAGTAAGAGAAAGAGGCCAGAGTTATCCTTTGTCCGATTTCCGAAAGATTCAGAAAGGTTCCTAGGTTTCCACAAGAATGCCGTGCAGAAACAAAACTCTTAATTTTGAAGTTCTTTGTGACTGTTAGAATACATTATATCCTTAAATTCACAATGAAATGTTTCATTCTAACCGAAAGGACATTAGATACCGGTTAGAGTTCTGTCACAGGCTGCTAAATTTCCAGAGAAATAAAGGTTAGGTCTACTTTTTTTTTTTCAGAGGATATATTTTTAATTGTAGCTATTAATTTTGTTATTATTTTTATGTGTTATTTTACTAAAGACGTAGAAAAATTAAGTTTGTTTTAATGAAATTTATTGATCACGTTTTATTTTCAATTCTGGTGGGATTATTATTGCTTAGGCCTGTTTTTTTCAAAGGATATGTTTTTAATTATAGCTGTTAATTTTGTTGTTATTTTTATTTGTTGCTTTACTAGAGACGTAGAAAAAGTCTGTTACAGTAAAAGTACACTACAAGTACCGGTACGCGTAAGTTACTCCATTAATTCATATTTCCATTATTTTTGTTGTAAAGGGAAATGCAAATTAATATTTATTGGTTTCATAGTTAATTATCGCTATAATCTTGAAAGAGTGAAGCTATTGTAGTAAATTTCAGTTCGTTTTGCACAAACAAAAATTATATTACTTATTTCTTGCAGGTATCTTCGAGTTTATGGTGGAATTTAATATACTTCATTAAAATAATAAATCAACTTTATGCATTTAATATTTCAATAATGGAAAGAAGGTGTTAATTTTTCCAAAAGAACACGACAACGAAAGTGTAACATATTTTGTCGTCTGCTAGGAGAGATCTGCGATGATGAGGCGATAGTAGCGATCCTAGTGGTGGGCAACTACCCATGTTTGCATTTTTACTACATATTGAGCTTCGCGACTGTATATAGTAGACTGTGGTCATACTTTCTACTCTGAAATAAAACAATTGAAGATGAGTGTGCTTGCAGCACTCTTTTCTGCACTAGGATATTTTGCTGCACTGCTTTTTAAATTATAAATTTTTAAAATTAAATAAATAAGTACTTTAGTACGATTCTTGGCATCTCTCAGTGCAGTCCCTACCCGGAGATCCGATTGAGGGATTATTTTACCTCCGGAGAATTTTACACTGAGGGACTTCATGAATATAAACGGTGAAAAATATAGTGGGACTGCGTTGGTGGTAATGCAGCTTATGTGGGTACCTCTTTGTTACTTGTTAGCTTAAACAACAAGTTTAAGCCCCCTCACCACGACAAGGTGAGTACCCACGAGAGGGTTCAAACATTTTTAACAAGAGCCACAACAGATCACATTGTCACTCAATTGTACCTACACCAATTTCACATTTCTGATAATCCTACTTGTCTGTGGTGTAATAATCATGATGAAGATCTGGAATACATTCTTCTATACTGTCCACCCATAAACCACAAAAGAAGTAAATTAAAATCATCAGTACCAGTTGCAGAAGACACAGCCCTGCAGTATATATTGACTACACCCCAACTCTGGCTACTAGCAACAGGAGTCTATAATGAACACTGATCAAAATACCCCTCATTTCTCGTGAAAAACAACAACTGAATAGACTACAGTGAACTATAGTGGACTTTATGTTGTCGGCAAACAGCTGGATACATTAAGAAGATTGATTGATTTAATTAAATAAATTTTATTGTACAGAAATAAGTACCAGTACATTATAGTTGTGATTGACTACAACAGAAAAAAGGAGAAAATAACTTGACACTTATTTGTGGGTATTGCCCACTGGCAATCCCGAAAGAACCCTGTAGTCTCTAAAATTATACATAAATGGCAATTTACACATTTTTAAAACAGTCAGATTGCAGAACTTGGATAGGTCGACATCATGACTCAAATTCAGCGAACATTTTAACTTTGAATAAATAGACCATAAAGTTGAAGACTTTTTTAATTTAGATTTTTCTATGAAATATGCCAACACAACATATTTTCTAATCGTAATTATATTTTTATTCCTGGACCAAACTGGGAACAATTGAAGACCTCCATCGAAAAAGGGTGTAATATCAAATTTATGAAATATGTGACTTCGGTGGAAAAAGTAATTTTGAAGCATTCATTTATAACAATAAGTGAATGCTTCCAATAGCTGAATAAACTTGTATCCTTGATTAATCAAATGGTTCTGCTAGTAGGCCTAAATATAAGCCTAACGAAATATGCCCCTGAAATTATTTTCTTTTCTCCTGAAACGTATGTTATAGATTTTTTGGTTAATCTTTATTGGAGGGAGGTCTTCAATTGATATCCTCTCTCATATCATTGTCAAGATTTTTCAGGAAAAAAAACTGGTTTCTCACACTCTCCACAGTTTCAGCGATACGAGGTGGAGTTCCCATCAATTCTTCTTCACATTCATAAATATCCATAATAATTTGCGATATTTTTCGAAATCTTTAAACAAACTTGAAACAAAAGCAAGTTACTAAATAAAACATTTATATGACCATGATAACAGACTAACAGCACAGTCTAATATATACAATCACGAAGCTCAATACATAGGGAATATGCATCCATAGATAGTTGCTAACCACTAGGATCGCTACTATTGCCTCATCATAGACAATGCGAAATAGTACAGTCTATTGTTCCTAGTACCCTCACAACTCAAGCTTCGTGACTGTATATGCTAGACTGTGCTAACAGATTCTGCTCGATTCGCATCTTCTAGCATAGTGAGATTTTAAAGGAAATATTATAACATTATCTACTATTTATTTTTATGTTTTAAAATTATGGTGTATAAAAAGTAGTATGTAACCCACTTGTAGAAAGGCTCGTTGCATGGTAAACCTCAGGTTGCAACACTCAGATGTGTAATGGATGCCTTTCTACACAATAGTCCCGACTCTGTTATTTCCGGCGTGACTCCGCCTCTTTGTTTACGTTTTAGAAAGTGAAGGCTCTATAAAGTCTAGGTAGGTAGTATCGTTCGCCATTTTTGTTCTTACACTGCCGAGCTACCATACGAGGAATCTATTTGCCACACCGTTAAACATTATCATGTCTTAGCTCCTATGATAATAAATCAAACGCAATGTAATTCAGCAAATAATTGAGCGGCAAATAACGTCTTCATGTGCTTTCTGCGAACGCCAATGGAAGAGCTAAAATGGCAGGCGATTATATTAAGTATTTATCCAGCCTTAAGAAATGAATCAGCGAATCACAAGACGCACACGTTTAAATGTAGCCGACCTGCAACCCGATTGGCTGCTGGAAATTAGAGCGACAGGACTATAGTATTACGATATACTATTTTGTGAGGTTATGTTTATATAAATAAACACTTTTCATCACAGTTACATTATACATGAAACTTTTTCGTAATTAGTTGCTCATTTGCCTCTGATTGAGGTTCTGGCTTATATGTATATTATTTATTATCATGCAGTACATCTCACTCGACGATATGCATGAAGGAAGAACAGTAATTGAGGCATTGACATGGGAAAGCATGTACCGGTACCTAAGTCACAAAAAATCGAAAATTCGTTTTTTCACGGATAAGATAGCACGAACCCACGCCAGTGGCATGGTAAAGCCACTATGTCGCTAGCAGAAACCGTTTAGTTTCAGCAACTCATCAAAGATGGCGTTAGCGTTAAGTAACGTCTACAGTGACTGTAGTAACGTCCTTTGTAAAAGACCCACAAACGTTTTTTGCTTGTCCTGTAAAATTTCGTTTTTGTGACTTACATGCTTTCCCATGTCAATGCCTTAAAATTGTCTGTATGCTTCTCAAATCTGATTAGTGTAATATGTAGCTACTGTAATTGGCGATGTATGCTATGGAGGGGAAAGGAAGTGGACACCTTAGCCCATTATCTCCTGGTCTAGTTGCCTTATAAGTGGTGCCTTGTTGGTATCACTTGTGAGGTTCAGACCTGTCTTCGGGCAGTTGACTAAACAACAGTTGCCCATTATCCATTTTCTCTCACTAAGTTGTAATGATTGATTGAAATGTTTTTCAGTGCTCTGGGTGCGAACCCATTCCTATGTGACTGCTCGCTGGCCTGGTTAGCCGACTGGGTGAAGAGAGACTATGTGGAGCCTGGAATTGCTCGCTGTGCTGAACCTCATGCAATGAGGGATAAGCTGTTGCTCACAACACCATCGTCTGCTTTTCAGTGCAAAGGTATGCAGACCAGATGTATTGTAAAATACGGAAAAACTAATCTTTTCTTTCTTCATAACCACCTTTACTATTACTATTATTGTCAGCCCATAACCATCAACACCAGTATTATTGTCATTAGAGACCGGAGTTATCCTTTGAAGAGGTGGAAAAATTCAAATATCTTGGAGCAACAGGAACAATTCATATAAATGATACTCGAGAGGAAATTAAACGCAGAATAAATATGGGAAATGCCTGCTATTATTCAGTTGAAAAGCTTTTGTCATCCAGTCTGCTCTCAAAAAAGTAGAAAGTTAGAATTTATAAAACTGTTATATTACCGATTGTTGTGTATGGTTGTGTAAGTTGGACTCTTAACTTTGAGAGATGGACAGAGGTTAAAGGTGTTTGAGAATAAGGTGCTCAGGAAAATATTTGGGACTAAGAGGGATGAAGTTACAGAAGAAATGAAAAAGTTACACAATGCAGAACTGCACACATTGTATTTTTCACCTAACATAATTAAGAACATTAAATCCAGACATTTGAGATAGACAGGACTTCTAGCACATATGGACAAATCCAGAAATGCATATAGAGTGTTAGCTGGGAAATCTGAGAGAAAAAGACCTTTGGAGAGGTCGATACATAGATGGTAGGATAATATTAAAATGGATTTGAAGGAGGTGGGATATAATTCTAGGGACTGGATTAATCTTGCTCAGGATAGGGACAGATAGTGAGTTTATGTGAGGGCGGCAATGAACCTCCAGGTTCTGTAAAAGCCATTTGTAAGTAAGTAAGAGACCGAATATTCATAAAGGTAAAGGTACTCCCATACATGCCATGAGGCACATGGGGGCATGGAGGTAGAGCTCCATTCATTCTGTAGGTAATGATGATTAATTATTATTAAGAAGCTATGATTTTTTATGTTGGACAGTGAAAGTGAAAAAAAAAAAAACAAACATTGAAAGTAATTTTTTTACCAATGAAGTTCGTTGACCAGAAAAAAACCAATGCATCATTTCAGTATAGGGAGATTCAGCTTCATTTTAAACTTTGGGAAATTGATTATTTTTATATGGGGCCCAGGTAAGTGTTTACTAACAAATAGAAATTATTGTTAAATAAAAAAAAAAAATTTCTAGGCACATTTTTCAACATAAAAATTTAAAAAATTGTGCAAATATATGTTAGCAATTTCTAACTCATATACAAGTTTCATGAAGAGATGAAAATTATAGAAATTAAAAAATTCAGTAGCACATCATCCTAATTAAGCACATCCTATTTTTTTTAATTATGCACATCCCACATATCGTACATAGTTTGTGGATGTTTGCAGGTCGTGTGAGCTACGAGATTCTGGCCAAGTGTGACGCCTGCTTTACATTCCCTTGTGCAAATGGCGGAGAATGTGAAGCATTACCTGAGCGGCAATACATCTGTCGCTGTGCACCAGGATACCATGGCCAACACTGCCAGTACATGATAGATGCTTGTTATGGGAACCCCTGTCGGAATGCGGGTACCTGTAAAGTTCTGGAGGAAGGGCGGTTCAGGTGACCAACATCATTTCTCCATTTGTGCTATGTAGTCTAACATGCCTCAGAACATGCTATTTAAAGGGTATTAATGATAACTTTAATAAACTATATAATATATTCTGATTCGAAAAAGTGGCAGATATGATAGAATTGGAAGTAAAAGTGAAAAATGTAGTTGTTGGTCGTTTCAGTCTTCATTCTTCCCTTAATGTGTGTTCACAAGAATTTGTTCTTAATGTGTTTGCTATTATTAAATTTAGTGGGTTTTTAAGATTGTGAATTTATAATATAGTAAAATGAATTAAGGGGGGAAGTATAATTTTACTATATTTCAACTTTTTTTTTTTCATTAGAATCTATAGATCCTCTGGAAACAAAAATTGACATGCTTAATATACACTATCGTACATCAGTAAATAATGTTAATGTTTTTGAAAACCCTATAGTTATATTTTTTAATTATGAAACATTTTTTAGAATTTTTTTCAGCCAGGTAGATTTTAATGATAAATTAGTCAAATATTTTAATTTTGATGTAATTATTCTTTTGATTTATTTTAAGTAAACATGTCTCCAATATATAGTAAAATCTCTAACTTGTTAGTTTTAAAAATACGGGTGGTATTCATAGACATTTCGCAGCACGCGCTACGAGCGTACTAAGCTAGCCCCGGCTATCCACTGGTTACTTGTACAGAATTCAAATCATATCCTATCGCTAACACTGGTTTATGAATGCGAAAAACGCTGATCATCCACCGAAAACCCGCGCTAAAAATGTCTATGAATACGGCCCTACATATTTTTTTAAATTTTATATACAATACTAATTTATTTAAAAAAAAAAATTTGATTAGTACCGTTATTTTTAAAAATAAACTATTCATTCTGTCTTAAAGATTTTACTGTTTATTGTTCACATAAGACAACTTTACATTCATGCAAAGTTTCATTAAGATATACCAGTATTAAGTATGTTTTGAGTTATCATATAAATGCTGCCCAGCTGAAATAAATTCTCAAACATTTTTCATAATTAAAACAAAAAAACTGATGGGTTTTCAAAATCACTAAAGTTGTTTATTGATGTACAGATGGTGTATATTAAGTATTCTAATTTTTGTTTCTATAGGACCTATTGATTCTGTGGAAAAAAAAGGCTGAAGTATAGTACAATAAATTATACTAACTAAAAGGTGCACTTCCTCCCTTAAGGGTATTTTACCTTCTACTTTCAGCCCTTCCTTGCTGTTATTAAGTTAAAATTCTCTTTTCAGCAAAACCCGCATTTAAGGGATGAAAAAAATGTAATCCTCCAGAGATACGTAGAAAGGGATTTTGTTGTATCATATATTGCAAAAAAGATAAATTTTAAAAATTCTACGGAAATGCACGTCTTAAGATCCCTAATGCCAAAAAAAGAATTTTTCTTACGAAATGTCCACACCTGTGGAGTAACTGCTAGTGCGTCTAGCCGCAAAACCAGGTGACCCAGGTTCGATTCCCGGTCGGGGAAAGTTACTTGGTTGAGGTTTTTTTTCGGGGTTTTCCCTCAACCCAATATGAGTAAATGCTGGGTAACTTTCGGTGCTGGACCCCGGACTCATTTCACCGGCATTATCACCTTCATCTCATTCAGATACTAAATAACCTAAGATGTTGATAAGCATCGTAAAATAACCTACCCTTACGAAATTTTGGCCAGTGTATGGGACCAGTGCCCACCCAGTATCGTGATGCACTTGGTGAGCTAGTGGGCTATGATAGGTAGCGAAATCCGGTTACGAAAGCCAGCTATAATGGTTGAGGGTATCATCATGCTAACTGCACGATGCCTTCATTCTAGTTGAATGATCGTCCACCTCTGTTTCAATATGTGGAGGTGAGGCCAGCAGTCGGCTGGTAGGTTTGGATCCTTTAAGGGTTGTAGCAACACGGATTATTTATACCGAAAAAGTGGTTTTTGTTATATCTATCTCTCTGTCGATGTACGTGAGTTCTAAACTATTAGACGGAATACGTTAGTATTCAGTGGGCCTATCTTCAAGTCGATTTTCCCGGAAATTATTAATATGACATATAGGGTATAATTATTTTATGAATCGTTTGAAGGGTTTTTATTCGAAACTAGCAACATAATTGTAGCATTACACTTCAAATCAGGAGATTTTTGTATTAAAATAGGCCTACTGTAGGTATGATTCCAGTTACCACTGGGGTAGAACTCTAGTTCTTCGTCTTTTAGCACTAAGGTATCAGAGGAAAATGTTAACCACATAGTCAAGAGGGTCTCCTATTCGTGAATGTTTGATGTTGAATGTTTTTGAATTATCATCAGTCGCTCAAATAAAATTTATACCTACTTGCATATATACCATAATTTAATGGACAATTTCTTTTCTTCCTGTTTTCAGTTGTCATTGTCCAGCTGGGTTTACAGGAGATCGATGCGAAACAAATGTGGATGACTGCACCAACAACAAATGTGAAAACAATGCCACCTGCGTCGATCTTGTACAAGCATATGAATGTCGTTGCACTCCTGGATTTATGGGTATATTATATATATATATATATATATATATATATATATATTTTTTTTTTTACATTGAATACTTGTTAGCTATTCATTATCCATTATCACAATAACATCTTATACGAGTAATACTGAGTATGTTGAAATTTTTTGGTTCTTGCATCATAAGTCTTGGTTGGTACATATGTACTTTTCTCGATATTTTGCATTTCTTTGTCATCTTCTTGGTTTACATTTTGTATAGCAGGTCTCGACATTTATAACATACCGGTAATATACTTAGAACAAATCCTCTGATTGAGATTCTGTTTGATATGTAGCCTACCCCTATTATCAGGTAGTACATTTCACTTGATATATGTCAGAGGAAGAACAATTATTTGTATGCGTCTGAAGTCTGATTAGTTGATATGTAGCTAATCGATAATGTATGCAATGAAGGGGGAAAGGAACTGGCCACATTACCCCCATTATCTCCTGGCCTAGTTGCCTCATAAATGGTGCTTTTTTGGTATCACTTGTGAGGTTCAGACCTGTCTTCAGACAATTGGCTATACAACAATGTAGAATAAGTAGGCTAATTTTTTTTTTCTGAAACCAATTTAATTTCGTATAAAGCTCATGGATGGATGGATGGATGATTTGCTTGCTTGGTTGATTGTTTGGATGATGAATGGGTTGGTTTATGAATTTATGGATATGTTGATTGATTAATGAAATGATGGATTAGTGGTTGATTGATGGAGTAATGGATGGATTGGTGGATTGATAGTTTGCTAGTTGGTGAATTGATTGATGGTTGGATGGATTGATTCATTGGTTAGTTGATTGATGGATGGATGAATAGGTTGATTGATGAATGAATTAATTGGTTGGTTGATTGACGGATAGTTGATGAATTGATTGATTGAATGATTGATGCTTGATTACATATGGAAATGGAACAAATCCATTTACAAAACCTCCAGAGTTCAATTAAATGTTATTTTGGCAATGAAAGGCCAGGTAAATTTTGTTTCAAACTCTTATATTCAGGCACAGGTTTTCTTTTGCGTGCCATACATCTATGATTTATATGCCAGCTAACTTACTTACCTAGAAGAGGAAGTGATGCTAAAATTTTTTATCCCTCTTAAAATATATTGCCCTTGGCCATGTTTCAATCTATACATAAAATGCCATGTAAATATTCTTAAATATTCCCTCATTTAATTGATCATCTCCAACCATAGGCATCGATTTTTGATTTTAAGTACGGGGACAGGAAGAGATGCTTGAGTTATTGGATGGTATATATGTGTTTCTACTCTTGTAATACTCGGCTACAACACTATAACTTTTTATTAATTTTTAGTTGTTTTTTGCTTCTATTTATGTTAGCTCTTTCTTACACATCATAATAATTATTAAACTGAATTCAAGGCTGCTACTGTAGACTTCCAGCACAAAGAGATCTCCAGTTTAGTTACCAAGAAACAACAAGAATCCACTTACACATTTGTAATATAGTGATAAACTCTCACTATCGAGCAACAATTAAGATAAAGATGTGTTCTCTGCCTCTTCCTTCCGTGTATTTCACATACCATGTTCGGACATTGTTTTCGAAAAAAAATTCACTCAGGTCTTGTTCACCCCTGAACCGAAACGAGCAGACTACGACGACAGTGATTATGATAATTATTTGATATTGTATATTGGTGAGATAAAACACACGAATAGTGGTTTTGTATGTCTGTTTCAGGTGAATACTGTGAGACGAAGATCCCATTCTGCACCAAAGAGTACAACCCATGTCGCAATGGAGCACGATGCGTGGATCACTTCACCCACTACACGTGTGAGTGTGTACTGGGTTACACAGGAGAGAACTGCACTGTTAACATTGATGATTGCCAGAACAACATGTGCCAGGTATTAGAGTGTCTTTTATTCCTATCTCTTGATTTATCTATAAAACAGAGTAACTGATGCTACTTGTTGATGTTGTTAGTTAAACCAGGACGAATAGAAGAAATAGTGTACGCACTTCTATGCTTTCCCATTGTCGGTGGCGGACCTGATAACTAGTGGCGCTTCGATCTCTAGGAGCCATCTGTTGTCTGAAGTCAGATACCTCGAAAATATATTTCTCCCGCGTTTAATGATGAAAGTTGCTAGGAGTTGTTAATGTGCTCTGTTGTTGAGGGTTATGTAGATGTCTTCAATTTGTTGTGCTTTGAATTAACCAGTGACAAAAGAATATTGTGTGGTGGTTTACAAAATAATTACAAAAATGCCGTACTGTTTTGTTCCGGGTTGTAGATCGGAAGACAGTAGAAATAGTGTAACAAGACATATCTTTTCATCTCCCAAAGAAAAAGACGAGTTTGGAAAGTGGGGCAGAGCGATTCCGCGGAAAGATAGGCAGCTTTCGGTAAATAACCAATCAGACTGTTTTAATATAGAACGTCATAAGACAGATATACCGCGAGTGCGTTGAAAATTACAACCAAGAGTTGTTCCTCACATTTTCCCTAATTTACCGATGTGATAAAATATATGAAAATAAACGTTGCGGAGTGGTAATATTCGATGAGGTCAAATTCAGAGAAGAAATTCAATTTAATAATTATTCCCTTAAAGTGGAGTATTTGTTGATTTCGGAGATCTCACGTCTGATGTTCAAAAGAAACAATTAGCAAATCATGCATTAGTATTTATGCAAGATTGGATTCAACCAATTGCTATTTACGCTAGCAGAAACGCTACTCCAGGTGATATGCTCGCTAAAATTCTTATACAAGTTATACTACAATTAGAAGCAGTTGGGACGAGAGTAGTCGGTTTTACTTGTGATGGCAGTCAAACAAATAGAAAGGCCTAGAAGTCTTAGAAAACAATGGAAAACATTTCCAGCATAATACTATATTCCTAATCCGTTCGACGACAAAAAGAAAGATAAGGGAATTCTCAGATTTTGTGCACATACTGAAATGTATAAGAAATTATTTCCATGATAAAATCGAACTCTCTTGCAAGGAGAAAAATATCAATTTTAGTTTTTATAGGAGAGTTTTTAAGGAAGACTTATCTGGATGTGCGAATGTGTAGGGTTTGTCCCAAGTTTGACAACAGCTCATTTATATCTTTCGTCCTTTAAGAGAATGGATGCCACCAGACTCGCGTTCCAACTCCTTAGCAACAGGTCGCCAAAGGTCTCAAATTTTATCGAGAATTAGGGTCATCGAGTTCGAAGGCAGTGAGGGCACTGAAGAATTTACAAGGCATTTAAACTGTATTGCCGCCGCATTAAATTCACACATTTCTGCTAAGGCTCTTTATGAAGACTCTTCTGATCACTAATTCCTTATTGATTTTCTTCAGTGTCTCACAACTACAATCAACACATTTGCGTCTGCTACAACAGTGTTTAGTAGTAACCTTGCAGAGTACCTTAGAAATGAGTGAATGGCTCCGGAGCAAAGGATACAAATATATCCTAACAGAGAAACTCGCCCAAGACCCCTTGGAACATCACTTCGGAATTTTGTCTTCACTCAGTTCAGATGACCATCCTTCGACGATAGATTTCCTCCATATACATTTACTACGAAGCAGATCCTTCTTAACATTGCTGGAAACTCTGAAATGAAAAGTGATGATGAACTACTCACATCGTTTGTGAACCAAATGCGAACATTAGCGCGAAATGTGGAATTACTCAGCAAGACAGTTACGAAATGTGTAGAAACCTGTATAAAAGAAAAAAAATGTTATTCTTGAAAAAATACATGGTCAATACTGGGACAGTGTTGTGCCCGAATACCACTCCTGCTGCGTTGATTGACATGTTTAGTGTATTATGTGACCGGTTATGTAGTAAATCATTCCTCTAAGTTTATTGCGTGTACTCTCTGTGCCCCTCGACAGGAATGTAATAGGTCTCATTGTGCAGCTCTCACCCAAATCAAAGACTACCGATCTGGTAGGAACGTCAGTTTTTAAACCATCCCTCCTAAGCTGTGTATGACGTACTTATTCAAATAGAATTTAAAATTAAAGAAAAGATTAGCTCAGCAAGAGCAATGTGGGATGAGCTCTATCTTGACGCTCTTTCGATCTAGTCTTCGGGAGCAGGTTGTTGCAGAAAACACATCATCGATATTATTCCGAAATTAGTCTACCACTATTTAAAGTGCCGATTCTTCTTCGGGACAAAGTAAATCCGAAGATTTTTACAAGCTCGTAAATCCGTCAAGTCATCTCGCAAACTCTCAAAGGTAGCAGGCAACTAATCATAGTGAGTAATTTAATTCATTTATAGGCACGTAAAATATCATTCAACTCTTTATTTACTAGCATTTCGTAGGTTTTTCTGACCCTGAATTCGCAACTTGTTACGAAAAGATTATTTAAATACTGAACGTATAATTGCTTTCACAACATTTCAGATCCCATTGTATTTTCTGTTACGAACGTTCATAATAGTAATACCTGATATAAGACTATTAATTATGAATAAGAGACTATAAAGGTATTTCTTAAGTTACGAATAGCCGGGTTAAATGGAATAAATTTGCTTTTAAAAAGGACTACATTCAGCGTAACATGTACTGTGAATTCCTTCCGAGTCCGCGCTTAGCTGGTGCTTAGCAGTAACAGCGCCACGTTGTGGCGGATCCGTGTAAACTCACAGAGTGCGTACACTATTTCTTCTATTCGTCCTGGTTAAACCTTGGCCTTCCATGAGATGCTATTTTTATAAGTAAATGAAAACTTTTGCACCACGGTGTGGCACGACCTCAGGTTGTTGATAGAGGAGACCACCTCCAGATATACTGTAATAATAATAATAATAATAATAATACTAATGGTTTATTTAACCTGGCCTTCTCTAACACTCAACCAGGAGTAAAACTATGATATGGAGAGTAGTTGCGAATATATTAAATAGGCAGTCGTGGACAGCCGATAAGGAGTGTTCCTCCAGCTTGGGGGTTGGGCGAAGATCTAACAACCCATCACCGTAAAAAACAACTTGTTACGCAACTCCAACATAAGCCTCGGAATGGGACGATTGTTTGGCACGACCACAGCAGAGGAATAAGGTTATGAGATTTGGTACTTGGAATGTCACGATCTTTATAGAACAGAAGGGTAACATTAGAAGTGGCGTAGCATCAATGTAAGCTAGAAAGCTCAGCTTCCCCAGCTAATAATTCCATAATAAACTGCAGTTTATGAACAAAATTATTTATTAATTTTAATACAATTTATATGTACGCCTTAAATATTGTGATGCGGCAGTTCAGGATGATTTGTGATGCAGCAATAAACATGAAGCCTGCACACACCAGCTTCCAATCCCCTCCACAGACTCGTTTCTTTCACACATTCTTCTGTGTAACGCACCCCGTAGATTTTCCATCCCTTTCTAACTAAACTACCCTGGTCTCAAGGTTCGCAAGAAGCTAGCTTTAGCATTGGAAAGAATTAGCTTCCGAGTTACCCCTTTCGTGAGTTGTGTTCAGTTGAAGCGTTACTGTGCACTGTGGCTGATATAATAAATAATGAGTGAAATAACAGTTCCTAACACTAATTTATGTAGTCAAAAATAATCTTCTGATAAAGATTTTAACGTTGATTTTTTTACTTGGTTATTTAACGACGCTGTATCAACTACGAGGTTATTTAGCGTCGATGGGATTGGTGATAGCAAGATGATATTTGGCGAGATGAGGCCGAGGATTCGCCATAGATTACCTGACATTTGCTTTACGTTTGGGGAAAATCTCGGAAGAAACCCAACCATGTAATCAGCCCAAGCGGGAATCGAACCCGCGCCCGAACGCAACTCCGGATCGGCAGGCAAGTGCCTTAGCCGACAGAGCTACGCCGGTGGCTTTTAACGTTGATTGATGTAATTTTACTAACACTGTATCTATTGACCATTAATAATGTGGTTTTTCTAAATATGACAGGGAGTGAGCTAATGTTAAATTATACGTATTCTATGTGTCTATTAAGATATGTGTAAACCATGAAATCATATTTTACTACCATTTGAGGTGATGCCTTATTGGTGTTACTTTCTGAGGTTCCAATCGAAAGTGTCATTTGAAAGAAATAAATAAATATAGGTAATGAATTATAAGAAATATTAACACACATGGAATTCCATCTTTTGCAGAATGGTGCTACCTGTGTGGATGGGGTCAACGACTATGCTTGCAAATGTCCAGGCGACTTTACAGGCAAGTTCTGCGAGATTGCCCCTATGGTGGCAATGCTGTACCCTCAGACGTCACCTTGCCAGCATCACGACTGCAAGAACGGGATCTGCTTCCAGCCCATGGGCTCCAATGATTACATCTGCAAATGTGCCCCTGGATACTCAGGTTTGTACACAAATGTATGATCAATAATTTTGGGTTTTACGTTTTAATATGTGTGTAGTTCACACTTGTAATATACGAGGCGTATTAAAGTAAATTCCAAAAGGATGTAGTAAGTAAATGGGAGCTCACATATTCAATTTTTCTCAGGAGTGAATTCCCTTACAAGAACGCGTTTTCGCGTACCTTTTAAATGCTTCTCCTACCATTTCATTCATTAATTCATATGAAAGTACAGTAGAACTTGGTTATAGCGACCTCGTTTTATGCGACACCTCGCCTATAACGTCAAATAGGTATTCTGTGGTCCCAACTAATTCCCCATAAGACATATGCTTTTCTATCTTGCTTAATACGACAAATGTATATGCGTCTACGTCGCATATAACGTTATTTTCAACCTCAATTTGGAATAAGATTTTCCAAGAACCAAAGCATTTTAAGAAATATTTTGTTAAAATCTGTCCCCTTCTGTCATAGATCTCTGGAATGCAGGCGGATTCCCCACCCCATTGTAACCTGCCCGAATTCATGCGGTATTAGGTCAGTTTCGACAGGAAGTTTTCACTAAGTGCACGCATTTTAACGCAGTATGGGCACTAAAAGAAGTGAGTGTCGCTTTAGAAGTCATTAGAATTATGAACATGTTCTATGAAGCTAGGAAGGGAGCAGTGAAATAGCAACTGAAATTATGAACATACAACGTAATTTAGAAAGTGTGTATTGGGCAAGTAAGAAACAACAGAGTAAAATGATTGATTACTTCACTCCTAAGTAAAGTAGTTTGGTGAGTACTGAACAAACTGTTTTAATACAGAATACTGTATTTATAATTGTAGGCCTACGTGTATTTTATTATCTTCATGATAGGCTTAAAAGTCAATACATAAATCTAAAATAAGTCTAATTATTAAGTTTGTTATTTTTCATTTTCTACCTAACTAGATTGATAATGTGAATCTTGGTTACTACGACACTCGTTTATAACAACATAATTTTTAAGTTGGAGTGTAGGCTTTCACGGCCGGCGTCAATAGTAGAAAAGTTTTCCGGGCTATGAGGCCGTGGTCTGTTGGTTGTGAGACCAAACGTTTCGTTCACCGCAGCAGTGAACGAAACGTTTGGTCTCACAACCAACAGACCACGGCCTCATAGCCCGGAAAACTTTTCTACTATAATTTTTAAGGTCCCTTGGATGTCGTTATAACCAAGTTCTACTGTATTACATGACTGTTCCAGGTAAAAGGTGTGAATATTTGACAAGTCTGAGCTTTGTGCACAACAACTCGTTTGTGGAGCTGGAACCCCTGAGAACCAAGCCGTCAGCCAATGTGACAATGGTGTTCGCAACGGAGCAGGAGAATGGTGTGCTGCTGTATGATGGACAGATGCAGCATCTGGCTGTGGAGCTGTTCAATGGCAGGATCCGTGTCAGCTACGATGTTGGCAACTACCCGGTGTCCACCATGTACAGGTGAGTTAAGCTCCAAGTAGTCAACTTATCCAAAATCGTATTGTAGGATGGTATGGTGTACTCTGAAGTAATTATGTAGATGAACGTCGCATAAATATACCGGTACAGTACTAATTTTTACTTGATTTTCAACGTTGCTTGATACAGGGCTCCCACGAATGACCTTTCTGGTTTCGAACACATGTAACTTACGTTTAATGAAACTCAGATACTTAAAATTCATACCAGTAGAAAAATATAAAGGGAATCCAGAAATGCATATAGAGTGTTAGTTGGGAGGCCAGAGGGAAAAAGACCTTTGGGAGGCCGAGACGTAGATGGGAGGATAATATTAAAATGGATTTGAGGGAGATGGGATATGATGATAGAGAGTGGATTAATCTTGCACAGGATAGGGACTGATGGCGGGTTTATGTGAGGGCGCCAATGAATCTTTGGGTTCCTTAAAAGCCATTTGTAAGTAAGTATGTAAGAGGCTGGATCATGTGCTATCTACAATATACCAGTTAAAAAACGCGAACGAATGGGACAATTTGATTTGCGACGTCACAGCAAAAAGACTATTTACAATGTTATAACTTTCTTAAAGATCTTGCGGAACATCCCGAAAAAAATTGCCACCATTGATTTTAGAAAATCTCAAGATCTAACTGAAATATGTGTGGAATTTCCAAACGGAATGTAAACAAGGTTTCGAGAAAGAGCTAAAATCTACAGAACATCTTGTGAAATTTTCTTCACCTAGGAAAGCAATCAAACGACATTGTCATGTGACAGATCTTAATGACTTCGATAAGGACATGTTGCGCCGTTGTATTGCACTGGGAATGAATATACGTATTTCGTGCAGGCAGGCATATTACAGTGAATATATTTTATCTTTCCACGGTCGCATGTGGACAGCTACACTGTGCTCTGCCGTTTCCGCGAGCATAGAAAGATAACATTTATGCACTATATATTTAACATGAGGAGCATCAGCAACTCATCTACAAAAAATTTCTGTTCTTCAAAAGTCGGCCTTAAGATTATGCATAAGAGTACCAAAAACCACGTCAACTGTTGCCCTAGAAATTGAATGTAATATTCAACCACTCAGATACTATATATTACAAAAGGATCTAAAAATACATTTAAAATTGGAAGCCTCATCCAGATCTCAGATGTTCTTCAAACTATCAGATGATATCCTGTGTAATTTCTATAAAATAAAAAAAGAAGAAATACCAATCTATATCACAGACATACTCATTACTAAAACTCCAGTTGTGAACGAAATTCCTCCATGGAAATGGGTGATTCCAGAACACAGCATACAAATTCCAGGAAATCATTCCAAAAACGATCCTCCATTCATTCTTAAGTTAGATTCCATGGAACTACTCTGCAGTACATATAAGGATCACCTTCAAATTTATACAGATGGATCTCTAAATCCAAATAATGGGACATCAGGCGCAGGGTATTATATTCCAAAATATCAAGAAAGTTATTTCATACCATGTTCATCCTCCTCCAGGCTTGACACTGAATTGCTAGCTATTGATGCTGCTCTTCAATGTGTTACTCAAATTTCTGAAAAATCTATTTGCATACTTACCGACTCCAAGGGGCTATATTTAATATAATTAAATACTCGTATGTACCAAACCTATATGCACATAGAATTATTCCAATTCAGAAACAACTAAGTAAACTAAAAGAACTCCAAAAGGAAATAACATTTCAATGGATACGCAGTCATTGTGGTATACCTGGAAACGAGAAAGTCGATAATATTGGAAAACAGGCAACATATTTGCAACCAAGACCTCTTCAAGTGATATCTCTATCCAGTGCAGCTTCAGTAAAGTCTCATTTTACAAACCTATGGATCAACAATTGGCTCTCTTCTGACAAAGGAAAAATTTTACATTCTGTACAGAAGAAACCAAATGACCTGGAAATGTACAAAAACTTGCCCAGACATGTTCAAACATTTTTAACAAGAGCCAGAACAGGTCACATTGTCACTCAATTGTACCTACACCGATTTCACATTTCTGATAATCCTACTTGTCTGTGGTGTAATAATCATGATGAAGATCTGGAACACATTCTTCTATACTGTCCATCCATAAACCACAAAAGAAGTAAATTAAAATCATCAGTACCAGTTGCAGAAGACACAGCCCTGCAGTATATATTGACTACACCCCACTTCTGGCTACTAGCAACAGGCATCTATAATGAACACCGATCAACTGAATAGACTACAGTGGACTTTATGTTGTCAGCAAACAGCTGGATACATTAAGAAGATTGATATTTAACATGTATGGGCCAATGTTTTCGTAATGGGTATATTTCTTATTTAGTCAAAGAACGGCTATATTTATTGAGATTAATCTACTTTGCGCAGTCATATTATATGAGTATTTAACATATTATATGGACGAATATCTCGAAAACATATATTTCTGATTTTTAAAGAATGACTGTATTGTACTGAGGGTTAATCTATTTTGTGGAAGCGTATATTAAATATGCATGAGCCAACGTTTGCATAATGTGCATATTTCTCATATTTTTAAGAATGGTTGTATTAAACTATTTTATGCAGATATATTATACATTGTTAAACATTAGGAGTCAATGTTTTCATAACGGGTACATTTCTTCAAGGACGGTTGTATTGTACTGGGGATTAATCTATATTTTGCAGGTGTCACTTTTATAGTAAAAAATATATAGGTCAATGTTTTCATTCATGGGTATAGCATGCTGTGCATGAAGTTCACTGGAAATTCTCTTCCGTAAACATCTTATGACTGAACCAAAGCGGTAACTATGCATTGACCTTGAAGTGCATATTCAATTGATGCAGAATATAGTATTTAAGCAACACGTGGAAACACTGTGTGGTGTTGGTGTATCATTTCGAAGAATGGAAAAAGATGAAGACTTAATATAAAGAGCTCGATTGAATTGCTGCAAGTACTGCATGCTGGGAGGCTGGGAAATCGAGTAACAATTTAATACTCTGTTTATTTAATGTATCACAGAAAGTTTTGAATTTATAACATTTTTTACATTTATGGCACAAATTATGCATTCTTACGCATATGTCTATTTTACCTGCCATATAAAAATTAATTTTTAAGCTTAACTTTCCAGTCTTGATGAAAACAGAGAAGGAAATTATCAGTAGTAATAGTAATAGTAATTTATTCACCATAAAGATTTTTACAAATCATGGCTTCGTCAATCTTATTTCTAAGTCTTAATCTAGTTTCTGATTATACTATAGGCATATTTGGGTGAATATTCTGAAATGGACAAATATGAATAACAAAACTGTAAAAAATATATTATATTAAAATTGTGTACTTTTTTTCTCACATTGGTTACATTTGCTCCTATTATTGAAGATTCTGGTATCAGTTGAGCTTAAAAATTGTTTATGTGAGATTTTATAATTAAAAAAAAAACCAAGGGGTTATTGTTATCTTTCCCTTACAGCCCATTGTTTAAGATATCTTCTAAACTTCTGTACTTCAGATTTCACTTGTCTTCGAACATTTCTTTTTTCACGATCAGTCATATCTGCTATTTTCTTTCTTTTTTTTATATATTCTTTGCCATAGTCCCTTTTTTTCTGCAACTTCTCTTCAGTCATATTTGCCCTTTGCCTACGTATCTTCTCCCTTTCATATTTCCTACTTTCATCATCAGACTTTTTTTCTTTCCTATAAACAATCACATGAAATAATATTCGAAGTTACTTTATCCACCAGTATTTAATAATTGTATGTTAAATGAAACCTCAGTCCCACAATAAAGGGACCAATGTTACAGGGACTTACAAATTAGTATAATTTCCGCAATAGTTCTGACAAAATAAATCGTTAAAAACATCATAGAGGTTAGATTTTTTTAGTCGACAAACATTGTAATGTTTTGCTACGAAAGTTTAATATATACAAACTATATTTGATGCCACCTGGGACCAGTGTTACCAATAGAAAACATAACAGTCAGTCATCAGTGATGATTTTTGTATTTTTCAATAAAATAAATTACGACAATGGACGAAACGTTTTTTAACTGGCGCCATGTTGACCTCTCATCACTACCAACCGTTAAAATTGACCACATGAAGCAAAATTGTCTTTTGTGTAGCTCTTTTATTTCGAGGGACCGGCGTTACGAAATTTTTGGGGACAAACTTTACGTTAAAGATGTGTCCTTTCAGAATTAAACAAACAACAATTCCTGTCTTTCATAAGTATTTTAACTATTTATTTTTATAATCTTGGCCGAGGAAATAAAATCAAATCGAAACATTGATAAAAACTTGTAAAACAGAGTAAAATGTAGTTGGGGACATAGGGACCGTAGTTACATTTTGACGTTTGGACGTTATTTTTTAATTATAAATTTTAAAATTAATCCTTTTCTGCTTTGTTTCCAACTAAAACATGTGAGAGTTAGTTAATTAAACGCAAAAGTAATCAGTTAACATTTTCAAGAAACTCCTTAAATCAGCCGGGACATACATTTACCCATTTCAGAATATTCACCCATTTATGAATTTGTAGCTTTGTTATTGCAGGACATCTGGTGACATGATTTTAGAAGAACTGTATCTAAGATAGTATAATAATAATAATAATAATAATAATAATAATAATAATAATAATAATAATGATAATGATAATATTAATAATAATAATACCAATAATAATAATAATAATAATACTAACAACAACAACAACAATAATAATAATAATAATAATAATAATAATGATAGTAATAATAATGTTAACAGCAATAACGACCTATATGCCTTCACAATTACATATTAGTAGGCACTTTCATGCAAGGTCTAAAGACATAAATTCCTCTACAGTATATGGCATATGATGCAGCAGCAACCTGTTGACCATGCTTTTAAACTTCTTTTGTTTACTACTTATTATGGAGCTTGGAATTTTATTATACATATTTAAGTATGCCTCTATGTAAAATACTTTTAAGATTTGTGGTAATTCTATGAGTGAACAGATGGATATGACTTGATGTTCTTGTTTGATACATGTGGTATCACTAAGTACCATAATTGTCACTGAAAAGAACTAACTTGAGAACTGTATTGGGCTTACTGACAGAGCATTGTACCAAGCATAAGGGAAACTATATCCATAATGAGTTTATGGACTTGGTTTGTTTTCAGCTTTGAGATGGTCAGCGATGGGAAGTACCACATGGCAGAACTTATAGCAATCAAAAAGAACTTCACATTGCGAGTTGACAGAGGGCTAGCACGTAGCATAATCAACGAGGGATCGCGAGATTTCCTGCACCTCACAACGTCCCTTTATATTGGGGGTGTTCCCCCTGAAACTGGGCAAGAAGCTTTCACTCATTGGCATCTCAGGAATCTCACCAGTTTTAATGGTATGTGCATATCTGAGTTAACAATTCATGTAAACTGCAGGAAGCAGCTAAATTCTTCTTTTACATGCATCTTGTCTTACTGCTGATGACACATTGTCTCCAATAGACATAGCAGGTCTACTTCCGTAAGTTGTTGTTGGTTTGAATTTCTTTTGTAGTGTGTTGACAGATTCTGATTATATCTGGAATAGGGATCTCAGTCATCTCAATTTTGACAGGACATGGCTGGTTTTCAGACGTGTATCCATTGTCCACCATTATATCCTATAGGACAAAAATATGCCCTTTATATTCTGTCATTTTTCCATATAAAAGGAGAGATATTATAACATTAGTTTAATTTTCTGTTTATCATAATTACTTCCATTCCAAAGGAAGGCAAGGTAATATTATTTTAGGCCTATGTTATTTGAAAGAATCTTGGCTTACTTTTTCTTCCTGAAGATAGGTATTTTTGTAAAATTCCAACTTCATTTTTGTGCCAAATTAAAGAATGGTGAACTTTTTTTGGGATACAGGACTCTCACCTTTAGTTTTCTGCTAAATTAAACAATGATGATGAGGTTATATGAGATACAGGATTCCCAACTTTATTTTTTTGCCAAATTAAACTATGATGCTTTTATGGGATACACAACTCTCAGCTTTATATCTCTGCCAAATTAAGCAATCCTGTGAATTTTTATGAGATACAGGACTCCCAGCTTTGTTTTTCTGCCAAATTAAACAATGCTGAATTGGAAATACAGTAGGGTACATGGTATAAGAGGGTTCAGTTATTCCACGTTTAACTCACATTTAACTGAAAGAAAACAAATAGTTGAATAATTGATTAAATGGCGATCTTACTCGTGTTAATTGTGTAAGCATGTGCGGCTTACAGCTGTTTCGGTGCTTCTTCATACCATCCTCAGAGCCTACTAGATCTCGGCGTCAACTCGAACTTCGCTGCCTGTTGTGTGGGTGCGTTCGATTGTAGTAGGCTCTGAGGATGGTGTGAAGAAGCACCGAAACAGCTGTAAGCCGCACGTGCTTACACAATTAACACGAGTAAGATCGCCATTTAATCAATTATTTATATTCAAATGTTAAAAGCAGTGTACAAAAGATACAAATAGTTGTTCTAAATAATAGTAATAAAAAACTGGTAAGTTATAAATACCGGTAAGTAAGTCTGAAATTAAAGAGCAAAAATGCGATGTTCTCCAATAATCTAATTTGGGTCCATTATTGTTCTTGGTATACCGGCGCGTTAATGACTCAGCATGGAATAATTCCAAATGCAGAAAATATATTGTTTGCGGGTAATACGAGCCTAATATATTAAGGGGAATGTGTTAATGAACTAAAACAAAATATACAACAAGGAATGGAAAAGTTCTTGCATTGGTTATTTCTAAATTAGTGCTGAATGTTAAAAAAATCCCATATTGATATTTCAAATAGTACCAATAGCAATAAGGAACTTCTACAGATTAATATAAACAAGGTTATAATTAGATATGTCCCATATACTAGATCCTTAGGTGTATAGCAGCGAACTTCTGCCTAGGGCCACAACTCTGGCCAGAGAAAATAATAATAATAATAATAATAATAATAATAATAATAATAACAATAACTATATTATATATAGGGGATTGTAGGGGGAAAGGAGCTGGCCACTCTATCCCGTTATCTCTGAGGATGCAGGACACGGAAAACGTCAATTTATCTTAATGAAATAGAAAATAATTAACCACAGTTAATTTTTTGACAGTTCAAGTGGCAACACTGTGTTTGTGTTTGTTTGTTTCGCATTCCACCTGACTTCATTCTGTAAGATTTTATAGTGTATAGTGTCTTAAAATTTTATAGAATAATCCCGTAAAATAGAGTATTCTGGAAATGATTAATGAATAGTAGTATAGCAGTACACAAACATTCTCAAAGGTTCTATCTAGATATTTCGGATGCTATTGTGTATACCAAGGTCAAACTGTTCGGTATAATGATAGTTTTCAGCACTAAAGAGAGTAATAAATTTTTTAAGATCTACCACAGAACATAACACAGAGTAAGAAATAAGACAGTCTGTGGACTATAGTGAGGTCATCCATTCCTTTGCAGAAAAGAAAGTTTGTCACGTGACAATGTAGTTTTGAAATTATAATTGTAAAAATTGTAATTTGTAAAAAAGTATGGTTGGTTTTTGTCTATTTCATTTCTAAGTCTGCTTGTCTATTTTCTAAATCAAATTACCAGTACGTTAAGTAAATAAAAAATAACGTTTGTTTTTTGCTAAATCATCAGCATATATCATACCAGTACAGTATATACATGCTTTCACGTGTTAATTAACTAGGTTACCTTGTTGACTAGTTTCAGCTAGTGGGTTATCATCAGACTGGGTGGTCTTCGCGCCTTCTGATTGCATTTCCTATGGGGGTATGTTTGTGTAGTGTAATGTGGAGTCAAAAAGTGTTTTGGTAACCTAGTTACTTAAAACGTGAAAGCATATATATACTTTATATTCCGAAGTGATATAGTGTTAAAACTTCTGTAATCAAGATGTATAATCAAGATTATTTTCTGTAAAATTATAGCATTTTTCAAGATAATGCAGCATGCTGGCATAAAAGTTACAAGAAATTAACAGACTATAGAAAAGGAACAGTGTCATTTATGTAGCTTATGTGATATCATTGTAAATACAATATTCCGGGACTTTTAAAACGAGATTCTTTAATGTGCGTGGATCATAAAAAAGGAATAAATAGTCTTACAAGCAAAAGAAAAACGTAAGCCAGAAAATATTAAAAAAAAAAATCGTGAAGCTTACGGAAAAAAACGTAAGACCTGGTAACCCTAGACGTTAAAAATTTTTATTGGCCCTTAAAATTTCATAATCCTTATCTTGTTTTGAACTCACGATCATTGTATCCATTGCCAATCATGATAGTCACTGAACCAACGATATTAATGCTGGATGGTCTTGGCGAACTTATTAGGATAGAATTATATTGCAGGTTGCTTGAAGGAGCTGTGGATTAATCACAAGCCAGTAGACTTCACCAATGCTGCCCGACAGCAGAAGGTGACACCAGGTTGCTCACTTCTTCAAGACGAGGAGGAGCAGATGGAGGAGGACGAGGGGGGCCCAGCTGCTGTTGTGGCGGCAGCCCCTTCAGCAGAGCAGGACAACTGCGCCAACAATCAGTGTCGGCGAGGTAGCAAATGTGTACCACGATCCAGGCCTGGCGAGTATGCTTGTCGGTGCCGACCTGGCTGGGGAGGACGGTACTGCGACCAAGGTACAGTTTACTGTCTCATTATGTTTCCAACCAAATATTAAGAGTTCAGTCTCTTTAAAGACGTGATATGTTGAATTCCTTGTGTGTTGAAATTTGGATCAAACGTATAAATAACTAATAGACTTGAGATTTTATGGAAAAATTGTATTCATTTCTAAGAAACAAAAGTTATGGCATCAAAAAAATTATAACACTTTCACCTCATAATTTGCTCTTCAGTACATAACAATCTTCTCAAAATTGTCCAGGCTCAGGCTGTGTCTTTTGTAAGTCAATATCATTTCATGTCCTATACTTTATAAAACTGAAAATATACAGGATAAACCGTAAGTAGTGCCATTAATTTCAGGGGTTATTTTTTTAGATATTTCAAACAAAAAAGTTTAATAGAATTTTGCTCGTGTTTTGCTTCCTTTTCGAGATAAAAATTGTTTTATATGAAACATTTCATAGCGTGTTTTGGGAAAGCACTGATTTAATTTCCAATATGCTCAGTCAATTTAAAAGAGCAGTATATTATGGTAATAAGTGATTGAAAGAATTCTAGTTTTGTCCTTTAAATGTGCAGAAATTTGATCCAACCAAATGTTACATTGTAAAATTCCTTTGCAGGACGAAAAGTTGCATTTGTATGGCTCAAGTTTGTGCACATTTCAAGGACGAAACTGAAATTCTTTCAATCATTTATTATCATAATACACTGCTTTCTTAAATTGACTGAGCATACTGGGAATTAAATCAATGGCTTTCCCAAAACACGCTGTGAAATGTTTCATATAAAACAATTTTTATCCATGTTGAATCTTTCGTACACTACCGGTACTTTTAACACTTGAATATAAATGATTGATTAAATGGCGATCTTACTCGTGTTAATTATTTAAGCATGTGTGGCTTATAGCTGTTTCGGTGTTACTTGACACCATCCTCAGAGCTTACTAGATCTCGGCGCTATCTCATCTTCACTGCCTGTTGTGTGGGTGCGTTCGTGTGATGAAGAGTTGTGTCAAATAGTGTGTGTGTTCTGAAATTGATCATACAGGACAATGGTACACAGATTACTCAACATACTCATGAGCCAACAACACTACAATGAAGAAGTGAACACAATCAAATATATAGCACAAGAAAATGTTTACAACCCAAACATAATAGACATCATAAGGAAGACAAAACAAAAACTCAACAAACACAAAAACACACAAAACACAACACAAGAAATACATCACACTAACATACGAAAACAAAAACACACATAAGATCGCATCCCCATTCAGAAAACAGAAATACAACATAGCATACAGAACAGAAAACACACTACAAAGACATCTCAACACACAAACAACACAAACAAATAAATACAACCACACAGGCGTATACAAACTCACATGCAATAGTTGCGACAGTTTATACATTGGACAGATAGGCAGATCATTCCAAACTCGATTCAAAGAACACATTAAAGCAATAACCAGAGGACACAATACATCTGCATATGCCGAACACATAACTAATGCTAACCACACATACAATAACATAAATAAAGACATGGAAATCCTACATAAACAATCCAAAAACCAAAAACTCAACACACTAGAACAATATGAAATATACAGACACACTAAAACACACCCTAATCAAATTCTCAACACACAGATCAATTTCAGAACACACACACTATTTGACACAACTCTTCATCACACGAACACACCCACACAACAGGCAGCAAAGTTGAGATAGCGCCGAGATCTAGTAGGCTCTGAGGATGGTGTCAAGTAACACCGAAACAGCTGTAAGCCACACATGCTTAAATAATTAACACGAGTAAGATCGCCATTTAATCAATTATTTACAATTTTTATCTCGAAAAGGAAGCAAAAACGAGCAAAATTCGATTAGATTTTTTTGTTTGAAATATCTCAAAGAATTTAATGACATTACTTACGGATTACTCTGTAAAGTTCAACAGAAAAGTCGCTCATATGATGATACTTACAAACTGCTGAGAAATAAAGTGAATGACAAATATTATTGGAAAGCTACCTTTTGAACTAAGAAATAGTAGTTTAAATTGATAATGAATATAAAAGTGATAATCTTTATAAATAAAAACAAATTTTATAGTGTCATAGGTAATATTCATGAACAGTGTATTGTTAGAAGGCAACACCTTAAACGTAAATGAGAATTCTCTACAAAATTAGTGAAAGAGTGGGGAATGTAACAATAGGTAGGCACAAAAGTATCAAACAGAAATTTAAACAACTTTCAGAAACATTTCTTAGATGCAAACTCAAATGTCATTTAAATGTGTTATGAATGGGAAGGACATATCCATAAGACTACAGTACATATTGGAGTGTGATGGGGTTGTATATTGATAACCTGTTACTTATTCTAACCACGTTTACCTGTGACCTCTTTAAAGGAAGATAGACCCTCTGTACTAGCTGTAGAACTGGGACCTACTCTTACAACAGTAGTTCTTTTACAAACACTTCAATAGGCAATAAATGAAACAGTGAAACAAAACTTGGTCAGGAATTGAAAATTTATCATAGATTACTTGCTGTTGGACCATTGAGGGAAGGGAATCTGTACCTTATTATATTCAGGATTACAGAATAAATGATAAAAATGTATATAAGGAATGAATTCTTTTGAACTACAAAAATTAATTTTGCCTTACATTTCAAGACACCATAAAAGAATAGAAAGATCTCTATAGAGAGGCTACAATCTGTAACAGACCACCGACATTATGGAAGACAGTATGATTAAAATTTAATTGTTACTGTTAACCAAGGATAGGATTTGTATGTGTTAGTATTGGTATTTTGTTATGTTAGTCATAGCTGTAATTTCGTAATATGTTTATGGCGTGAAATACTGAATTTCATTTTACACATTTTCGCATATTGTTTATATATGGTATATTTATTGCACATTCCTGTACTTAGCATATATTATTTCTTTATTTTAACTACATAACTATGTCTCATAAATAATGTCGGTTTTTTAAATAATTTTATGTTCTAAAATATTATTTCAACATTGGGGGTTTTTTTTTTCTGTTCGAAAATAAAAAAAGTTCTTTAGACTAGTTGTAATAAATATGTATACAGCGCACATAATCATATTGTACCATGATATTCTTTTGTTTCTGTTATCTTGCTAACAAAAGATGTGAACCTCGAATTCCAAGGTAAGTGTAATAGACTTGAAATGCATTCAAATGTTTTTTTACCCCAACTTGAAAATGCGAAAAGCAATGAAATTATTGCTCTTCCATCACTTATTTTTGTACATAATATCTTGAATTCTCATATGATAAAGTAATTTTTTTATTGTCAAAATGCTGAAGTACCGGTAGAATATGAAAGGTCTACCGAGTGAGGTAGCCAAATGATAAGATGGGAAGTTCCGGATTCATATCCTGGGTCGGCCATTCTGTCCTGTTTCCTCTCTCGTAATGTAACTAAGAAACTTGTTATTTAAAGACCAAATGCCGGATTGTTACCCACTTACACTACAAAGATACAGATACTATTTTGCAAAACCTGACTGTGGACATTAGATTTAGCTACTAGATGGTAATACATGTCTGCATACTGTCTAGTAGATGGCAGTAAAATGGAAATCCATTCTACTATCCCCAACAGACAGTCGTGATATGACCTCGCAGTTGAAGAGACTATAAATAAATCTAAAACAAATTAGAAATCTCTGTCTGAATTATTGTTGTTTTCTAATGGCGTGACTAGGCTTCAGACAATGAGTGACACCACCTCGAAACTATAGTCGCGTCGCTGTTATTTCTGGCGTAACTCCTCTTTGCTTACGCCTTAAGAAATGAAGGCTCTATAAAGTCTAGGGAGATAATATCGTTCGCCATTTTTGTTCTTTCGTTGCCGAGCTACCAGATGAGGAATATATTTGCCGCACTGTTAAACATTATCATGTCGTAGCTCCTATGATAATAAATCAAATGCACTGTAATTGAGCAAATAATTGAGCGGCAAATAACGTCCTCGTGTGCTTTCTGCGAACGCCAACGAAAGAGCCAAGATGGCGGGCGATTATATTAAGAATTTATCGAGCCTTAGGAAGTACATAACATCATCAGCAGCGAACGACAAGACGCACATGTTTAAATGTAGCCGACCTGCAACGTGATTGGCTGCTGGAAATAAGAGCGACGGGACTATAGTCAGTCAGGTATTTTTATAATATTAACACAGCAAAGAAGTTATTATTAATCACTGGCATATTTAGTTGATGTGAAATCCTTTTTTCCTCTGGCTTCCCAATATGGTCCGACAGTTTGTTTATTTGGTGTATCATAGATACAGAAGCACTCAATGTTTCGGAGCTGTGTACCATCTCCATCATCGAAGGAAACGAAAACCTAATCTATTGAATTAATTTATCCTTATGTGTAAGAAACAAAGTTAAAAAAAACAGCATTAGAGCCCTACCAGTCAGGTACAATGAAAGCAAGGTCACTTATATTTTAGAATAGAACATAATTACACTATTATTCAAACTCGTTTTTTTCCTCTATTGCGTTTTTTCTTGGTAGATTTTATTTATAGATGAATTTGAGGAAATTTCTACCGTTTACCCTAAAAAAAGATTCGTATTGAGATGCTTGTGACGCCCCATTTTGATTATTGTGATTCGTTGCTAACAATAATGTAACCCATAACCTAGCTGAGAGATTGCAGCTTGTTCGTAAGTTATAATATATGTATAATTTTCATCTGTAATATTCGCAGATTTGATCATGTAACACCATCCCTCGAGCTTCTATCATGGGTTCGCCTGAAGGAACAAAGAATCATGCATTCATTAACACTGCTATTTAAACTCTTGCATACCTCTACTCCTACTTACGTAGCAGCACGTTTTCAGTTTCTCACAATAGTACGGAATCAGAATCAAGCACAGACCGTCATTATACAGTGGATGATCAAATTATTAGGGACACTTTGTAAAAGTAGGAATTTCATCTTCAAATTCACATAAAACACACGTAATTTGGATTTTCTCAACTGGAAAAGCTTTATTACTCTAAATAGTGTTTTATAAACAATATTATTACATATTTAATTGTGTAATAATGAATATGGAATGAAATAAACAAGAAAACTAATACTTTGTAACACATCCCTTTGCAGCAATTACAGCATTAACTCTATTTGGCATACTAGAAATGCATTGGATACAATTATTTTTAATTTCTTGGCCGTGATGGCACACATTGATCAGTTTTTCTATTAAAGATTGTTTATTTGTAATAATTTCTGAATGAATTTGTCTCTTCATTAGCCCCCAAATATTTTCAATCGGATTAACGTCCGGAGAGTTACCAGGCCAATCCAGAACCTTAATTTTGTTGTCAGACAGGAATTTTGTCACCTTATTTGCCTTGTGACAGGGCACAGAGTCGTGCATGAATACAAAATCACCATCAGGAAACCATTTACGGACTTGTGAAAGAAGCCGTTCCTTCAGAACCTTTATGTATTGATATCGTCTTATCATTCCTTGAACAAAATACAGATGACCATGACCACTAATCACAGACCACACCATGAGGCTTAGAGGATCTTTAACAGTCTTCATAATACAGTCATTATTGTACTTTTCACCTTTACGCCTTCGAAAGAACACAGATTTGTCAGCAAGTATCTGTATGGTAGATTCATCTGAAAGACACACCTGTAAAAAGAAATAAACAGTAGGCCTATATAAAACACATTTGCACAAAGTAAAATTGTGACTAACAAAGAAATCATGTGAATGACAAACAATTCACTTTTTTTCAATCATCCACAGTCCAAAATCCTCTAAGCTTCATGGTGTGGTCTGTGATTAGTGGTCATGGAACTGGTCGCCTGTATTTTGTTCAAGGAATGATGAGACAATATCATTACATAAAGGTTCTGAAGGAACGGCTTCTTCCACAAGTCCGTGAATGGTTTCCTGATGGTGAATTTGTGTTCATGCACGACTCTGCGCCCTGTCACAAGGCAAATAAGGTGACAAAATTCCTGTCTGTGCCCTCTATTAACACGAACAATAGCAACCCTACCTGCCCACTGCCCTGTACCGCAGACATACTCAAGGCTGCGCTTTCTTTCTCTCCTTTGTCACTTAATGTTGTTCACGTGAATGCACAAAGTCTGTTGTGTCATTTTGACGAATTTTCTTCTATCTTCTCACCTTTAGACATTCACGTTATTCTTATCTCCGAATCTTGGTTACATCCTAATCTTCCTTCCACTCTCGTAAACCTTCCTGGCTATACGCTTTGCCGTAATGACAGAGAGGGCAAGAGAGGCGGAGGGGTGGCTGGTTATATTAGATCCGATTTGCGACCTAAAATTATTCATAATTCTCCAAGCCAGTACTCTGCCAAACCCGAGTTCATGTTCATTGAAATTTGCACCTTATTCACAAAATGTCTAGTGTGTGTCGTATATAAACCCCCACATATATATGACGTAGATGATTTCGAAACCGCCTTACTAAACGTAACGCCGCAATATGAGAACGTTATAATCATGGGTGACTTCAATTCAAACTTACTTGACTCACATTCTAGTACGACTAAAAGACTTCAATCATTCTTTCAGTGCCTTGATATGGTAATCCTACCCCTAGCTCCCACACATCATACGGAAGGTACAGACACATTACTGGACTTGATAATTACTAACAATGCCGACAAAATACCGACGCATGGACAGTTGCCTGCACCAGGACTATCAGGGCATGATATCATTTATCTATCATTTAATCTGCAGTGTCCTAAATCGGCTCCCAAAGTAATTACTTACAGGGATATTAAAAGAATAGATGACATTGCACTGAAAGAAGACGCTGCACAACTTCCATGGCACATGATCTGGACATTACGAACTGTAGACAAGAAGGTAGACTTATTCAATACGTTAATACTTCAACTTTATGACAAACACGCACCATTAAAGACCAAACGTACCAGAAGAAACCCAGCCCCTTGGATGACGACTGAAATACGTAGCCTGATGTCCGAACGCGACTTAGCTTATAGAAAATACACCCGCAACAAAAACGACGAATATTTTAACTCCTATAAACACCTAAGAAATAGAACGACTCAACTAATAAGAAACGCTAAACTGAAATACTCCTACAAACTTATAGAACCCAACACAACCCCTTCCGAATTATGGAAAAATCTGAAGGTTATTGGACTTGGAAGGGCTAGTGAACAAGCAGGCATTCCCATCCCACTTGACCGCTTGAACGAACACTTTGTAAAGGACCCGAGCTTGAACGACACAACGAAACAAGACACAGTTTTGCCTGACTCAGTTCCCCCAACTCGAGACAAATTCCATTTTACCGACGTCACTCCCATTGACGTAATGAAAGCCATCCGACGCATCAAGACAAAAGCCCAAGGGCCAGACAACATTAGCATAATACTTACACAGAAAATACAAGAGATAGTAATACCTACGATTGCACATATATTCAATAGTTCCTTAATCACTTCAACTTTCCCTAAAATATGGAAGCAAGCTTTCGTTCTTCCTCTTCCAAAAGTCAAAGTTCCCACCGACCCGAACGACTATAGACCAATCAGTATCCTGCCAGCCATTTCAAAAGCACTGGAAAGAATCGTACACAGACAAATTACTAACTACATGAACGAACACAAACTATTCGACGAGTATCAGTCAGGTTTCAGAGCTGGACACAACACAAGCACTGCTCTACTTAAAGTGACCGAAGACATTCGCGAAGCAATCGACTCTAATAAAGTAACAATACTAACACTTCTTGACCTTAGCAAAGCTTTCAACTCTGTAAATTTTGACCTGCTCACCCATAAATTGAGAAATATGTATTTGTCAGAGACTGCTGTGAGTTGGTTCGAATCCTACTTACGGGAAAGACAACAATGTGTTGTATCCGGGAATCGAAGCTCCTCCTGGCTTGACATAACATCAGGTATACCACAGGGGTCGGTACTCGGACCATTGTTGTTCACAATATATGTCAATGATATTACATCTCTTGTAAGGCATTGTAACTATCACTTGTATGCTGACGACCTTCAATGCTACATCTCTTCCCTCTTAGACCGAATAAATGACGCTATAGATAAATTGAACGAAGACATTGACTCGATTGTGACATGGACAAAGAAACTCCGTCTTAAAATCAATCCTGGAAAGACACAAGCAATTATATTAGGACACAAACGGCAAACCGACGCTGTAAAATACCTCGACATTTCCCCTGTTAAAGTAAGTACAGTGCATATCCCTTTCAGTTCTTCAGTAAAAAATCTTGGCATTCACATGGATAATAATCTCAACTGGGACATGCAAATCTCAGAAACCTGCAGAAAAGTATATTCTATTATCCATGTGCTAAAAAGGATAAATGTTCATCTTCCCTCTTGCTTAAAAAAGTCCCTTGTGCAGACACTTGCATTTCCCTATTTCGACTATGCGGACATTTTACTGACTGACCTCTCCAGCGACAACAAAATGAAACTTCAACGTGCTCATAATTTGTGTGTACGTTTTGTAAGCAATGTTCGTAAATATGATCATATTACCCCATCCCTGGAAGCAATAGGTTGGCTTAAACTAGATAAGAAAAGAAATTTACATTCACTTCTCTTTCTCTTCGAAATCTTGAACTCTTCTATTCCTTCGTACCTGTCGTCTCGCTTCACTTACCTTTCTTCCCACCATAATCTGAACACACGCTCTCGTCATGAAACAATACTAACAATACCATCCCATCGCACCTTCTCATACTCATCTTCTTTCACAATAGCCCTGCCAAGACTCTGGAATTCGCTACCTGCTAGCATCAGGGACTGTCGAAATAAAATTGAATTCAAACGAAAACTTACTAGGCACTTGGTCAGTAATTGATTACTTGTAAATAGTTTCTTTAATCTATGACAAAATATTTCAATATTCAGTAATTTCAACACTATACAATTTTGTTATTCTAGATTTAATTTGTAATTCAGTAAATATAAAATATTCATTGTTTCTCTATGATAAATTATCTAGCTTTAATTATTCAGGTAATCTTTTCGTACTTTGATTTTATTTTAATTGTAAATTTAATACTAACTGTTATATTATTTGTAATTGTAATTGTAAATTTAATACTAATTGTAATTTTATTGTTGATATTGTAGTTGGAATCTCCTGGTAGAGGGGCAGAGAAGGCCTGACGGCCTTATCTCTACCAGGTTAAATAAATAAATACTAATACTAATACAATTAAGGTTCTGGATTAGCCTGGTAACTCTCCGGACCTTAATCCGATTGAAAATATTTGGGAGCTAATGAAGAGGCAAATTCATCTCAGAAATTATTACAAATAAACAATCTTTAATAGAAAAACTGATCAATATGTGGCATCACAGCCCAGAAATTAAAAACAATTGTCTTCAATGCATTTCTAGTATGCCAAAGAGAGTTAAAACTGTAATTGCTGCAAAGGGATGTGTGACAAAATATTAGTTTTCTTGTTTATTTCATTCCATATTCATTATTACACAATTAAGTATGTAATAATATTGTTTATAAAACACTATTTAGAGTAGTAACGCTTTTCCAGTTAAGAAAATCCAAATTACTTGTGTTTTATGTGAATTTGAAGATGAAATTCCTACTTTTACCAAGTGTCCCTAATAATTTGATCACCCACTGTACTCATTCATCTATACAGTATCATTACCTCGTCTATGGAATTCTCTACCTAATGACATCAAGGATTGGCGGATGCTATCGAAATTCAAAATTAAGTTGGAAACGTATTTTTTGTCTAATGAAATTTATTATTGTCCTCCAAACCGTTTGGGGTTGCGTGTAAGTGATATAACTGCCATAACATAAAAATATGGTGCCTACATTAAATACGATTACACTTTTTGCTACATCACTCTCTGTCATATCCAGGCCTTGTACAGTAGTGGCAAAAAAAACCGGACCGACCCTTGTAACTGATTAACTGATTTCAGAGCCTTGTTCACTCCAGAGCACAATAGACTGGTAACTAAGACTTTCGTGCTTCGAATCCTGCCTGGGAAGGAAACTTTTTTTTGTTCCTTATTCAAATTTATTCCCAATACTTTTCGATTGCAGCGATATTTTACTACTTAATTAACTTATTATTCCCAGAACATGAATTTTACCAGAAATCGAAAAGTATTGGGAATAAATTGGAATAAGGAACAAAAAAAAGTTTCCTTCCCAGGCAGGATTCGAACCACGAAAGTCTTAGTTACCAGTCTATCGTGCTCTGGAGTGAACAAGGCTCTGAAATCAGCTACAATGGTTGGTCCAGTTTTTTTTGCCACTACTGTACATTGGTTTCTGACAAAAAAAAATATAATAATAATAATAATAATAATAATATTATTATTATTATTATTATTATTATTATATTGGAGAGCAAGAGAGTTAATGGTCATAATATCCATCTACTAGGATCGTCCGAGTTAGCAGTGGATAATCATTGCAGTATTACCCAGCTGCAACATTATAATGCCAAAGATGTGTTGTTACATAATTAAACATACTATAATAATGGTTTATTTAACCTGGTAGAGTTAAGGCCATATGGCCTTCTCGAACTCTCAACCAGCAGTAAAACTGCGATACAAAAAACACTGTAAATTTACAAAATACAGTACACACAAAAAAAAAAACAAAAAAACTGAAGGGAGATAATCACAATACAATGTAAATATGAAGTCAGTACAAATGAGACATATAGGGTAAAGGTTGGTAATATTGTGATACTAATAATATTATAATAGTTCTTTTTGAGAATTTTTTACAATTTTACTGAGCGAGAGGAAGATCGATTTTTTGCGTCAACATATTAAGGGAATGTTCGTGGACAAGTTTCTGCACAAAACCGGGCCTTCTCTCGCTCAGTAAAATTGTAAAAGATTCTCAAAAAGTACTATCATAATATTATTAGTATCACAGTTTTACCATCCTTTACCCTATGTAACAATTGACAGGAAAGAAAAGGCATAATAAAATGTGAACAGTAAGTCAAAATAAATTAGACATACTTACTTACTGGCTTTTAAGGAACCCGGAGGTTCATTGCCGCTCTCACATAAGCCCGCCATTGGTCCCTATCCTGAGCAAAATTAATCCATTCTCTATCATCATATCCCACCTCCCTCAAATCCATTTTAATATTATCTTCCCATCTACGTCTGGGCCTCCCTAAAGGTCTTTTTCCCTCCGGCCTCACAACTAACACTCTATATGCATTTCTGGATTCGCCCGTACGTGCTACATGCCCTGCCCATCTCAAATGTCTGGATTTAATGTTCCTAATTATGTCAGGTGAAGAATACAATGCGTGCAGTTCTGTGTTGTGTAACTTTCTCCATTCTCCTGTAACTTCATCCCTCTTAGACCCAAATATTTTCCTAAGCACCTTATTCTCAAACACCCTTAATCCCTGTTCCTCTCTCAAAGTGAGAGTCCAAGTTTCACAACCATAAAGAACAACCGGTAATATAACTGTTTTATAAATTCTAACTTTCAGATTTTTCGACAGCAGACTGGATGATAAAAGTTTCTCAACCGAATAATAACAGGCATTTCCCATATTTATTCTGTGTTTAATTTCCTCCCGAGTATCATTTATATTTGTTACTGTTGCTCCCAGGTATTTGAACTTCTCTACCTCTTCAAAAGATAAATTTCCAATTTTTATATTTCCATTTCGTACAATATTCTCGTCACGGGACATAATCATATACTTTGTCTTTTCGGGATTTACTTCCAAACCTATCTCTTTACTTACTTCCAGTAAAATTCCCGTGTTTTCCCTAATCGTCTGTGGATTTTCTCCTAACATACTCACGTCATATAAATTAGACATACAAAGTATAAAAATATGAAACGATAATAATGGTAATATTAATAATAATAATAATAATAATAATAATAATAATAATAATAACACAATAGTGAAGTACAAAATATATAATGAACACAATTTTTATTAGATATACACATCAAAGGAAAATTATGGTATGATAGTAAGTAGCTCAAGCTATCACATGACAGACATAACATTATCGGGAAAATAATGAAACAAGAACAGATGAAATAAAATAAATATCACTAGAATATAAAAAATTTAGTGAATACGTGGTACATGCAATACAACACTTGTCATTAACAGTAAATTAGTTTGGCAAATTGTCATAAGATAATCATAATTATAAGATTCTATTATACTAAACCAACTTATGTCACATGATGTTATTTTAGCAACTTGCTAATTTTAACACTTTTTAATTCAAGTTTTAATTTTTTAACTTTAAATATAATTGTAAAGTTCTTTATCACGAGCATGACTTTGTATGCACATGTCTAAGTGATATTCGTGTTCATTATATATCCATGTAATTTATGTTGACCTGAAGGTGAGCAGTTCTTGGTCGAAAACGTTAGTCCATATTCTGTTGATTATTATAATGGTTTTCTAATCAATTAATCTAAAAATAAGTTTTTAGACTGTAAAAATTGTCAAATACATATTTATTGTATTAATGGCTTTATTGCCAAGAACTCAAGGAAGCTTAAAAGCTGTACTGATTAGTAAAATAAATACTTTTATGCTCGACCATGCCGAAATGTAGTAATTATACACCTGGTAGCAGTCCTTTAATGCATGTCATTAAAGTACACCTACTCATTAAAGTACAGGTGTTTTCAGCCAATGACAACTCAGCTTACAGGTGTTCAGCCAATGACAAATCAGCTTTGTACCGTTATAAAACCGCAAGTATCGATTATTCTCGGATATACAATCGAAAGAGAATTAGCGAAAAGTCACGGAGGCTGGAAATCCAATACTGACGCAGAAGGTTATGTTCTGTTACTATAATAATTAGCGTTAATTGTAAATAATATTCAAATAAATTCAATGTGTCATCTCGTTTTTCAATGTCGAATTCAATAATCAAGGTTATACCAAGTTTAACGGGATTACATCAAGGTCAATGACATTATTATTCCTCGGAAAAAATCAATACTTTCGCGTCTGCGCACATCTCACAATTCACGACCTAGAACAAGGTCACTTACGATCTTGTCATATACAAATAAAATGTATACATCTGAATAATTTCAAGTTAGAAATATGGTCGAGCATAACAAGTCGTATGAAACTCGTCTATAATGGTAATTAAGAAGCTCGTATGAAAATTATGAAACTCGCTTGCGTTCATTTCATAAACATCCATACTCACTTCTTAATTACTATCATTATAGGTCATTGCATAATGTACTATTTTATTTTAATTTGGTGTGACAGGTCCAACATGCCGGAAGGAGCAGACGAGGGAATACTATGCAGAGAATGGTTGCCGCTCGCGCAAGCCTGTGAAACTGGCTCGTTGCGAAGGAAGTTGTGGGTCAAGTTGCTGCCGCGCTCGTAAGACCAAGCGTCGCAAGGTTCGTCTCATCTGTAACGATGGTACACGCTACACCAAAGACGTTGACATAGTGCGCAAGTGCGCGTGCACCAAGAAGTGTTACTGACTATCAGGCCCCTCCTATTACAACACACTGCAGCATGTTGCTCTCCCACCAACACAACTCGATGGTGATGCAGAGACCAAGGCCACCACGGACTCTACGACAGTGGCCGATAGCTACGGCTCCTGCTTCATCAAGATCGGCGTGTTTTATTTTGTAAATATTTCCATATTCAGTGCGCTATTTATTATAGTGTCATGGTCTCTGTGCATTTGTTTGTTTCTACTCCTACCATGAAAAAAGTCAGAAGCTTCTTCTGTCTTCAGAAATTTCTAACTGAATACACTCATATTCAAAATTTTATTTAAAAAAAGTTTCCATATATGTGGCATGTGTTTCTGGATGTCTTTTAAATGCTGATTTCAGATTTAATTTCAAATTGTTTAATCACCCACTATTTAAAGGAAATTTCTGACATTCTGCATAACTTTATTTGTTAAATTGACATATGAGAATATGTAGGCCTACAGTATACACTAATCACTGTCCAAGGTTTTAATTGTTGATTCCACTTATAACTATTGCAGGAAACCTCTGATAC
Source organism: Periplaneta americana (assembly GCF_040183065.1). NCBI lineage: Eukaryota > Metazoa > Arthropoda > Insecta > Blattodea > Blattidae > Periplaneta > Periplaneta americana. The sequence continues at coordinate 57,333,933 of NC_091118.1, read as the reverse complement.
ATTATTAGTAGTAGGGTAGCATGCTAGTACACCACTTCTCTTGTAATGTTTCTTTATTCTTGCAATAAGCTGATGAAAATGTTTCCCATGTTCGTCACTGACAGCACCAAAATTTCATGGGAATCAATCGAAATGCGACTACACGAATATCTTAAGTGACATTGCCCTAGTACCGGTAGTTCGATTTATAATTTCTCAAGAAATTGTTGCAAATGGTTTAAATGCTATCCAAGTCATTGCAGTTTATTCAGAGCAGAATCTAATGTTGTGTCTTGCATTTTCTCCTATTTATGACCCTGTAAAAGTCCCTTCTTGTATTTATACTTCCCTCAGATGAGAATATTACTTATGTACATAGGTTAAAAAGAAAACATATAGGGCCATCTCTCTTTTCATAACTTCTGAAAAAAAATGTCATTAATATGATTTTTTTATAAAGAGAGATTAACAGCATTTCAAGAGCATCAAATAGCACATTTTAAGGATGTTTCTTTCTTGAGTATTAATTTTCGGCATTTTTTGAAGCGTTCCATCTTCAATGTCTTGTTTTATGCCAGATTGTTTCCTCGGAGAAAATTCCGTAGAAATAATCCACTACCATATTCTGTTTTCCTTGTTTAACTGTAAGTGAACAAGCAATTGAATGATTAAAGTCACATGAATGTAAATGACAACAATTTTGCTATTGCACAAAATCTTTCCTTTCGCTGTCTTAAAATATGATGGTGATGAGTAAATTCTATTGTGTCATTCGATATCAGCTACAAAGACCATTCTGGAATAATATACCACATATCAGGAAACAAAAACTGTGTATGTCACTGGTATTTAACCTAACCTATTTTCATGAACTACAGCACAACAAATCTGGCAATGAATCTTTGGAAAGTGTTTTGAGAGAATACAATATTTTTAAGGTAATACATTCGTGAAAAATAGAAGAAAGAGATGAAATTCCAAAGCACCGGTAATTTGTTTTCACTACCTATGAGGAATAACAATTTTCAGTATCATCACAATCTAGTATATACAGTCACGAAGCTTAAGTTGTGAGGGTGCTAGGAACAATAGACTGTGCAGATACTATTTCGCATTGTCTGTAATGAGGCGATAGTAGCGATCCTAGTGGTTAGCAACTATCTAAGGATGCATATTTACTACGTATTGTACTTCGTGACTGTATATATTAGACTGTAGTATCATAATCATCTTATTTCCTCTGACAAATTACAGTGTTCTCGACATTTCTTTTCCTAAGTTGGTATCAATGGAATGATGTCTCTAATTCACAGAGTATTTCAGATTAAGCATTTAGAAACTGAAAGACATTTTTCTTGTCTCATGCTGTGTCGATTTAAAACATATACTGTACTGTACATAAAAGATTCTATGTTGAGGGAGTTATTTATTCAAGAAGTTTTGAATTATGAAGCTAGTTTGTCATTAAATAACTGCTCAAAGCACACCGTATCTTCAAAATTATTTAACAGTATTATCAGTCTTCGAATTGAAGGGGTGAAACTGGAAAATTTCTCCCTGTCAGGATTTTTTCTCCCAACTTTTACATTCCTGTATTTTTTCCCAACCTGGGAAAGAAAATTCGCCTCTTTGAATATACCAGTATGTTTTAATATTATTCATACCACAGGCTGCATAGTGATATTTTTTCCGAAATTGCATTTCCGAAAACTTATTTTATTTTTGTGTGACAGTCAGAACATTTTCTTCTCTAGAGTAAATTTGCTGTAGTAAATATCACCTGGATTTCAACATACAGTAAAAAAGTTAGTTTTTAATATAAAAATAATATCTCAAAACATTTAAATTGTCTTTTTGTTAGAACTACCTATGCTAGAAATACTATATGTTTGTTCTTTTCATAAATGCTTATTGCTGTTGCTTTCATAATATGATTTGGTAACTGAATTGTGAATTAGTTATTTAATATCGGTACTTACTAAGCTGTAAGGTAGGGTAGAAAGAGTTGTCATGGTACTATAATGCTTTCCATGCAACATAGTTCATACGTCTCATCTTCCTCGTGGCTATAATATTTTGTCTGGGCGCATGTAGTATTCAACTTACCATAACTAACAGTGGCTGGGTCTTAACATTGCAACTAGGCAACGTTGCATAACGTGAAAAGCTCGTGTTGTTCTAGGCAGCTAAAAAGCCGCAGTCTCCATGAACTAAGTCACATGAAAAAAAGGTATAGAAATTCAAAATACCATGTCAGAAGCCACAGTAATTAAAATGAGCGTTAACAATAATAATAATAATAATAATAATACATACATACATATATACATAGTTTTATAACAAACTTTAAGACCGAATGCGTTATACTTGGTATAAATACTTAAAAAAGAAACAAAGAAATAAATAAGAAAAATAATATGATGTCAACAAGAAATTTCTCCCCCTCACTATCCACTCGTTCTACAATTTTATCAGTTCGAAGACTGAATAATATTATGTTCTTTATTTGCATGTTATAGGGGAACAGTTTTCAGTAAGTTTTTACTTAAAGGAAAAGTTTCATATAACCATATACTCTTACAGAGCTTGAAGATAAGAGAATTACATAATTATGTTGAATTAAAATTTTATCAGGCATATACTCCTTTCCTTTTTCTTATATTCATGTTATAAACGTCTCTAAAATTTGATTTTGATGTGAATAGAAGGTTAAAGAGGTTAAAAATAAAGAGTGAATGTTAATAAAAATTTACTAACATTGATGTCTTTAATAAACTGTGTTCACTAACTTTAGTGTGAGCATGTCATAATTCATTATATGTAAATTTGTAAAAAAAAAACATATTTATATGTTGTATTTATTCTACTTTTTTCATTGACTACAAAATTGCACAAATATATTTCACTGGATGTCAGAGGAAGTTTGCTGAAATAGTTGGAATTTACCGTGAGTTTTGTGTGTAATATAAATGTAAATTTAAAAAATCGGGAATTCCATTTTTCACAGATGAATTACCATGTTTTTTTTTTTTTTTTATTATTATTCTTTTATTGTTGTCTTTACAACTGCCATAGTGCAGCATTTCTTCATAATGCCGCTGTGAAGTATGTAATACTTCTAAAAAGAAACATCTTGGCATGAGCAGTTTTATTCTTTTTTCACCCTAGGTAAGAAAATTTATGCAATGATTTTCCAGCTACGTTTGACTCCAAAAATCATTGACCTAAAAGATAATAATCAAAATTTTTAATTCGTAGCCAAATTGATAATTACACTATAACTGCATGTATTTATGAAATGTTCCATTAGATTAGATTTCAATCTATTTTTAGCCAAGATAAATAATTGAAAGCTTCACTAGTTCGTTCATCATTAATATGTTTACATTATTATAATGTTACATTTCAAGATTCTGTTTGTTACCATCACTGTAATGTGGATGTGCTTTTTAGTCGGAAGTATGAAAATTATATTGCTAAAAAATGTTGTACAAATATCCTTCTAAAAACAATTACCTCAACTTGAAAAGCATATACTATGCATTGGCAGTTACAGGGTTTTTGAAGTTGTAAGTTGTTGCTGTTTTGACATATTGGATGCTATGGGGAAGAAAAAGCATTTCTTTTTTTCTTTTAATGCCTTTTTTTTATTCTTGGAATTAGAACTAATAGCAACCAGAATAACGTATATTAACACATTTAGAGTAAAAACAAAATAAGTTCAAATTAGTGTAATAAGAAGTGTTAAAACAGGACAGAAGGAGCTCCGTGATAATACAGTTTTAAGTTTCCAATAATGTAATGTAGTGGAAAAGAAAAACAAAATCTGTGACCATCGAGAATAGCGTACATATATTTTTTTTTCCCCCATGAATTTGCAACCCAGTTGCAATATGGGCAGAGATGGGAGGGGCCTTGAAATACCTGAAAGAAGAGACAAAACGGAGCGACGCATGCATCACTCTAGGAGGCAGCTCTTGTACATACCACAGCTGAAATGCCTCGAGGAAGGAGCAGGGCCTATCTTAGCCCCCTATATTTCATAGTATCTCCTGTGTCAAAATGCTTTCGTTGAGTTGACTCTTGTCATTTTAATGCTACTGTATCCATCTTTGGAGACAAGCTCATCGTGTTGTGCATATTGTGTTTATTATTTTTTATATTTTTTTTTAATTTTATTTTAAATGGACACTTGTTGTGTTTATGTGAAACACCTATCTGTACAATGTCATCCTAAAATATGCAGTGTGTACTTGAAAGGTTTTGTGAAGGCATAGGAATGGCTTTTATACATAGAAGCAATGAAAGAACATAAAACACTAGTCTATTATTTTTCTATCGCTGATTTCGATAAGGCATTTTACAACTTAAAATTTGGTGTAGTTTTACAATGTTAGATAATACTGGGTGTTCATTTCAAAGTGTGTCATGACGTCACTGTTGTGAGTCAGCGATTTGAAGCGAGTTTCAGCTTTTATGTCAGACAAGTTGCCTATTAATCAAGGCGTTCAATCTGAACTTGAGAACGTGTACGGTATAACTTGAATGTCGTAGCAACAGATGGCAGTCTGTAAAGTCTGTGTGCTACCATAACCTCTTTCGAACTGTGTTTTGCGCGGGCAAGTCGTACGCAGGGTATTTGTTATCATCAATTGCATACGGCAACATTCCACAACACAAATCAAAATGCTCCGTGTCCATGTTGACCATCCAAGTTAATGTCAACAAATACGTAAGTAATCATCTTAACCCTCTCCCCATATCCCGACAGTAAGAAAAAAAAACTCACTTCAGTACGTGTTTCCAAACAGTTCACATTCTTGCCACTACTGACATTACCGTACGTATCGGTAAGTAATCTTTAGAATGAATGCCGTACTTGCTAGGCAACTTCTCTCGCATTTAGGTAATACGCCTCTGCGGAAGTGTAGGAAGATTGAATTCTCTAGGCTCATCGGCTAGCCACATGACGACATACAGCGAGCCATGACACATTTTGAACTGAACACCCAGTATTATTACTAGTACACTTACTGATTTAACTGAAGATATGTATAAAAAAGTTCTCTTAAAATAAAATTTAAAAAATGTAAAAAATGGTTACTAAAGGTATTTCTCATGAAGAATCTGTAGTTCATTACTGTTTACCATTTTCACGAATAAAATAATTAAAGAAGAAATAGGACACGAAAGAACATGAAATGGGAAATATCCAAAATATAGTAGGTAACATATTATTATGATATTATTACCAGTGGCTTATGTGGGGGGTGGGGGGAGTGGGAAGAGGCCCATCACTGGACTGAAATTTCCATTTTTTTCAAGAAATATTTTTAAATGATATTAGATTTAGAGCATGAAGAAACAATCCATTATTGACGTTGCAAGTGCAATAAAAGAACATATGAGGATCAAACTTTCAAAACCTGATTTGTTCATTTTCAGAAAATGCTATAAATATGTCTCTCTGTAATAAACGAAAATACTTCTATGGTGAAATTTTATATGAATCTATAGCAAAAAAAATATTATGCTATGAAAGAAATTAGTTACTAATTTTTTTAAGAAAATAGTTGGTGAGTGGTGTTGAAGCACCAATTTTTTTCTCTTTTGCACATGAGTGCAGTGCTGTAGTTGAGCTGGTACGAGCTGGTACTCCATACCATGTAAAATGAAAACGAGACTCGAAAATATATTAATTATGTTTAAATTGCCTTTAATATACTTTCATATGGAGAATGTTAGCTATTTGAAAAAGATTTTGATATCTGCTATAAAAGTAGCGGCTAGCATTTCATATCATTTGCTTAAACGCTAGTTCATTCATTGTTTTATCAAAAACAATAATCTGGTAGTTCAGAAATAGTTATGATTTGTTAATTTCAACTTTGCATATCGTTATATTTCTATAAATAATTCACACTAACTTTATGGCATGGCATCTCAAGAAATCTGCTACTCTGATTTGCTAATTTGAAAACTTGCGTAGATGTCATTGCATTACACTAATCATATGATGTGGTGTCTCAAGAATTCTGCTGCACGATTCTCTAATTTTTAAAACTCGCTCAGGTGTAATGTTAGGAGGGAAATATTGTTACTTTTGTGTGTTCGTGAATATTGAGCCTAGTGACATATTATAGACTCTATTTCAACTTCAACTAAAGAATGTGAATGAGCATTAGGTACTGTAATGAACGATATCTGTACTTCGAAAAGGAATACTCTTCTAGTAAAAGAATTTCCAGGCTTTTGTTCCTAAAAAGTGTTGGGCCACTAGTGTCAGTGTTTAATTTCTTGCGTTGTATGCAATTGTGGCTGCGATCTGGAAGGAGGTCTGCATGACGAAGAAGTAACTTTGGAAAAGAAGTGCAGTACGAGTCCATACAGAGTCTAGTCTGACCAATGACATTTCAACAGTACCCACTAAAATTTGTTTCCAACTACAGTACTGCATGAGCACTTTTTACCAAAAACGGTCCTGAAGATAAGAAAAGGAAAATAAATCTACAGATGGTTGTAATTAAGCAAATAACTATTCCGAAGTATTGTAAACCAGACATGTCACGTTATTATTTCATATAAATATTTAAGTGGTTTTCAATATACAAGTATACCATAACCTACACTTTTACCAGATCTTTCAGGTACACTTTGTGTATAAACAATGCAACACAAACATATGGTGCCATCTACTGATGACACAAAGATTCTGACAGGAAAACTTTTGAATGTGACTATATTTATTAATTCCTATAAATATATATATTATATATAAATAAATGGAACAGTATATTTGAATGTAAATAACTGCAAATTATGTAGGTCATTAGATTTCTAAGTCCCTTGATGTGTCCCTGAGCAGCAAGACCTGTAGATATTTTGGTGTTTTATATTGAGACACAGAGTAGAGACATTATTTGTGTGCCACAGGTTACCCAGAATGCTGTGCTTTTTGATAATATTTGTGTAACAGTGTATGGAGCTGACATTGTGACAAGATTACTTGCCAAGGGCATCTCGGCCATGTCTGGATTGTGTTGTTGGGTACTGTGACTGCCCTATCAGATCCCTGACCTTTCAAAAGCTGGATGCCCGTGGTTCTGAGCCAATACATTTGTAATGTGTACAAATAAACTATACTAAAGTGTGTTATAATTATAATGGATTTAGTTTATTCTACATTCCCTTGATGCATTGGAGGGTTTGGACGGGGCCCAGAGTACAGCATGGAAACTACGACTGTTTGCAGTAGTGGCTCGTGGCTCAAATGACAGGTGGGAAATGAGGGTATTATTATCATTATTATTATTATTATTATTATTATTATTATTATTATTATGTTACTACTACCCATTAGTGTTATTATTATTATGATTATTATTATTATGATTATTATTAGTATTATTATTATTATTATTATTATGTTACTACTACCCATTATTGTTATTATTGTTGTTATTATTATTATTATTATTATTATTATTATTATTATTATTATTATTATTATTATTTGCTGCTGCAGAGTTTAAGCCGCAGTCGCATTTGTTGCATTTTGCTATTCGACTTTTAAAAATACAACAAACTTTCAATGTAATGTCCAAAAACATGACAACCATATTGGACTTCAGAAACAAAGATGGTAATGGAGAACATGAAATCTGAAATGTGTATGAACTAATCAATTCTGGAGAATCTGAATTTAAATGAAATGCTAATGGAATGGGCAATGTTCGAAAAGGTATTCAGCAATAGATGTTCAGGAATGATTTCAAAGAGTTGGTGGAATTCATGTAAGTGAAGTGAAAATTTTCTTCAAATTGATTTATATAGCCTAATTCCATCGCATGCCGGTACTGTAAACTGTGAGCGAGGATTTAGTTGCATGAATCTTGTAAAAACTGAAATCAGAAACTACTTTTCAGAAAAAATAATTAGCACTCTGCTAACAATAAATCTTGAAGGACCTACTCATAAAGAATTTCAATGTTTAGAATACCCAGAAAATAACGTATTTTAATGTGATGTAAATTCAGCAGTACAATTGATTTAAACATACCTACGTGTAATGATTTACTTACATAATTTTATCTAGAGTGTGATAAGATGGACTGAAAGTAATACAACTCCACGAAACAAATTACATAACTTTTTCTTTCTGCATACTTTATTACTTTTATTTTTCTGTATGATTATTTAGCCTAAAATATTGCACAAGATTTTCGCAATTTACACAAATATAATTTTTCATTTGTGCATTTTTGCAACAATGATTTATTTTCTAGCTTAAACTCTGTGTTGCTGTAGTAATTTACATACTCGCATATTAAACCCTATCATTACATAATAATATATTTTAATAGTTAATGTACAGTACATCATTTATAAAGGAATCAAGATAACACAAATATTCTATTCTGATTCTTCTAATTACGACAAAGCATAAAAGCTCTAGGTTAGTGTGGATCTTTACTTCTCATTTTTCTTCTAAATTGAATGAAGATTTCAGAAGAGTACCCACCTACTGTATTTACCCTATCCACAATACAAGGTTATTCATAAGTATTTGAAACATTAAAAAAATTCACTTCAAATAAACAACACAACAGATACCAAATTTTGTTATGCTGAAATAGAGGTAAACTCGCCAAGTTTCTTTACATATTTCACAGAAGCTCAATTTGTCAACCTCTGCAGATATGGCAGACATCTATGCGATAATCAATCTTGTCCCACGATTGTGTCAGCATATCATGGTTGAACAGAGCCATGGCAGCAGTGAAAGGGTTGCAAAGATCCTGGAGATTAGCAGGGTGTGACCTTTTTTTTATGGGGGGTTGTGAAGGATACTGCCTTTGTGCCTCCACTTCGGGTTAAATCTGGGGACCAGGGTGACTACCGCATTAATGCATCGTCTTCTGGTCCTGTGCATCTTATACACCTTTCTGGCAAATTTTGATAGAAATATCCTTGCACGTCTTTGTAGTACTGAGCCAGACGTCTGGTAGAAAGATGTAATCATTACTCCTATTTTCATTCAGCTGTGGTATCAGCCAATTTTCAACATGTAGGGCATGTAAATCCGGAATTTCTCATACTATTTCTTGATACTGTTAAAAGCAGGTGATGCCTTCTGGAATTCTGCTCAAAATCATCGCTGCCTAGTTAGAACGGACGAGGTTCTTGCATGTTCCAACACACAAAATCATTGCTCAAGTTTACTGAATGCCATATTTGCTACTACCACAGTCTAGTATATACAGTCACGAAGCTTGAGTTGTTGAGGATACTAGGAACAATAGACTGTGCCGGTTCTATTTCGCATTGTCTGTAATAAGGCGATAGTAGCAATCCTAGTGGTTAGCTACTATCTATGGATGCATATTCCCTACGTTTTGGTCCCTTTCCTGAAAGAAGCTAGGAAAAGTGGTCAATTTGCAAGACTGTGTGGTCATAAATTAAAGATTAACAATTTGATCTTTAATGTTGAAGAATGTCTCGAAAGCATCAAGGAGCCGGTAGTAGGTTCAGAAGAAATGGAGAGGAATAGGAGAGTCCTGAAGAAGAAAATTAGGGGATTAATGTCGAGGAGCATTGGAAAGGATATCAGCTCGGACAACATTCATGAAAATAGCAAGGCAAGCACGACACGGAGTTTATCACACAGACATGGAATGCGGAAAGAAGCAACTTCAAACGATCGAGTAAAGCCTATGACGTCATCTGAGGATGAAATATCAACAAGTAGCAGAAATCTACAAATGCGTCAAAATTCCTGCAATCAACATTTTGAGGCGATTCCAAGGCGAGTACGTGAGTTGCGGAGTCAGGGGAAAACGACAAGACAAGTGAAGAAAAATGGAACGGATTCAGGTAGCAGTGATGAAGGAATAAAGGCGAATAGTAAAAAGAAACATTATGATTTAAGAAGTTGGTGTAGTGGGGGAAAATTAAAAAAAATAGTAGGGGTGGGACAAGGATATCAATAGGAAGTGAAGTGAGGGGGAGGATATAAGTGTGGGGGTCAGCAATGGAGAAGTGGGGAAATATAAATGGATAGGCTGGTGATGGAGAGGTGACATGATACATTTAAAGAGAACATAAGTGAAAGAGACGGAACTAAGTTATGACTTGCATAAATTTGCTATGTAATAAGGTGGATGGCACTGTATACAAATATGTGAAGTGCCATCTCACCGGAAGAAAGTGCTTAATGACAAATATATATCATATCATATCATAGTCCCTACATATTGAGCTTCGTGACTGTATATACTAGACTGTGCTACTACTGTTTCTTAGCTGCTAACTAAGAAACTATGCAAGCGAGCCTTCATCTTTAAAAAACTTGGAGAATTCTCTCTCAATGGGCATAAGAATTTATAATCATCCATTGCGAAGTTTATTTCTGGTGAATTTTTTAAATGTTTCACGGACTTATGAATAACCTTGTATATTAATAATTCCACCAAATACCAATATTATCAGTATTTTAAACACTGTACACTGATCATTAATAAAATAAGTGCTCACCAGAATTTCGTCAGTTTACAACCAAAACACATTAGTGTTTCTTCTGAGAAAAAAGGCGTTTAAAAGTTCTTGACAGTACTGAATCCTCAAAATATTATTATGCTTTCCACAATAACTAAAACTGAAATTTGAAATGTATGTCAAAAACTCCACTCTGTAAACATGTTGCATGAGGTTAGAAGAGTATAAGTGAGTATACAATAACATCGTAATGCCACTTGCCACTGCAGCTTCATGTACATTGTTCTTTTTTACTGCGGGTATGTCACAACTAGCCCCTGGGTGACATTTTAAAGTGTATTTTCAACTTGCTGTCCCTCAAAGGTTCGCTGATTCTCCCATTGCACTTCTTTCAAACTCCGCTTCACCATGAGTGTGCTTATTTCTTCATACCAAGTCTTCCAAGCTCTTCTACACTTTTTCCTAGATAATAATAATAATAATAGAAGAAAAAGCACTGATTCAATATGAAAAACTTATGGGATTACCAGGAAACAATTGGCATTCATACAGTCCTCTCCGTAGATTAAAAACTCAAAAAAGTTTCATATCCATGGTTCAAGAATTAAAACAGAAAATCAACGTCCTGAATTTAAAAGAAAACTTACAAATTAAACCAAACCCTTTAACACTATTAAATATAGAGTATAATCTAAATTTAACACAAGGAATACTGAAATCAGAAGTAAACACTGAAATAATGAAACAATTGCCTTTAGAGACAATTAATATTAGGTACCCTCCACATTTATACACTGATGGATCCTTGATCTCCAGGGAACAAGGTGCAGGTGCAGGTGTTACGTGCTGTCTCTTCTCACTTTATAGATCTCTTGGTTATGGAACAACAAGTTTTGATGGAGAAATCACTGCAATAAGTGAAAGTCTCAGGAATCTTCTCTGCCACATCAATAAATTAAAAAATGCAGTTATATTGTCAGACTCCAAAGCAGCTATTCTATCAATAGTCTCTAGACACACACCTTCATCTCAAATAGTAGAAATAACTAAAATGCTCTCTCAACTAATAACACTCAATAAAAGAATTGTATTCCAATGGATACCATCCCATTGTGGAATCCTGGGAAACGAGAATGCGGATGCTTTAGCAAAGAAGGGCAGCACTGCTACTTACAGACCTGTTACTAAATCTACGTATTCCTCTGTGAAAATATTGATTAAATCTACATACTTAGACTTCAACAAACAATTTAATAATACAATCCCAAGGGAAAAAATGGAACTCTCTGCATCATAATCCACAGTTGATTTCCGATTTACCATGCAAATCGTCTGTAGCTGCATTTAGATTGGCAACAGGCCATGACTGTTTGGCCAAGCATCTGCATAAAATTGGAATATATCAGTCTCCTAACTGTCCATTGTGCAACTCAAATCAAGAAATGGATTCAGAACATCTCAAAATCTGTGCGTCAGTGGCTGGTCATGATAATATCTTTGAAAAATATTGGAGTGCAAGAGGTCAAATGACTTTACTGTCAAATGCCTGGCATTAGAAAACAACAACAACTTTTTCCTACCAGGCGCATCCCAACTTCATTTCTGCTAACTGCTTCATGAACTGAAAAGTTAGTGGCTGAGTGGCTTAAGATTGTGTGAGTATGACGACCAGGTGTTTTGTGAAGGAAGAGCGGTACCATAGTAAATCTTGATTCTTTTCGTCATCACATCAACTTACTGTAAAATAATATTAATGTAATTTCAGAAAAATCTATTTTTAAATAGGCTTATACAAGCAAACTGTTTCCTATATTGAAAAATGTCTACTACTGTGGAGTAACGATTGGGCCCAGGTTCAAATCCTGGTAAGGACAAGTTACGTGGTTTGAGTTTTTCCAGAGATTTCTCCTCAACAAATTAAACGAGAATTGCTGCGTAACTTTCGGCTCATTTGCCATCCTTAAATTCAAATATCACTGTCGTCATTATCATAGCCAGGTTAAGTTCACGGGGCAGTAAGCACAATAAGCCTCAGGCTGCAGTGCAAGCCTTCGGGTCCCTTCTCCATAAATAAAAATGGGGAAATATTTATTTTCAACAATGCTATTACTATACAGATTATACATCTTGATTACTCAACTTTTAACACTGTATCACTTCGGAATATGTATGATAAGACTTTCTTGTGTTAAATTTTAACGTACCTTGTTTACATGTTTCGACCTAGTTATGGGTCATCTTCAGAACTGGTCGTTGTTGGTCTTGGCGCTTCTTGTTGTTTCCTGTGAGGTTGCGTTCGTAGTGTAGAGTCAAAGAGTGTATGTGTTTTGAAATTGAGTTATGTATTGAGAATATCTGCAGATTACTTCAGTTAACTATTGTGAGGCTAGTTAAACGTCGTGAATGTTTCTATTCCATGCCCAAGTTTAGCTCAGTAGATTGAGAAAAGTAGGAAGTACAAAGGGCAGTAGAAGAGTATTATTAAATTCAGTAAGAAATTTGTCTCCAAAGGTATGTACTGTAGAATGCAGAATACAGTATTAATCTCCTTGAGTGTAAAATTTACTCCATAAATGAGTCTTAAGTTACATTGTATCTGTCCTAAAACTCCTACCAGGAATATATATTATTTATATTATATATATATATATATTTCCGTCGGATCCCGGCCAACTAGTCACTCATAACGAGTGCACCTCAGCACATGTGTGGACTTCAGTCCTGCGTTCATAGACATCTATGACGTAGTGCAGAGGGCGGCCACTAGAGGGAACCCAAGAGTTGAAACTTAAACTGAGACAATTCTGTCCGACACCGGGATGGGTATCCGGTGTGGCTTAGTGGATAAAGCATCAGCACGTAGAGCTGAAAACCCGGGTTCAAATCCCGGTGCCGGAGAGAATTTTTCTCCGTTCCATTACTCTTTCATCCTACCAGGAAGAAACCTGCACTAATTGAACCAGCCTATAAAGCAGCAAACTTTCAAAACCTATCGGTACTTTTCCATTTATGTATGGTACATCATTCTTTCAATGCATAATTGATGTAAAAATTAGTTTATAAATAGGATGATTCAGGAGCAATAGTAAATATCTTAGGGTTGGTAGTATGGACTATTCTGAGTAAGAAGGTTCATATAAATGTTTCCAATTTTCAGTGGGTGCAGAGATGCAGCTGTTTTAATGTTACGTGACTACGTGTAATGCAGTAGTACAGAACGTGTAGCTCTAATGTTTCTATGATAACAAGTGGTATAATATAATTACAGCAGGCCATGAAGCGTGTTGAAAAAAGTCTGAAGGTACCAGTACATCTACACAGTTTAACTTTACACATTCAAGCAATGCATGCAAGACAAGATTGCTATTTAATATTAATTAATATACATGGTGAAGATGTCCAAAACGGCGCATCATGTAGACAAAATCTTCATGTATCTTAACTGAACGAGCCTTTTAAACTTTATTCTTTCAATATTTCTCCCAGAGTGCATGTTTACGCGCATGAAAAATTGAATCGTGTAGACTGTAGGTGAAATTTTACAGTACCGGTACTTTCCCTACGCAAAACTTTACTGTTTAGAAATGTATGTTAGTAAATAAAATATAAAAAGTGATTAATAAGGATAATAAGCATTTTGACACGTTGTGTAATATTTCTCAGAAGCACAGAAACAGAGTAATAAAAAGCCTTTGGTTTACAACAATTTAGAGGGCGGGGGGGGGACATGATAAAACCAATAACTGAGAAGCTGAGTCGCTTATGTTATGCTTTTCGAGTCCTTGCGAAGATATCATCCATGGATCTTTTAATATCAGTCTATTTTGGATATGTTCATTCAATACTATCATATGGCATTATTACTTGGGGATCTTCACCAAAAGTGAAACAAGTCCTCAAATTGCAGAAAAGAATACTCAAAATCATTAAAAACGTTCCTATTCGGACTGAAAGTATAAAAATTTTCAGAGAACTAAAAATCTTACCTGTACCCTGCATATATATTTTAGAAACAGTGTGCTTCATTCATCAAAACATAGATTCCTTTAAAACAAATTCAACATATCATGAGTATAACACCAGAACATCCCAAAACATACATCTGAATTACCACAGGCTTACCAGAAGTCTTAACAGCATATCACATAGAGGCAGCAATTTATATAATAAACTTCCACAGAAAATCAAAGAACTTAAGAAAATTAAAAAAAGAGGTAAAGAACATTTTATTGACACATATGCCATTTTGCACAAATGAATATCTGAATTTAAAATTTTAGAATTTAACGTTTCTTGATACTGCCCTTGACCATTTATGTTTCAGGTAACTCAGAGTTGAAGAAAAGACAGGGAAAAGCAAAAAGAGAAGATACTAGATAGAACAGTAGAGACTGAAGATCAAGCTTGTCCTATAATATTAAACTGTTAAATTTATTTAGAATTGTCTATTTTTGTATTATATTGTATGTTATGTCATTTTTCTTGTGTACTGACGACGCCATGAATGCTTGTAATTCTATTCGGCTAATAAAGATCTAATCCCATCTAGTAGGCCTCTCTAGGTAGTATTGATGGAACTTATACGGGAGAGACAAATTATATTAGAGAAAATATTAAATTCATAACATGCTATCGAAGTTTCTAAAAGGAAAAATACGCTGTCTTTTATTATGATGCCCAAAACATTATTTGAGATTGGTCTGTTTTTCGCATCTCTTTGCTTTCAGAGTAATTTTATAATCTCTTTGCTTTCAGTGTGTGTGCTGATGTTAACAGAGAGGAATGTTTGTTTTAAATGTAGGGATATTAAAAATATTGGTAGTTCCGTTTTACATACTAGCTTTTCTCATAATCTTTCCTTGCAGACGACAGGTTCAGATGTAAGGACTTCTGAAAGGAGACGCGTTGGATTGGCTGTTGCTGTGCAGTGTGCATGTAGCGTTTAGTCATTGTGTTTTCTGAAAGATTGTTGTAGCTTGTAGATCATTATTGAAATATTTAGACATTGTTGCTGAATTCCAACAGTGTGAAATAACCAAGCACAACAACAAGCTTAAATACAATAATCGTTCGATTCGCTTTACTTAAATGGAGAAAGCAATAATTTTATTGTGGATTATTCAGGAAAGGTGTAGTTTCAACATATTGTGAACTCAGAAGATTATAAATCAGTGAATGTGATGTGAATTAAGTTAGAACAGGACAGCTTCTTTATGTTAGTGACTTGTGTAAACAGTTTTGCCTTATTACTATAGTTTGCAATCAAATGGGCCTTGTTATTCACCGAATTCAAAAGTACGTGGTTCGACGGTGGTAAGTAATCGCTTAATTACATGTACCCTACTCTTAAGTTAAAACGGAATAATTTAAATACAATTTAAATAACCAAATAATTGCTCGGATAGGCTAATATCCGAGCAATATCACGTCGTTTGAAGATTTGGTGAATGTAGAGTATCCAACGCCCACTGAACGAATATTTCACTTTTATCACTGCCAATGTTGCGCTATAATCGTATATGCAAGGTAGGCTATAACAAAAACCTAAACTAACCAAACCTAACCTGTCAAAGAAGCAACAAGTTATACTAAATATGTGTAAAATTGGCCTATGCCTCTATAGTGGGCGGGACATAAGTAACATTGACCGAAGATTTTAGTAAGTGTGAATAGCCTAAGCTTACTTCTAAAACAAAATAATCTGACAGCTTATTAAATATCAGTTTAACAAATAAAATCACATATTACGTTCGTCGATATTATTAATATACACTTTTCGCAACTGAGCAATAAGCATACTAGGGTAAAGGTAAGAGTGCAAGCCGACCATCATTCCCGATTTTCGCAGTTACTTCCACTAAATGACAGTTACAATGTTTTTAATTTGGGTGGACAATTTGTATAAAGTGAACAACCTCCAAGACATGCGCTCAACATCTTTAAAATTGTTGTGATGTTCTGACAGGAATTAGGTACCCTTCAATTTCAATATTTGTGTGGAGTGAAAGAACAACTTTGGATGGATTAGTCCGTGAGTTCACAGATGCCTCCTATACCGTGCTTCCGCCCCACTGGAGCTGCATGTGGCTCCCACTGGTCTCTCTATTCCAGAACGTGCTGTGTTGCGTAGATGTGTACTTGGGCCAACTGTTGTAATGTAGGCACCATATTCTTATGTTATGACTTTTATAACCTAGACACAACCTCCAAACTGTTCGGATGACAACATCTGCCGCTAGTTAGAGAGTACATAATTATGATCTATCCGGGAGGATTGTCGGACAACTCCACTAACCATATCCCCTCTTCACCACTTAGAGGACGCTTATGTATGCCGTGGTAGGCCAGCATGGCATTTCCTCCAGTTTTGTTGAACAGTTATACCGCTGTGATTCGGTCTCCAGAGCCTCGTTTCTTAAAAACAAATTGCACCACGGCAAAGTGGGGATGGGATTTGAGCAGGAGAGATTATGCAATGCAGTTTACTACTTGCAACCCGTAATTAATACTGGAGCAACTGGCAACTAAGGGTTACCACCCGTGTGGGTTTCACTCAGACAGTCCGGAATTACAAACAGTTGTCCGGAGACCAAAATAGTAATGTAATTCCGGACGCCTAAAAGATCGGGAATATCGATGTATTTACACGCATTATTATACTCGTAAATAACAACAACAACAATAATAATAATAATAATAGGTCTAATAATTTTAATTTAAAAAATAAAAAAAAACATTATTATTACCTATTATTTTATTTTTTGAAATTAAAATTTATTATTATTATTATTATTAATATTATTATTATTTTATTATTATTATTATTATTATTAAAACTATTTTTTTTTTCATATGTGACTTACCTGTATAGCCGACTATCTAATATACCTATACTTAAGAGTTAAGAGTGTTATTTGACTATTTTAACTTGATCCACCACTTGGAATAGTGATCTGCACACCTGAATGCGAAACTACTGCACCCGGGCTCGAATTGATTGGGACATGTTACCTGAGTCACAGTCTACTATATACAGTCACGAAGCTTGAGTTTTGAGGGTGCTAGAAACAATAGACTGTGACGGTACTATTTTGCATTGCCTGTAATGAGGCGATATTAGTGATCCTAGTGGTGAGCAACTACCTAATGTTTGCAGATTTACTACGTATTGAGCTTCGCGACTGTATATACTAGACTGTGCCTGAGTTTTCTTCGGAGTTACTCCCAATCCTTCGAGTATCAAATGCTGGATAACCTTCGGCGTTCGATCCTCGGCCTCATTTTTGCGGCATTAACGTCATCATTATCATCATACTGTAATTATCACATATGAAAAGCAACGGGAAATTACCATGTCTATAATCCATTTCTCTAGTACAGTCTGATAGATATCAGATCCCATATTTGTATATGCGGCGCACTCTATAACTAAATAGTTTCTGAGTGAAAGAACAGCTATTTTCTGCGTTGATATTATTTAATGTTCATTTCGTTAGCGACGTTTCGTTGGTTATGAGATGACTAAGGAGCGGATTCCTATGTAATTAAATATTCTTTTTGCGTATGATAAAACACAATTAACAAAGTTAAAAATTCCGAACATGAAGTTTCAAGTTTAAAACCCGAATTTTATTTCACATAAAAACACATATTTTCACAAATAAATTATGTAAATACATATTTTCAGGAAATCTATCATAAACACATAAATCTTAGAGTTTTTTTAGTTAAATAATTTTTTTACATGAACTTTTAAATATTTTAAAACTAAATCAATTATATCACTCAGAAGTACGTTATCATTTTAAGAGTCCTTGGTTGCTTCGTGTTTCTAAGCGCTGTGTGGTGTATCCGTGATCCATTTTCGTAATAGTATCGCCACAAGTTCTGAGAACTACTACAGCATATCAGTGTTATTACTAGAGAATAAATTAACATGGACAAGGAGGACAGATCTTGCAACACATAATTAGGAATGTTTGTTGTTGCTGAAGATGATTTCATTGCACGCTTTGTTTGTGAAACACAACAGATAAGAGCTCAGGTATGAACATTATTTAATTTAAACAAATCTCTCGCCTCTCGCTCATGTATATCGAGTATGGTATATCTTGTTGTGATTCCCTGTTATCGGGCTTCGTCAATCGATATCCTTCAAGATATACTGAAAGATGGTTATTTAAAAACCGATTTGTCTTTCCTATTAGCAAATTTAAGTTTTTGTGTGATACCATAAAAAAGTCGAAACATCCAAAAACCTGTTGTCTGAAACAGGGAGGTGCGTGCCGTGGAAATTAAACTAGACTCGCTACCAGGTTCAGAAGCACAATTACTAAGGGACAAATTCCAGAATGTGTTTGGGAAAAACAGTGGATATAAAAAAATGTGTAAAGTTGCTAAAGTATTGGAGGATGTGCCTGTAGGTGAAATTGACGGTGTATGTGTTTGTGAGATTCTTCTCTTTAAATATGCACGTCTGACGTCCTGTGATGTCGAAAGATCGTTTTCACAGTTTGTTCAGAGATGATCGGCATGCATTTGTGATGGAGAATTTGGAGATGACCTTTGTTGTTCACTGCAATTCTCGGTGAACTACTAGCACTCAAGTGTGGTTGGTAAGTACCTAGTAATATTTTTTTTTCAAGCTAAGTAAGGTATTTTTGTCATTTAAAATAAATATTTTTTTTTATTTTTAGTAAATATTTTCGTACTTTTTAGCACATAAAAAATAAATATATTTAAATTTTTTAGCACATAAAAATCCGCTCCCTAGTTATGACGTCAAGAATCAGTGTGTGCTTTCGTTTGTTTTGTGGCGTGTTTTACGTATACGAGTATGAATAATTTTAAATTTTCTGATATTGGTAATAGTGTGTTACGATGTGTTAGTAATAGATCCTATTTATATTGGTGGTACGGGGAAATGAACTGGACAACCTACTCCATTATCTCCTGGCTTAGTTGCCTCATGAGTGAGGTCTTATTGGTCTGATGAGGTTTCAATCAGTCTTCGGATTGTTAACCCGACATACACATACATCGGTGATTCTAAAACTATGCAGTATTTATTTTAGAGTTGAAATTGATATTTACATTCTCATACACATTTTAACTTGTCTGAACTATAACAAGAATGTATGAACATATTACACCCAGAGTAGCATAAAGAAACGGCAAATCTAGAGTGAACAAACCGCTGGCGGTAAACACAGCCCTCATGTCCTTCAGTTGCGTTCTGGATAGCATCAGTTCCTTCACAGTGCTTTTCTCAACATTATATTGCAACAGCAATTTCTGTATTATAGTCACAGACTTCTTCGATTCTTCATAGGTATTGTGGCAACAAACAGTAATTTCTACGAAACCAACCATTGAGACAAATGCGTAAAAAATTAATATTGTCATATCCAAAACATTAGCACGAGAGGATTCAATAAGATATACCAGCCAGCTTATTGTATTCATGAGAGTCATGAATATCCAACACGAAACAAGAACAAAAGGAAATCCGAAAGCAGAATTTATGAGCTCGACTATTGTATACAGTTTACCATGCAGAAATCTGATTTTCTCAATGTATAACAACAAAGTTGCTCTTTTCTGAAACACTGAAACTCTACCGAGATCATTCTCCATGTCAGAAGGGCTAATTTCCCTTCGTCTTTGTCCATTTGAGACAAATGTAAAGAGAGTCTGCGAACATAAATTAGTCAACATTAAGTTTAGGTACTTATATCTTTGCCAAACATGTAACAAGATAACAATGTATATAATAAAGAAAATTACAATAGATAATGCAGATAAAATAGCTGAAATGCATAGAAAATAATCTATTAACGAGACGAAAGCAAATCCTTTCAAAATTAAACGTACTAAGATTATGAATATCATATTAATTATTCTAATGTTAGCTGACCTATTCATTTCTTTATATAAACGTGTTCTTCGTTCAAGTTGGATATATTCGTTATCCAAATGAAATAGATGTTGTAATATCCTGGGAACAACGTCCTTCTTGAGTATCACGATATACACACACAGGGTTGTAGCTAAAGCAGATATACTTAACAAATCACCTGCTAATTTTAGTTTGAATGAAACCTCTGAAACAATTAGAGCTCTCAGTTGTACTGCATGTGTTACAATAGCGTGAACTAGACACAGGAGTGTCCACCAGATTCCGGAATATCGAATAGTAAACTCTACCCTATTTTCAGTAATACTATAGGGTGAGAGTCCAAAAAGCTATGTCACAAAGAACAATGTTTTATATGTAGACAGAAAACCATGAACTCTTTTCTGATTCATCATAACACGGTACCGGTATGTCTTATCATCGCTTAAAACGCAAGCTACACCGAAGCAAACACACGGAGTAATCGGCTCTTCATGTTTAGTAAGAAAATAGTGTCCCGAATATATTGATCACAGAAATTAATAATTGATATAATTAATTCACTCGTTTATCTAAGCTGGACGTAACAGAATAGAACAATACAACTTTTGTGTCAGATGATAACTATCTTCGCTAATATGTTTTCGCGGGATATCAGCCGAGTTAAGATTTTG
Organism: Periplaneta americana; assembly: GCF_040183065.1. Lineage (NCBI taxonomy): Eukaryota > Metazoa > Arthropoda > Insecta > Blattodea > Blattidae > Periplaneta > Periplaneta americana. Next base: position 57,312,891 of record NC_091118.1, on the reverse strand, counting down.
GAATGCTCCAAGCTTTCGACTGCTATCTCTGCAGCCATCTTCAGGGAAGTGATGTCCGAACAGAAAGTCGAAAGGTTATATAGATGTGGCTGTCTCAGGTGAAACGGGATTGGTTGGCGGATCGGCCAATCCGGGGCCGGGAATTGTCATCGCTCGTAAGCTCCGCCCCTCCCGGGATTACTGCGTGAAGTTTGGCGGGCGGCGAGCCCTGTTCCGCCGGTTGGAATCGGTTGCCGTCCTCGGTCCGTGATCTTCATGACCTTGATTGTAAGAGGGCCTGAGTTGGTCTAAGGCCGGTGTCCATGCCTGACTGAGCTGGAGTCCACTGTCTCTGTTAAAGTTGTTTTTCTCCAGCTTGATCTCTATGGCCTCCTTGATTGTACGATCCCAGTAGTGGCTTGATTTGTTAATGACCTTGGTGTGGTCAAACAGTATTTTATGCTCCTTTTCTATGCTGTGTTGCGCCACTGCAGATTTTTCCGGGTAATACAGCCTCAGGTTCCTCTTATGTTCTTTGATTCTGTCTTCTATTGTGCGGCCAGTCTGCCCTATGTATACTTCGCCACACTCGCATGGAATCTTGTAAATCCCTGGAGTCCTTAAGCCCTGACTGTCTTTAACCTGACGTAGATGACTCCGGATTTTGCTCTGTGGTTTATGGATGGTTTTGATATTAACCTTCTGGAGGATTCTGCTTATTTTGTGTGACACGCTCCCGCAGAATGGAATGAAAGCTTTCTTTGTCGGTTCTTGCTTGCTGTCTAAGTCTATTGTGTTACATCTCGTGGTAACTTGTTTGAGGGCTTTGCTGATGTCTCTCCGGCTGTAGTTGTTTTGTTGTAGTGTTCTACGAAGATGGTCCATTTCTGCAGGCAAGTTGTTGATATCGGAAATGACTATGGCGCGATGTAGTAGACTAGTCAGGACGGACTTCTTCTGCGAAGGGTGGTGGAGGCTGAGTGCATTCAGGTACAGATCTGTGTGCGTCGGCTTTCTATACACGCCATGTCCGAGAGTACCATCTGCTTTCCTGTGTATGTGGATATCCAGGAACGGCAGTGAGCCCTCTGACTCCACCTCCATGGTGAACTGGATATTCGCGTGGATGCTGTTGAGATGTTGTAGGAACTCTTGTAGCTTGTCTTGTCCGTGCGGCCAGACCACGAAGGTGTCGTCTACGTAGCGGAAGAAGTGGCTCGGCTTGTGTGTGGCTGAGTCTAGTGCCTGGTGTTCGAAGTGCTGCATGTAAAAGTTAGCAATAGCAGGTGACAGCGGGGAGCCCATTGCCACGCCGTCGGTTTGTTCGTAGAACTCACTGTTGTACGTGAAGTAAGTAGTAGTCAAGGCCAGTCGGAAGAGTTGTAGAATATTATCCGGGAATTGTTCCGCTACCAGTTCAAGAGCCTCTTTTATCGGAACCTTTGTGAAGAGTGAAATTACATCGAAGCTCACTAGTAGATCTGATGGGACCACTGTGATGTTCTCCAGAATTCTAACAAATTCTGTAGAGTTTTTCACATGATGTTCACACGTTCCAATCAGGGGTTGGAGCATGTTGGTTAGATGCTTGGCCAGGTGGTATGTGGGCGACCCGATGGTGCTAACAATGGGTCGTAATGGTAGCCCTTGTTTGTGGATCTTGGGGAGCCCGTAAATCCGAGGTGGTGTGGCCGAGTGTGGTAGTAGAACTTTTATAACCTCGGCAGGCAGCGAGGAAGATTTCAGCAGCGTGGTGGTTCTTCTTATGATCCTGTTAGTGGGATCACGTGTCAGTTTCTTGTAGGTCATGTCTGCTAGTAGTTCAACAATTTTCTGGTGGTACGTTGAAGAGTCCAACACCACCGTAGCGTTTCCTTTGTCGGCCTGGAGAACGACTATACTCTCATCTTCACGTAGCTCCCGGAGCGCTAGTCGTTCATTCCTCGTGATATTGGGTTTGGGTGGTCTGGCTGTGTTGATTATTCGGCAGACATCTCTTCTCACTTCTTCAGATATTCCAGGAGGAAGAGAGGAGATAGCTTGCTCCACTCCACTGATAATGTCCTTGACTGGATATTTTCTTGGAGCTGCAACGAAATTTAGGCCCTTGGCTAGTACCGATATGGTGTCTTCGTCCAATGTTTTACTTGATACATTAATGACAAGTTTGTTCTTGTCCAGCGGTTGGATGCCTGGCTGTGAGGGGGCCAATCTGTGGAATTTCTCCATTTGCCTCCCTCTGACTTTCTTCATATGCATCTGCACCTGGGCGGTTAGTGACCTGTCGATCCATTCTTGATCAGATGGTTGTAGCCTCCCGTAGCATTGTAAGCGTAGCTGTAGTAGCTCCCGTGAGATGTTGTTGAGTTCCAGGTATGTGTGATGAATTCTCTCCCTTATGAGGGCCAAGCTGGCTCGTCTGCATATTCTCTGGGCCTTCACTGTTCGAATTTCATGTTTAACGACAGCAAATTTAGGGACGACTTTCTTGTCTCGACATCTACGTAGGAAGGCAAGTGTACATAGTAGACTTGCCCTCTTCTTGTGTCCTTGTTCCAATCTCTGAAGGACATGGTATACTTCCTCCCCGTAGAGGTGATGTACGTATGATTTGAGGCTTTCTCGGCGTTGGTTCGCTAATATGTTTTCGCGGGATATCAGCCGAGTTAAGATTTTGGAATGCTCCAAGCTTTCGACTGCTATCTCTGCAGCCATCTTCAGGGAAGTGATGTCCGAACAGAAAGTCGAAAGGTTATATAGATGTGGCTGTCTCAGGTGAAACGGGATTGGTTGGCGGATCGGCCAATCCGGGGCCGGGAATTGTCATCGCTCGTAAGCTCCGCCCCTCCCGGGATTACTGCGTGAAGTTTGGCGGGCGGCGAGCCCTGTTCCGCCGGTTGGAATCGGTTGCCGTCCTCGGTCCGTGATCTTCATGACCTTGATTGTAAGAGGGCCATAAACCACAGAGCAAAATCCGGAGTCATCTACGTCAGGTTAAAGACAGTCAGGGCTTAAGGATTCCAGGGATTTACAAGATTCCATGCGAGTGTGGCGAAGTATACATAGGGCAGACTGGCCGCACAATAGAAGACAGAATCAAAGAACATAAGAGGAACCTGAGGCTGTATTACCCGGAAAAATCTGCAGTGGCGCAACACAGCATAGAAAAGGAGCATAAAATACTGTTTGACCACACCAAGGTCATTAACAAATCAAGCCACTACTGGGATCGTACAATCAAGGAGGCCATAGAGATCAAGCTGGAGAAAAACAACTTTAACAGAGACAGTGGACTCCAGCTCAGTCAGGCATGGACACCGGCCTTAGACCAACTCAGGCCCTCTTACAATCAAGGTCATGAAGATCACGGACCGAGGACGGCAACCGATTCCAACCGGCGGAACAGGGCTCGCCGCCCGCCAAACTTCACGCAGTAATCCCGGGAGGGGCGGAGCTTACGAGCGATGACAATTCCCGGCCCCGGATTGGCCGATCCGCCAACCAATCCCGTTTCACCTGAGACAGCCACATCTATATAACCTTTCGACTTTCTGTTCGGACATCACTTCCCTGAAGATGGCTGCAGAGATAGCAGTCGAAAGCTTGGAGCATTCCAAAATCTTAACTCGGCTGATATCCCGCGAAAACATATTAGCGAACCAACGCCGAGAAAGCCTCAAATCATACATAGATAACTATCTTGTTAGAGGCATACACATCTCAAGACCACAGTGCCTTGAGGTTACACCACAGTCTAGTATAAACAGCCACGAAGCTCAATACGTAGTAATATGCATCCATAGATAGTTGCTAACCACTAGGATCGCTAATATCGCCTCGTTATAGACAATGCGAAATAGTACCGGCACAGTCTATTGTTCCTAGAATCCTCACAACTCAAGCTTCGTGACTGTATATACTAAACTGTGGTTACACGATTAAGATCTCGCTTCATCAAGATGTGTATTATTAAGTTTTCAAGACATTGAGACCTTGAGTGCTAATGCAAGTAGAGACCTATCTCCATTGTTCACGAATATCGAATGTCATTTTACATAAGTGCAAATATATTTCCTATTTAGGCCTATGTCTGTAATACCCAGGCTTCGAGAATTTGGACCCGATACAATAAGTTTACTGTGCATGCACTATAGGTTGTTGACTCGCTGCAGGTAGATAGAGATGTGTTGAGGTAACAACGTTGCTATTTAGAGTAGAGTACGGTAGTATGGGGAAACATACATATGTACATTCTGAAAGTAAATATACATTACACAATGACAATGTGAAAAGCATTTATTCTCCTGTATTTTATAAGCATTTTTGTTTAATTATACACAGTGTTAATGGTGGAAATAAGCATGTAGCAATTTTAATTTTTTTCATTTATCCTATTGGTCGTCTTTAGGAAGTGCAGTTACAGTACCGAAATGCAATGTACTATAAGATACATTCTCAGTGTCTCAAACGTAAATCTTTTTCGGTTATCTGCCAAAGTTTGTACTGTAGAAAGCTGCGCTCTACGTCGCATGACGTGATAGGAGCAAAACGAAAAAACCTAACATTATTGCAGTCTCTAAGAGATAGTCCTTTATTCTCAGGTGACTCTATGTCCACTAATTTGCTGTTTATGTTACACAATGTTCCATATCCGTTATTTTTACATAACATTGATTTCCACTTCTGTTTTACACGTTCAGTAACCGGTGTACTTGATGTCTCATTAATTCTCTGCATCATTTTCTAAATTAATTTCAGGGCTTCCGGCATCTCTTGCTCTGACTTTTCTAACCGTATAATAGTTTCAGACACAGTTTGTATGAAAACCAAATTATTCGTCAGAACCTTCAGATCCAGAGCGTTTTCTTTTGCGTATTTGTTGGCATCCATTCTACAGTACCCCAACCCACTGTATGCTTTACCACTATACTCAGTACGCCGTTATGCGGATTTGCCACTGAACTGTTCTATCGGGTCCGAAGTCTCGAAGCCTGCTAATACCCCTGCATTGGCTGAGTAGTCAGACATTCGGCCTGTCACGCAGGCGTCTCAGGTTCGAGTCCCGGTCACGTCTGGGATTTTTATTGACTATTACACTTTTACTGCATCATAGTACTTTTGACCACAGTTGTCAGTCTTATTGGCCACTGACCGCGTCAAAGGCAAGACACTCGCACTTTGCGTTTCTGGGATGTGTCCTTGAGTACACTGTCTAGTCAGTGGCATCTGTTACCACTTCGGCTGAGAGCGGTAGGCCTACCATCTCCTAAACAGATGTGATGTCAACAATCTGCCAATCACAGTTGTCAGCTTTGATGCCCACAAACTGTGCCAAAGATAAGTTATTCGCTCTCAACTTTCCCATTACTTATTTCACGCGCCAGAAACGGTGACTTTGTTGTATCGCAGTTACAGAAGCAGCAACAACTACCTCAAGAGCCGCAAGTTTCAACCAGTGAGGATCCGCATGTAAAGTATCCAGGACAGGAAAAGGAGCTATGATAATATCAACTCTTTAACAGAAAGAAATGAGAAAGCGTTTAGATAAGAAAAAATAAAGAAAAGATGGAGCTCGCAAGAAGTTCGAAAAACAACAAAAACCATAGAAAAAATCAGTTCAAGAAGCACTGCTTGAGTTCGTCCAGTGATGAAGAATTCGATGTGGAAATGCAATTAACTCTAGTGACTCGGAATATGGAGAAAATAATAATGATGGAGAGTGTATGTTTTGCACTGAATTTTTTTCAGAGGACATCAGGGACCAGGGGGGAGAAATAGACTCCGTGTTGAAAATATCGTCGTTGGGCACACGAAGACTGCGGTTCTGATGAAGAACTTTTTATTTGTCCAACTTGCTCAATACAGCGAAATAAGAATTGTGTCAATTAAAGGGGTCGCAAAATAAGTGCAATCAACTTACACTTAAAATATGAAGCTCGAAGTTTAATATTCTATCATTTTTTCTTTCTCTAGCAAAATATTAACTTTAGGAATAGTAGCCTAAGTAAGATTAGTACATTCATGTCCGATTTGACCGACTTTGTGTTATTTTCGTAAATCATCTTAATTTCACTTGGAAAAATTTCAAACAAACAACAGAATTTCTGTTGAGAGGAGTTAGACCACTTTTGCACTGACCCCTTCAATTTTAAAATAAAATGTTCCGGAATTTATTAAAGTATCTACATGATATAACATTGATGTATATTGCTTCAATTTTCAGCCAAATGATAATAATTTTTGTCCATGTTCAAAAATAAAGTTAAGTAACGCACGTGTATCTTATTTGGAACCTCTGTCCTAAACCTCATTATTTCCCAGTTTTACTTGTTTTTATAATTTACAATAATAATAAAAACTGACTAAAATTTGTATTGACAATTCTAAAAATAGACGAAATGCTGTATGTATTCCACTCACTCAGATTAAAAATGTCTCTTCCCATCCTCATTTATAAGCAGTTAAAAAAAGTGTTTCTTATTTGGGTAATTTACCTTATGAGGAAAGCACCCGGTATAAAATCATCACTAGACTTCGTGGAATTGCCACGAGAATCGCAAGGTTTACTGCGCACGCAGTATAGACTGTATGAGAATGGGGCGTGTAAAGGATTGAGTATGCCTCTGATGTAAACACTGAGCAGTATACTGCGGTTACAATAAAACCTGTATCCTGCATTCAACAAATATAATGAATGATCTTTGAAGTAGGAAATGTCTAAACATGTAAATACACAATTATTTTATAGTGAATATATTAACTCTTAAAATTTAATGTAAGATAGGTACATCATTCTTGAATATGTGCATTGCAGTGAAGAGTTACGTACATTTTGAGCGACTGCAAAGTAATCTCCTCCGATGGTCACTTAAACAGTTTTTATATTGGGAAATGTACGTTCAACATCACACGATATAATACGTGCATATTTGAAGAACGGAAAGTTACTACTTTTTAGTACACCAACTTCAGACGTCTTGTCATGACCTGATAGTACATAATTTATAATACGAAGGTTGTGAATAGGCAGAATTTTTAGCAATAATTTTTCTCAACTCACATTTCACTTTTTCTGAAATTAGTGAATTGTTATTTTGGATAACGGTTTGTGATACTTTATCCACTATATTTAGGGCTTCTGAGAGTTGTAGTTTAGACGATTCTAACAGAATGATGCTTTTGGACACGATTTTAAAATTAAAATCAATGAACAGAATATCTTCCAATAGCTGTTCAGAAGGCAATGATTTTATAGCTGCAACAGCGGAACTGTTTGTCCTATCCAATGCATCAATTACCTCCATTATTTTGTTGTAATGTTCTGCATAATAATTAACAGCATCCAACCACGTTCCCAAACGGGTCAAGACTGGCTGCGGGGGTAAGGGTATTACAGGGGCAATTATTTGGAACAGCACCACTCTCATTGTAGTATGTTTGATTGAATTCTTGTCTACAGTGAACAGATGTTAAGCTTTGACTATTCCAAGCACAGTAATGCAAAAACAAGTGCTTACATAGGTATACATTAGCTGTAGCTGCTCTATCTATTTGGACCGGTCACATCTCTTAACATGAACTGCTTATACTACGCGACCGGGCGGTCGCTCACCTCCTCTATACTACCGCACATCGGCAACCTGATTGCATGCTGCGTGTGGCAATTCAACGAAGTCTAATCATCACTATCACCAGAATGGGCTACTGTAAGTCGTCGACCTGCACGGCTATTTGTATAAACTCCTGACATGTTTACATCTTGCCAACACTTGTGGACAGTGTAATAGGTATGGAACCATGTTTCGTCCAGGTAAATAACGGGCTACTATATCAGAGCGTTCTATTACTGTAGATATTTCCTTTTATCTTTACATTTTTTGAATGCAAATCCCATGGATAGTATGAGTTTTCGTAAAATTTCCTTGCATCCTTTAAAACCTATCTCTCTCTTACAAAATTTATGCAACTTTCCTAATGTTGGAAGCTCTTTGTAGAGACTATAATATTTATGAACTTCTCTTCTTATGATATACGCCAGGGCTGTTTACCTGGTTGTTTTTTTCCGAGGTTTTCCCCAACCGTATGGTGAATGCCAGGTAATCTATGGCGAATCCTCGACCTCATTTCGCCAAATACAATCTCGCTATCACCAATTTCATCGACGCTAAATAACCTCGTAGTTGATATAGCGTCGTTAAATAACCAACTAAAAAAATCTTATGATACATTTGTACATGTCGTCTAATTCAACCTATTTGCAGGAGGTCGTCTAACTTTGCTTGGTGTCGGTATTTCTACACCCTTGTCCTCACATTCTTTACCTTCCTTTCTAATCTTAATTGTTTCCTTATTTAACTTCACAATAGCTGCAGCACATTCTATTGTCTTCGATAAAGGTAGGAATAAACCCGTTGTCTTTTCTTCATGACAAAACTTTATGGCATTATAAATAATGCTCCGCGCTTGGCTACGAAACACACGTCTTCCTACATGCGGCATTGCGATCAGATTGAAACGCTAGGCATTGGATGTGACGACACTCCAGCGGTAAACATACGCAGTGAGCACGGAGTTCCTCATTCTGCTACGAGGAGTCCCGCCTTGGTCGCGTAGTACGAATATTCAATTGATCCTATCGGTGAACAGTAGAAAAAAAAAAGCAGGGACTTCGGGTGAGTTTCTTAGAAATTTTACGATGTGACAGGAGGCCTTAGGATCAACAGGTTTGGTTATCAAGCTTCATCATCAGGCAGTGCATTTTCGTTCTCAAACAAGTTAGGAAAGTTATCGGTTAGTATATCCTGGAGTTTCAGAGTTCAATCTCCGACCCTAAATGCTTACGTCAGGACGCTACGAAAGGTATAACCTAGTCCGGTACGTAATAATAATGAAGCATGGCGACTGTAAGTGGGATTGCTACTAAATTTAAATGGTCTGTCCAGCCACTTTTTGACCATATAAACGCACTAACACTGCGAAACTAGCTCTGTACAAAATATTACAGAAAATATAATTAGATCGATAATACTACTGAACTAGTATATCCTCGTTATTTCTGCAATAAACCTATGTGACATATTTATCGATTTTCAGATTTTTGCTCTATTAAATAACTTCAGTAATGATACAGAAAATAATAAAATCTCCTATATGTAATTATATGTCCTTGTTTCGAAAAATGTAAGAATTCACAGTCTCCTATGTACGGCTGCCATAGGATGAATAAATATGTTTTTTCTTCCTATTGAAAAATTTTATATTTTGCACATAGGAGTTATTGCAAGAACAACGACGATATACAATATAATTATATTATAGAAAATAAAAAAATTAAATCTCTGTGAATGCCCAAAATTCACTTCTGAGTTGGCATTCGTGTTAATCAAATAAGTTGTTTCAACTACACTTCAACTTGTTTGAACTATAACGAGGATGTATGAACACATTGCGTCCAGAGTTGCATACAGGAACGGCAAGTCTAGAGTAAATACTCCGCAGGCTGTAAACACAGCTCTCATGTCCTTCAGCTGAGTTCTGAGTACCATCAGTTCACTCACAATACTCTTGTCTGTAACACTTCGTGAGATTAATTCCTGTATTATAATCACTGACTTGTTTGATTCTTCCGAGGTTACATGACAACAAACAGTTATTTCTACAAATGTATACAAGGTAAAAAGTGTGGAGAAAATTAATAATGCCATACTTAAAACTGTATAATTGCCCGAAGGAATAAGATTCACAACACTGCACACCAAATCAATTACAGTCATAAACATCCAACATGAAATAAGAAGAACAGGAAATCCAAAAACAGAATTTATAAGTCCAACAATGGAGTATAATTCATCGCGAAAGAATCTGATATTTTCCATCCGGACCGGCAAATTCGTTGCCTTTGGAAATACTGTTACTTTGCCGAGAGCATTCTTCATGTCGACAATTCCAACCTGATTACATCTTTGTCCTTTCGAATAAATCGTAAAGGGTGTCGGTAAAGAGATATTCTTTAACACAAAATTGAAATACTTGCACCTCTGCCTAACTTGAAATATCGTGCCAGTATATAAAATATAAAATACTACTATAGATAACGCATCGAAACTTCCAGACAATACAATAAAAAATTCTTTTAGGTGAAAAGGAAACAAATTATAAATTAACGTCATTAACGTGCTAAGAATCACAATAAGTATTCTGACATTAGTTAACAATTTCATTTCTTTATAAAATCGTGTCTTTTGTCCGTGTTGGATATATTTGTTATCCAAATCAGATAACTGTTTTAATAATCTTGGAACAACATCCTTTTTAAATAATGTAATGGTATATATGCACATAGCTGCTGCAAAAGCACAGGTACGAAACATACCATCTGCAATTTTAGACTTCAATGAGACATCTAAAGTGCAAATTGTGGTTATTCTTATTATAAACGCTAAGGTGCAGTGTAATATGCACATCAGAGTCCACCAATTGCCGGAATATCGGATAGAACATTTATCTTCATCGTCCACCACAATCGAAAACGCCGAAGAGCCAGAAATTTTCGACATATACAGTAGTGTTTTATATGTAGAAACGAAACTGCGATCTATATTAAGATTCATTGTATAATCTTAGGTGAAGCTGTTTAAACTGATGCAATATACATATGAAAGAAAGTATACTACGTATATATATGATAATAAACTGTCCTTATTAAACTCGCGAAGGTTATGCTTGATTTTCGAGACAATTCTACGATGAAAACAATCAATACTGACTTTAATCAGAGAAGTTGATGTACATGTTTATCAGTACTGAATACACGAGACAGTCCAAGGATCTTTTAAGTAATATGTTACGGCATTTGAGTGCCTTTAATATTGAGATATTATCTCTATTGGATGTACATTACTTATGATGAAGAAAACGCCATCAATTGTGGTAACTTTAATAAGCAAATGTAGGTGTATAAACACTTCATATACAGTATTGTACATGTATAGGCCCACACATACTCTAAAACTAAGTTAAATTGCGACTAAAATAATAGTTTCAAATAGATTAACGTTCCCTTTCACATTATGTCATGACAACACTGATAACATAAATGGACAGAAAGCCTTGAAAGAAAGCCATTAATGTTGTATTCTTCAGCAGAGTTCAATTAACAAAGTATTTACTTCAAAATAGGTACAGGGTAAACCAGGAGGAAAGGTACATGGTATGAGGGGTGATAATATTGGTGATTCTGAACAAAAAGGTTTTTATTAACTTCTTAACAATATCTGATATACAGCTGCTTGAAAATCAAGGGCATAAGTCTCATGTCCTTCATCAGAACTCACATGCGGACGCAACCGAAACGACATTGGGTTGTAGTATTGTCTTTATTGGCCATTTCAATTCGCAATGGGCGTTGGATCGGTCGCGGTGGAGTTATTTCTTGGCCACCAAGGTCACCCGACATTACTCATTTGGATTACTGTGTGTGAGGTTGGCTTAAGAGCGCAAAGTGGAAACAGGGGAGGAACTTCTCGCTCGCATTTTACGTGTTTGTGCTATAGTAAAGGAATGTTCGAATCAGCTCAGATGAGCAATACAGCAACTGTCTACAAGAGTTGCAAAGTGCATTGAAGTTGACAGTGGAATTTTTTTAACATGTTCTATAAAGAAAAGTACACCATTAAACAGAACATAAGGCAACAATGTTTTAATTTACTGCCACCTGCACTTTTCCCGTTGCTCATTGTTTCGATTAGTTTTCTCCGAAACCGTTAATAACAGGATCTATAGGAAACGTGAAAAATTATATATTACAGTTATATGAACACTAATAAAGATAATATAATTGTTAAAAATTAGTAAAGGTCAGACATGTTTCGGAGATGCTTCTCCATCCTCAGTGACTTTACCACGACGGCTCGTTCAGGCGATCGACAAATCAGGCGACATGGGGAGCCATAATTCTACGCCTGTTGAAATAATTCAGTACCTACTCTATAACAGTGTATCTTACGTACTGTCAATTCAATCTTCACTTCTGCCCTATCCGTAGAGATAAATTTACTCAGATATGCTATCTACTGTCCGTCCATGTGGTTATGTAGGAGGGTCTTAGAAAGGGGGGAAATCACGTGACAATTACCTACGAGACCCTTTTACTTAAATTATTTTAAATAGTTGTATAATATTACGCAGCCCTAACAGCAAATGATTTCAGAAAAAAGCTAAGACAGCCCAGCCACTAGCCTTTACAGAGGAGCCAGCAGAAACGGGTGGGGGAAACCGGGATGCGACGTAACTAAACGGACGCAAAGTACCTGTGCGAAAATATGGTTCAATAGTGAATGAATGCTCTTTCTTCACTGAAAAATGCGATTATATTTCTGGAACATATTATACTCACTCACTTTGACTGCCTCCGTAGTCTGTTGGTCAGGATGCTGGCTTCCAGATCAGGAGGCCCCGGGTTCGATTCTCGGGCTTGGCTCTCGGTAAATTTTTCTTGAAGAGTGTGCTGGGTTAATATTAATTAACCAATCATCACAAATATAAAATACATCAGGACTGTCGCTGGGCAGTAACCTGAACACACGTTTCAGCGTCACATTGTTGACAAGTAACTCCATCTGTTACAACCATAAAGCATCTAATAGATGCTATAGAGTTACCAACAACGAAAAAAAAAAAACTCACTCACTCTGTATTGTTTACCATGACTATAAGACGACTTTAACAGGATTAAGTACAGTATTGCGACTTTGGTTGTGTGTGGAAGTTTGCTACTAGAAGGAGTGGGAGTGAAGTATATTCAAAAACTCAGTTACAATAAAAATTAAGTAAAAATAAAATGTTCCTGTATGTGAACATACAGGATAAGCCCAGTTACTATGTTACTATGTTCACGTCACGTAACAATATCAATGATTTTATTATTCCACACAAAATATTTTACAAATAGGTATTTATTTTTTAAATCATAGATTCGTAAATAAACAGAACTTCCGATACTGGGCAGAGGAGAATCCGAAAGAGATCAACATGCAACCGCTTCATAGTGAACGCGTCACTGTCTGGTGTGGTGTCGCACGGTTCGGGATTATTGGCCCATACCTTTCTGAAAGCGAAAATGGTGATTTCTGTTTTGGTGCTGAAGCCATATTCTGAAATGACGCAATCCACAATTTTATGGTCTTCGGCTAGGAACACGTCCTTGACGTGGAATCTGAAAGTGTGTGCGGGACTGGACTGAAGGATTAAATGACATACCATAAGGAATAAATTTATATTACTGTTTGATACTTGACTTCAATATTTTCCAATTTTATGTACAGTTGAAAGTGGGGAGATATTTCTGCCTTAACCTTATGTATGTATGTATGTATTTTTTATTTTATTGGGTTATTTTACGACGCTGTATCAACATCTAGGTTATTAAGCGTCTGAATGATATGAAGGTGATAATGCCGGTGAAATGAGTTCGGGGTCCAACACCGAAAGTTACCCAGCATTTGCTCGTATTGGGTTGAGGGAAAACCCCGGAAAAACCTCAACCAGGTAACTTGTCCCGACCAAGATTCGAACCCGGGCCACCTGGTTTCGCAGCCAGACGCGCTGACCGTTACTCCACAGGTGTGGTATGTATGTATGTATGTATGTAGAGGCTATCGACGGGCCAGTTCAAAAATGGAAAAAAGGGAGACAATTCAAAATTTAGGGTGCTATTCATAGACATTTCGATAGCCCGGGCTAGGAGAGTGCTAAACAGGATTCATATCATATCATATCATATCATATCGCTGACACTGGTTTATGAATACGAAAAACGTTAGTTCGCTGATTATCCACTGAAAGCCCGCGCTAAGAATGTCTATGAATACGGCCCCTAAAGTTTTGAGAAAACTGCATTTTAAGATCCATGTTGCTGTAAAAAGTCCAATTAACATTAACACACATTAATTTGAAACTTATAGTTTATATAAATTTATTAAATCATATTTAAGTAGAACTCAGGTCCAGGAAGCCAAAATTCATACTGATTACATTTCCAACTTCTTTACTGTTTTAATATTTAGGATTTACTTTGCTTGACCAGTTTCGAAGTCTTGTGCTTCATTATCCAAAGCCTAGTGGAGATAGCGCAGGATCTCCACTAGGCTTTGGACAATGAAGCACAAGACTTAGAAACTAGTCAAGCAAGGTAAATCCTAGATATTAAAAGAGTAAAGAAGTTGGAAATTTAATTAATGATATACAGTATAAGTGTTAAATATGTATGTATATAGAAAAATGATAAAATTCATAATCAATTTAGTAATGTTCAAAATGTAAAATTAGGCTCATCAGAAGATAATGTTATAGGGCCTATTTTACAATTTTATTTTTAATACACATACTGAAGATATATTTAAAATAACTAACTCTGAAAATAACGACAAGTTTTGATCTTTAACGCTTATCAGTTGAAAGACATGTCTTTATATTTAAGAGACTTATCGCGTCGTACATTGTAAGACTTTTATCTTTTACTTATCACATTGTAGGTTACATTCCAAGATACGTCTTTGTCTTTAAGAGACTTATCACAACGTTCATTGCAAGACACATCTTCATCTTCAAGAGACTTAAAGCACTGTATATTGCTAGACACATTGCTATCTTTAAGACCGTTTTCATACCGTACGTTCCAAGACCACGTCTTTATCTTTAAGACACTATACATTGCAAAATATCTTTATCTTTAACAGACTTATCGCTCTATGCATTACAGGACACATATTTATATATCACACCATACATTGCAAGACACATCTTTATCTGTGGAAACTTATTACACTGTACATTGCAAGATATCTTTATATTTAAGAGAGACTTATCACACTGTGCATTGAAAGACACATCTTTATCTTTAGGAGACTTGTCTAATGTACATTGAAAAACACATCTTTATCTTTAAGAGACTTATCACAGTGTACATTGTAAGACACATCTTTAGCTTTAGGAGACTTATCTGAATGTACATTGAAAAACACATCTTTATCTTTAAGAGACTTATCACTAGAGACAAGAATTCCATGCAAATGCATGTTTTTATAGGAACATAGGACATAGCTCAAACTTAATACTTATATCCATTTCATTACTTTCCGGTTGCAAATATATGTACTTTTTCCGTGCATATTTGCATGTTTTGGCCTTTTTGAGGATAAAAACATACATAATGCATATTCAAGCAATTTTAGCTTAATCATGCATATAATATACATGATGTTCAGTTTAAATGCATGTTTTAAGGTTTTGAGTGGACATCTCAGTTCCTCAATTTTTATGTCCCCTAATTTAGCTTCAGGGATCAGAATAGAAGAAGGAAAAGAAAAAAAAAACTAAACAACAGAAAATGTTCATTCAAGTTTGTACCCATAACTTCTTGCGATGTAGAGAAGTCATTCTCTGCCTACAAAAACATATTGACTGACAAGCGCAGGAACTTCACAGAAACCAATTTAGAAATGTTATTAGTTGTTAACTGTGCAAAGAAAAAAAAGTGAAGTGAAATAAGAATTTGGAAAAAAAAATGAAAGTGCATATTTTAATGTATTTTTCGCTTGATCGCGCATGTTTCATAGTTTGATAGGGCATGAATGCATACATATTTTGGGATTTTATAGTGCATGAAATTCTCGTCTCTACTGATTACTCTGTAAATTGCAAGACAGATCTTTATCTTTAAGAGACTTGTAACACTGTACAGTGCAAGAAACATATTCATTTTTAAGGGACTTACAACATTGTACATTGCAAAATATCTTTTTTAAAAGACTTATCACACTATACATTGCGAGACTTATTTTTATCTTTGAGAGACTTATCACAATGTACATTGCAATGCATATCTTTAGCTTTAAGAGACTTATGTCACTGTATATTGCAAGACACTGCACATTGCAAAACACTTTTATCTTTAAGAGACTTATCACACTGCACATTGCAAGACGTATATTGGTCTGTAAGAAATATCACATTGCGCACTACATTCACACGAAATACGTAGTCTTAAGATGACGTCACATAAATCAATTGCGACCCATACCAGACCCGAAACCAACGCTCTGTGTCAATCACAGGATACAGCGCATCTGTCAATGCTTATGTCCTCTTCGTTCAGTGTGTTTCGAGATCTCTATTTCTTCTTCCCCTTCATTACGATTTAGGTTACGAGCCTGTTCATCTTTCTCCATTAAATATTCAACAACTGGCAAATGTCCTTGAAGTACTGCTATATTCAGAGGAGTGTATCCTTTCCTTGAAGTTGCATTAATATCTGCGCCGTGCTTTGTTAAACATTTAACAATAGGTAGCTGTCCATTAGTAGCTGCTATATGTAGTGCCGTATTACCGAACTTATTACGTATCTCTGTACTTGCTCCATGTTCCAATAACTTCTCAATTAGTGACAGTTCTCCAATTTGCAAAGCGTACATTAAAGGTGTATATCCATCGATATCATCTCTATCGCTTGCTTCTCTGTCAGTATATTTTCGAACCAACATGCAATCAGACCACCTTGTATTAATAGAGTTTATGTTATGCGAACGCCATCGATATTTAGTTCTTTTGGCGCCGACAGTGACTCTATCCAGAACAATGTCAATAATTTCAAATTGTTTATTAATAGCAGCAATGTGAAGGGCCGTCTGCCTCTTGGAATTGAGTACAGTGTTCAGTAGATCAATGCCATTGATTTTGAGGTATCTTGCTAATTCGGTATAACCCTTCTCAGCACTTTCTGATAGAGCACTAACACCATATTCTGAGTCAGTAATGTTTTCTTTCAAGAGAACTAGTTTGTCACTTTTTCCTACTAAACTACGCTCGTCATGCTTACAGTGCTGTAACAACATTTCAACTGTAGCCCAGGATTTATTGCTTTCTGAGTAATCAAGAGCATCACAGCTGAGGAAATCCTTCCTATAAATATCAGCTCCATTTTTCAGCAATTCTTGAACAACATCTGTGTGATTATAAAATGCTGCGAGATGCAGGGCTGTTCTGTCGTAATCATCTGTCTCATCAACGGGCTTCCCTTCCTGTAAGAGTTCTTGTACTCTGTTTATGTCGTTGTTGAGAACAGCCATATGTAGATCATCCTTTTCACAAATCATGTAGTTTAACATTCTCAAGACGGCTTGCAGTTCGATTAGACACAAGCTTCGTCTGAGAAATACTTTATTCTCCTTGTAGTTTCTCTTAAGCCACTGGGCAAAGAAGTATTCTGCAAATGAACGGTGAAGGAAATGTGGCTTGTTATTCACAACTCCATCTATTATTCCCAATCGAAGATTTCCTTCTTCCACATCGCGAAGACTCTCTTCAACATAGTTCCATATCATGTTAGGCCGTATGCTACTTCTGTCTGATTCCGGAACCAGTACTGCCAGTGAACACAAACTATGTTTTTCATTGTATTCCTTGTTTAATTTTTCAGACATTGATATGAATGCTACAGTATCTTGGGAAATTTTCATTTTATCTTTGTAATAGTTGTTATATTTTAACATCACGAATTGCGTGAACAGATCTGTTAGATTAATCTTATCTGGAAGAGCTGTATCTCCCTTTTCACTGAAAATTTTTAGGCGATCTTGAAAACTCTCAGCCATCATTCTGGCTTGAAGAGGAATATCCATAAAATTTGATTCTCCTTTCGAAAAGTAGTTCTTTGTTATCTGAAACAGTCTATTCGCAAATTCTCTTTTGACTGTGATATCAATCTGGGGATTGTTTGCGGTCCAATAGTTTTCTAAGTAATACAACTGATTATCGACAGAGAATGGTAGCAGTATATATGATAAAACACCTAATTTATTCTCGAGAAAATTCTGCATATTAGAACGTGTGGTAACCCAAATCTGGGAGATTCCCATTCTTGTCATAAGTGCAATCAAATTGCAAACAGTATTGGTATAATGTGGACTTATTTCATCCACTCCGTCTAAAAGCACTATAATATTTTCCATGTTTTCTACTGCAGTGTCAAATAATAATCTTGTCAATGGTGAGTCATTCGCTTCAGCAGCGGGTATCAAGAGATCATTTATGATTTTTGCAGTTGAAAAATAACACTGTTTATGTAATATATGCATATAATCGTTCAGTATAATTGGTATGACCAACTTAGCTGGAAAGGAATTCTTTATTCATTCATTCATTCATTCATTCATTCATTTATTTTATTCCATAGATCTTACATGAGCAATGAAGCTTTAAGATGTGGAACATGTCAACATTTTACAATATTACAATTACAATTTTTACAAATTTTTATAGTTTTACAATTTAGTAATTTTCTACAATTTTTACAATGTTGTACAATTTTTTTTTTTTTTTTTTTTTTTTTTTTTTTTTTTTTTTTTTTTTTTTTTTTTTTTTTTTTTTACATTTTGGCGAGATGTAGTGAGATGAAATGAGGTCCGAGGATTCGCCAAAATATTACCCGGCATTTGCCTTTTCGGTGGGGGAAACCTCGGAAAAACCCAACCAGGTAATCAAATCAAAGGGGGTAATCAATCAAAGGTGTTGATGCCAAGGACTCGCCATAGACCATCCGGCTTCAGTCCCACAGCTGTGGAAAACCTCGGAAGAAACCAAAGTCCAAAGGGGGATCCAACCCAAGCCCGAACGCAGCTCCGGAACAGCAGCCCAGCGAGTCTGCCGACTGAGCTACATCGATGGCTCTACTAAAAGTATACAATACATAGCCAATCAGATTATTAAATTTACAAACGCAAACGATCATTCATAAGTTGAGCTATATTATAATACAAAACAATTTAATTAAATTTAAGGTATAAACAATTCAACCAGTTGTGATATACAGAAATTGATAATACATATCATGCAAACTACTTCAAATTACAAACACAAACAATTTATCAGTAGAGCTATATAGATTACTATTCAATTTAAAGCATATACAATTCATCGGCCAAAACTATACAAATATATACAATACAAAGTAGCATACTTTCATTAAGCTATAAAAATTTGTGCAATTAATATCAAGTAGATTAATTCAATTTATAATCATAAACAATTCATCAGTTGAGCTATACATATAACCATTCAATTTACAGTAGGTCTATATACAATTCATCAGTAGAGCTACACAGAGTAGTAATCATTTTAAGAACATATACAATTCATCAGCCAAACTATACAAACATATACAATCAAATTAGTTCAATTTACAAACTTATTTTCGTTAAGCTATACAATTCACATGAATTAGATTAATTCAATTTATAAGCTTAAACAATTCATCAGTTGACGTATACAGTACATACAATTCATCAGTTATGCTAAACAAAAAATACAATACATAGTAAACAGATTAAGTCAATATAAAAACATATTTTAGTTGAGCTATATAAAATTGTACATGTCATTTAAGTAGAATAATTCAATTCACAAGCATAAACAATTCATCAATTGTGTAGAAGGTATGAGTATGTAGAAATTTGGTTAATTCTTTTCTGAAACTTTTCTCGTTGTTCTTCAAATCTTTAAGATTATTAGGCAGTGCATTGAAGACTGTTATACATGAATAGCGAACTCCTTTTTTAAAACAGCTTAGACTAACAGAGGGTAGATGAAGATCTGATTTATGTCTTGTATTAAAATGATGAATGTCTTGATTAGTACTGAATTTATCTTGGTTCTTAATATACAGCATCATTAGGGAAAGAATGTATTCACAAGGTAAAGTCAAGATTTCTAAATTTCGGAAAATATTTTTACATGAGGTCCTTTTATGCACACCGGCCATTATTCTTATAGCTTTCTTTTGTAAAACAAAAACGTGTTTAGCTTCAGACGAGTTACCCCAGAATATTAATCCATATTTCATTACAGAGTGAAAATATGCAAAGTATGACATTTTAAGTAAGTTTATATCACCAATAGTAGATAAGGATCTTAATGCATAACAGGCAGAGCTCAATTTACGAGTAATACATTCTATATGCGTTTTCCAGTTGAAGTGATTATCCAATTCTAAACCAAGAAACTTTGTGCTTATAGATTCTTTGAGATGAGTTCCATTTAATCGAATACTGTAGGAAACCTGAGCACTATTGTGTGTACTAAATTTGACTGCACTGGTTTTATCAACATTAAGTGCTAGTTTATTTGCATGGAACCATTCATTCATTAGATTCAGCACTGTATTAGAAGTGTTTATAAAATGATCGTATTGTTTGCTTGAAATAATTACACTTGTATCATCTGCAAATAAAATTACTTTAGATAAATTGTTTATGGTCAAGGCTAAATCATTAATATAAACTAGAAACAACAATGGACCTAAAATTGACCCCTGCGGAACACCATGTTTAATATTTCTAAATTCTGAATAAGTAACTTTATGACTATTTGGTACATTTATTTCTACTTTTTGTTTTCTATTTGATAAGTACGATGTAAACCAACCCAACATCTCATCTTTAATACCATAAAACTTCAATTTTTTTACTAATATACTATGGTCTACACAATCAAATGCTTTAGCCAAGTCACAAAAAATCCCACCTACATGTAGTTTCGAATTTAATGAATTTAGTATTTCATCCACCAAACTAAAAGCAGCATTCTCTGTCGATTTTTGTTTTCTAAATCCAAACTGTTCTAAAGCTAATATATTGTTGGACTCCAGGTAATGATATAATCTATTATACATAACTTTCTCAAACACTTTTGAAAATGTTGTTAATAATGATATGGGTCTGTAATTAGCAATAGTACATTTATCTCCCCTTTTGTATATTGGTTTTACTATTGAATATTTGAGTCTTTCTGGAAAAATACCACATTGCATTGACAAATTGCATAGATAGCTTAACGGATGGGATAATATTTCAGAACAAGCTTTCAGAACTTTACTTGGAATTTCATCATATCCAGAGGAATATTTTGTTTTTAGTTGTTTTATCACATGCATGATTTCTGCTGCGGTAGTGGGAATAAATTTGAGACCTAAAAACTCAGTGTTAAATGCATCAGTTAGGTAACCAAGTGCAGCATCTTCTGGACAATCTTGAATGTTTAAGTTCTGAATAATATTTATATAGAAGTCATTAAAATGATTTGCAATTGATTTTGGGTTATCTATTTTACTATCATTGATTTTAATGCAAGTAATATTTTCACTCTTTGAATATCGATTAGTTTCATTTTTAATAATATCCCAAATAGTTTTAATCTTATTATCTGAATTTTGTATTTTTTCATTCAGATACATTTTCTTTGCATCTTTTATAACTTTTGTCAAAGTTTTACAGTAATTCTTGTAGTAATTAAGAACATGAGGATCATCACTATTCCTACTCATTAAATATAGATTCCTTTTTCTAGCACATGATATTTTAATTCCTTGAGTTATCCACATGTTTTTACTTTTACATTTTTTCACCACCTTGACTGGAAAACATTCATTGAAATAATTCGTAAATGTAGTGAAAAATGCATTAAATTTAGTATTAATATCAATGGTATCGGTACTATATACATTTTCCCAAGATTCATTTTGTAGACATGTATTTAAATGATGAAGAGATTCAGCATTTATAATCCTTTTTTTTATTTTTAGATTAACACTTTGGAATTTTTCACTCATATTGAAAACACTTAGAATTTGTGCATCGTGATCAGACAGGCCATTGACTAATGGTACTGTTGAATAGGAATTCAATCTACTTTTATCTATAAATATATTATCAATGGCAGTACTACTTCCAGCTTGTGTTCTGGTTGGAAAACTTACTGTGTGACTAAGATTATAAGTTTCAAGAAGTGAGTTTAATTTTCTTTTACGCGAGCTTTCTGATAGATAATCTATGTTTATGTCACCACAGATTACAAATTCGGTATGTGGTTTATAAAGTCTTTTCAATAATGAATCTAAGTTAGTTGTAAATTTCTTATAATCTCCCATTGGCGCCCTATAAACACATAAGATAATTAAATTTGATATCTCATAACCAATTTGTATTCCACAGATTTCAATATCTTGTTCAAGGCAAAAATCAGATATATCAATTTTACTAAATAATAGATCCTCTCTGATAAAAATACAGGCACCCCCTTTTTGGAAGACATCTCTACAGAAATGAGAACCTAATACATATCCATGTAAAGACAGTTGTAGAATTTCCTGTTGCTTCATATGATGTTCAGTTATACATAATATCTGAAGTTTATGCTTTTGAGTTGCTAAAGAAGTGATCAATTCATCAGTTTTTTGTTTTAATCCCCTAATATTTTGATGAAAAATAGTGAAGTTACTGTGTTCATTACTAGAAACATCAGAGCATTTACAATTTAATGTGCACGTGTGTAATACGAGCGTACTTTTGCCCATACCTGGTTCTGCCGCGATGAGTATAACTCTATCCTTTATGGTTATTATTTTGTCTTGGTTGTAGTGAAATCCTTCACTTTTAATTACGTATTTCTGAATGACAGATATGTCGCCTGTTGTCCTTTTCCAGAGAAGTTTCTTGTCTCTTTGGAGTTCAAGCCAATGGACACTTGGATACAATTGACATAAAAAATCGAAGTCCTCAGAATTACGTATTATCGTAAATCGACAGAGATCTGGGTCAATTCCTCTTTCGAAATTTTGACTGTCCTCATTGTCACTTTGTCCTTGATCTGTAGTAATTCTGTCCCAGTTATTCACATCAACAGCAGTAATCTCGTAGCAGTTGTCTACTCTTCTAACAAAGGCAAAAAAGCTCAGTTCATGCGAGAGGCTCCTTAGATCATCTTTACATACACCACTAACGGCTAAGATACCGCAAAATTCAGTACCATTTAGGATGGTTTCATGAATAAAAGTGCAATGCTGTAAGACTCGTGGGATGAAATGGTCTATTTCAAATCGAAGACTCTTGCCTATTGTGATGTTAGTTGACTGAAGAATCTGTAACAAAATATCTTCCTTGATAGATTGATTTTTGCTATCTCTAAGGATAGAATCAAGTGTAACTTTGTAACCTTGTAGATTGATTTCTTTCTCTTGAATTTTTTGTTTTGAACTTTCATCTAATTGGCTGAAGTTTATCACATCTTGTAAGCTGTCACCGCAGTTTATATTTTCTTCTGACACAAGGATAAGTCTTCGTTGTGCATTATGAAGATGTACAATGTCTGCTAAATCTTTCTCTATTATATCATGG
The DNA here is from genome assembly GCF_040183065.1 of Periplaneta americana. Taxonomy (NCBI): domain Eukaryota; kingdom Metazoa; phylum Arthropoda; class Insecta; order Blattodea; family Blattidae; genus Periplaneta; species Periplaneta americana. The sequence continues at coordinate 57,289,690 of NC_091118.1, read as the reverse complement.
CATACCACTACCAAAGTTGTGCACCATTTGGGCCACATAGCCAATATTTTCTTTTTAGAGCTGAACAATGAATTTGATCCAGTGACAATGTAAGTTGTCTCCAAAGTTTGACACACTTTCATACATGTTAGTAACGGTGATTTGGTGACAATATTTATCCCGGGACGGTTGGGAAATGGCACTAAATAATTCGTCTCAAACTTTATACCCAGTCTATCCATTTCGATTAACTTTTCATGGTTTAGTTCCGATAATATTTCTTGAACAATTTTCTGCCAGAATTCAGCAGTCTCTGTTAAGTAGTAATTTTTTTCTTTCCACCACCATGAAATTGCTTCAAGAAATTTTCTCCAAACAGATATTGTTTGAACACAATTTGTTCCACATATCTGCTGAATCTCTTCTTGAAGAATGTTATCCATTTGTTTTTCATTAACCTGATTTACGAAGAAAGATAGATTTTTGAGAAATTCGCTAGATTCTTCTAAACCTTCTAACTCTGATCGGATTTTTCTAACATCATCCAAATGAAGATTAGATTTAAGGGTGTCTGTTAGTTGAGATCTTAGAGATTCTTTGGAATTTGATGATATTAAAGAAGATTTCAATTCTTCGATTCTTATGTGCAATTCTTCCCTTGGAATACTCGAAAAATCCAGTGACTCTAGAAAGTTTTTTAATACAAGTATTTCATCGAAGTAAGTATAAATATCTTGGTCTGAGGACTCGCTAAAGGAGAATACAGATCCAATTTCTTCATCAGCCTGAAGCAGTGCTTGTGTTTCGCTGTGATATTTCCGGTGTCTCTGAGAGAGTTGTGGCTCCATCTTTGCGTTAGTGTATATGATAACTTCTGCGTCTTTGAAGTCGCCTCGAAACACTGGATGTTTGCAGTCAGAATCCTTAAACCGTCTCTTGATTTCGGTGTAGGATTTGCAGTACTTAAGAAGATTAAAATCTCCCTTACACCTTAAGCTTGTTAAGTTTCGCATTGTGATGTCTTTCTGGCTTTTCTTGTGCTTCAATTGTATGAAGCACTTCTTCCATTCCTGTGAGTCCTTCGGTTTGTACGATAGTACAACGTCGTCAAAGGCGCCTACGCCGTCTAAGTTGGAGGCAATGAAAAATTGTTGTGTGTGCTGCAGGGCTCTCAGGAAAAGAAAAGCTAGTAGTTTGATCTCGTACTGTAATCCTTTGCCATCGGCACAATTCGGAGTCTTCTTGTACAGTAACTTCTGACTGGGTTCCTGGAAAGTGATGAATTTATGATTAATAATACGATGTCGTTCGAAGGTTACTTACTTACTGGCTTTTAAGGAACCCGAAGGTTCATTGCCGCCCTCACATAAGCCCGCCATTGGTCCCTATCCTGAGCAAGATTAATCCAGTCTCTATCATAATTTCCCACCTCCGTCAAATACATTTTAATATTATCTTCCCATCTACATCCTACATCCGGCCTCCCAACTAAAACTCTATACTTCGAAGTTTAAAGCGTTAAAATATTATAACATTTATGGGAGGAATAAAAAAAAAAAACATTATTTCGACTGCGTTGAGCAAACAATGAAATTATAATTTTTATAAAATATTGAGAATATCTCCGTCTTTCTCTTGTTGAAGAGAAATCAATATTTCAGCGGCATCAAGCATAGAACTTTGTAGACTGCCTTGGAATATTCCAAATTTCTAGCGAGATTGCATTTTTCAGTTGCTGTAGTGTTGTGGCTTGGATATAATACCATAACCAAATGTTGACCGGATTGAGATCTAGAGATTGTAGAGACCTTATTGTTGGAAATACCTACTGATGAGACGATCGCCAAACATGTATGTATGCATTTATTTACATTGCAAATGGGTATATACCCGGTGACAGTGGTAACTAATTACACTCAATAATGACAATTAATAATAAACAGAATTAATAAAATTACAATTAATAATAAATTAATAATAATGCTACTAATAATAATTAATACTGATAAATAACAATGATAATAATAATAATAATAATAATAATAATAATAATAATAATAATTATTATTATTATTATTATTATTATAATAGGGAGAATCCTAAATCATATGAAGCACGATCACTTAAAATAACATTTAAAGTAAATTTAATTTGTATCTTAACCCTAAGTTCGAACTAAGACTCACGAGTATGATATGTTCATACATGCATAAGTACCTTTCAGCACTGCACTCATTTCACTGTCAACTCACTCACTGCACTGGAACTACGACACATTTCACTGATACTATCCTGATTTCACTAACACTTCAAAAATATTTCACTGTTCATATACTTTGCACTGCTACTATAAACTACAAAACTTCACTGACAGAAACACACTTCGCTGACACAACACACTTCACACTACACTGACACAACAAATCAATGGTGTAATTTTTCTCCTATTATGTAGATGTGTAGCGAAGCGCTGTCTTGTGTGAAGATTATGTTTTCGAGGTTATTATTCCTCAGTTTAGGGATTACGACCTTCTGTAGCATACTGTAGTAGCGCTCCTCATTAAGTCTGGCGATCGCGGAGGCCTTGATGACTTTGGTGAGTCGTTGTTTATTTCATATCCGATCCAACGTTCTGGAAAGGTATTATTACGCTTCCATAAAATACACCATACCTTGAATTATGGAACCAGTAGTTACCTGCTATCCCATCTTGTTGACTTGCTAGGACTACTGCTCATATTCGTTTACTGTACCTTCCGAAGTCTGTGGAAGGAGCGGACATTTTCTAGGGTATAAACAGCCACTACTTTCGAACTTCGTCACCCAGCGCGCAATGTAGTTTTTATATGGTACATTCTTACCAAATTAAATCCTCAAGTTTCACTGTGTCATAACAGCCATTTGTTTATTCGAATTCCATTACGCAAATCTCCTTGCTTGCTTCGATGTCGCTATTTTGTGTAGCACTACACTACGTCTCTGGTGGCGAAGACATGAGCTAGAAAAACCACACCTTAACTTGAGACCTGTCGCTTTTACTATTTTGAATAATCGACTGTTCATCTTTGTTGTTAACATCGATAGAGGTCTTTACATTTGCAGCATTCTTTTTGAATCACAGTGTATAATCTTTGATCTTTCATATTTTCTTCTTATAAGCAATAAAATTCAGTTTATTGAAACATACTGACTAAATCCCAATAATTACGAATGGAAAATGGTTCTTCTCTTAAATTGTTAAGCGTTATACATTTTCTCTAACCTTGAAAAAAAGTCCTAATATTTTCATAATGATAATAGACCAGTTGTATTCAAACATTTAATATTAGAACTATGACTAGAACGTTCAAAATTGTTGTAGCAGTGCTGAAATAATTACTAATATTTTAATCAACAAAATGGTAACTATGGAAATGTAAAAAGTTGGAAATAAAAACTCCATTGCTTGCCCAACACAGTGATGTTTTTGTTTTGTAATTTTCTACGATAAATATATTTATAATGCTTTAAAGCAGCGGTCGTCAGCGCAGAGCACCCTGGGGCTAGCGTCTCTTACCCGCGGAGAACACAGTGCACCATGGTGCACTCGTAGCTGCTAGCGGGTATGCTCTCTACCTCTTCCTGCTGCACGACGGGGCTCACGGACGGCTCCGCTTAACCTTTGCACATTTCAGCTAGTGCTGACGACAGCTGCTTTAAAGTTTGATGTGACTTTTGAATGATACAAACATTATTGAACAATCTATACCATTGAACTTGTCACTTATCTTCACCCCTCATGCCGGTTTGTGGTACACGATCTGATATTCATATACTTGACACACGGCATATATTAAAACCAGACACTTAAAACAATTATAAAATTCATGCTTTCCCAAAGGAATGGGGAATTTTATAACACAGAACATGTCTCTGTTAGAATATTGTTTATGTATAATTTTAAAACTAGACAATTTGATCATACAATTATTCCAATAATAGATTTCATGACTTTAACAATATGGAGAACGATTTCTTATTATTTTCAAACCCATTACATCTTGATGTCCGACATGTTCGATTGATTTGCAGATGGAGGTTATCCGTCTAAAAAAGTCACATTTACCAACAGTAAAGGTACTAATATTGTTGACTTGGACATACTGTATATGTAAATTAACATACCCAATTCTGCGTAGTTTCACTATGAAAATTGCATCAATGTTTGGCTCCACCTACATATGCGAACAGTTTTCCTTTTTTTGCAGCTGAAGTTGGCTGAATCAAAATCGAGATCCAGACTTACAGATGAGAACTTGAAAGATCAACTCACAATTGCAAGGACTAATATTATTCCGGATTTCAGACAACTACACTTGTAGGATGATGATGAGCGATTTGATAAATTTGATGGATTTGTTTTCTAGTAGCCTATTAGGCCTACGATAGAATAGGATAACTTATGGTTTATTTAACGACGCTCATAACTGCCGAAGTTATATCAGCGTCGCAGGTGTGCTGGAATTTTGTCCCACAGGAGTTCTTTTATATGTCAGTAAATCTACGGACATGGGCCTGTCGCATTTAAGCACACTTAAATGCCATCGACCTGGGCAGGGATCGAACCCGCAACCTCGAGCACAGAAGGCCAGCGCTATATCGACTGAGCTACGCTGGCCGACCATTATTTTGATTTTGTTTCTTACATTGTAATATGCATTTTGAAGATTAGAGTTTGAAATGTGTATGTCATAGTAGGCATGTAATATTTTGCAGCCCACGGAATGCACATTGCAATGAATAGGGAATTATTTAATTTCCATTGTAGCAATGTACACTCTTCGACTCGAAAAATGAGCGGTCTCCTGTAGCCTGAATTTCTCTGAAGTCCACCTTCAGACAGCGTCTGGTTCACACGACGAGATAAAGATGTTCATTTTGTATCTAATTTACCCCTTGAATATATCTTTGTTCTAAATTATTTATAAAACTTTATTTTATAAACAGAAAGAGCAACAAAGTACCGAAACAAAAAACGCAGAGCGAAGTCTTGCACTCATATCCACTCTTTAACTAAACCACCACGAGAACCCTGGGTTTCGAGACAACAGTTACGTGTTCTTACAATAAGAGTTATTTGAAACAATGAAAAGAAATCATTGAAAATCATTCGTTCACGTGTGAAACTACTCTCCGCGCTACTTATCTAGACAGCTGGGTTCCCTAGTGCTCTCTCACTGCCTCGTAGCATCTGCTAGCTACCTGACCATCGCTGCAGCAGTTGTACGAACAGTTACAAAAACATCATTCGGTATTTATTTTCATTTGGATATGGTAGGTGAAAGTGTATGGATTCACAAAATAACAAATATAAATAAATTACATTCTTCTTCATCTGCGTGTAATACAGTACAATCTCAACTACAATTATTACAGTTCGTATCTGACCGTGAACTACAGATGGTATGCGATACATAAAGTCTTCAAAGTAGAAGATATATAGGTATGCTACAGGGGCGTACGAAAGGGGGGGGGTTACCAGGTTTGAACCCTCCCCCCTTGAACTTTAAAATAAAATTACATATATTTCATTACATTTGATTGTTTCCATGGATTTTCCTGTTATGTTAGTGTCTCAGCTATCATATACAAATAACTCTTGACTAATTATTATATAAGTATAATAAAGACACAAGGATTTTTTATTATACAAAATTAAAGACACGTTAAAATTTGTTAAAAATTGGATGGCTGTGAAAAAATAATTACGTTTCAAAGATTTTATAAGGATATTCATGAATATGTTCTATTAGAAAATAATATAATATTAGTAAACATATCGTAAATTTATAATAATAATAGTAATAATAATAATAATAATAATAATAATAATAATAATAATAAAATAATACACAACTGTAAGTACAGTAGTGGCAAAAAAACCCGGACCGACCCTTGTAGCTGATTTCAGAGCCTTGTTCACTCCAGACTATGATAGACTGGTAACTAAGACTTTCGTGGTTCGAATCTTGCCTGGGAAGTAAACATTTTTGTTCCTTATTCAAATTTATTCCCAATACTTTTCGATTGCAGCGATATTTTACTACTTAATTAACTTATTATTCCCAGAACATGAATTTTACCAGCCGCGGCGTCGTAAAATAACCTACTAAAATAAAATAAATAAAAATGAAACTTAAGTGTCCTTTTAAAAGGACAGTAGGCAAATCTGGATTGATGTAAATTAAATCGTATGAAAATGTAGGAAATATAACATCAGTAATTCACCTACTGAAGTCAGTCGTGAAAAGCAAAATATATTTGCTGCTTTAAAACTGACATAAATCTGGAATTTTTAGAGTGTCTTAGGTAAGTTAAACATTATTACAAAATGAATAAGATTATACTAGCTACATAAATATGCTAAAAAGTAGAATTAAATAGTTGTGTCACGATGCGGATTCGAACTTATAACGAAAAGATTAAAGAGCCAACGTTCTGGCTCGGAGCGACTCTGTAGTTTTGCAGACACTCTCCTGAGTAAATTATGTCAGTCGCAGAGGACATTTACAATCTACTGTAACGTCCAGTTTATTAATATTTTAAACCACTCAGTGGCGGTTCCTCGGGGGAGGGAAGGGAGGAACGTCCTCCTCACATTTTTCTTCTTTTGAAAGTAAATACCAAATAAACTATGTGCCTTGAAATTCGAGGAAGATTCGATAATTTTTAAGTTCACAGCTATAAGAAAACCTCGATTGATCGAGTTTTAAACGACGCGCGCTCATATGCTGCTAGAAAACTGTGAGAAAGATGTGAGATTGTTTGTGTGGAGGAAAGTCAATCCATTCCTCCTTTACTGCAGTTAACACACATAGACAACAGCGCACTAGCGGCCAGAGAAAGAAACAGAGTTTTAAAGCAAGTGAATGAACGGATAGGGAGGAGATCCTCCTCTGAATCAACGCATGAGCGGGAAATAGAAACCGACTTGTCGTGCAGCAAGCTCGCTACCGCTGCCATCTAACGATGTTGAATTCAGCCAGACTATGACACATCTAGGAGGAGGCACAATAAAAACAGTTTTAATGCAACGCTATGGAAGACACCATATAAACATTTTTCAATTATAAATAAAAAATATTATTCATTGCACTTTATATAGGCTACTATTCATGGTTTGAAACTTTCAAAGGATATTTGAAAAAAATCGGGTTTATTCAAAACAAAGAGGAAGTAGTTCTACGTTAGTATCGCAGATCTTTTTGGCCCCCGAAATTCACTTCCATTCATTGTGTACTGGATAGTGCAACAGCCAAGTTGTTAGTTTTGTACAAATATATTTGAAATTGTAAATAGGTACTCTAAACTACATTATTTTTAACATAAAAAATTAATCGGCCACCGGGAGCTTTGAACAATAACGGTAGTATGACTTTACAAGAACTGACATTCTTCAAAAGCATGTGATACTGACCTTGTAAAACGTACATGTGGCAACACAGACCACGTGGGTGGGTGGGTGCAGTGTTCTCCTTTCCTCAGATTATTTCCCATTCCCATTTCCTGGAAGTGAAATCATAATATATTTTGGAAAATTTATGAAACTCGGTTTACAAGAATAGATTATTGCTACACAGAAGGGAAGGCCAACCCCAACATTACCTAGTCTTATATGTATGCATTTAGGCTAATTTGTAGCATGTTTCATTCAAGAAGGTGTCATTTCGTGCTGTTAACTTCTTTCCTCCTCTTAAAAAATACGCAGGAGCCGCCACTGAAACCACTATTCAACTTTGTTACAATACAGAACATTGGAAAGGAATAATTAAATTTATCTATTATTAGTGCATATCAAGATTGAAACTATTAAGACATAAGCCTGATTAACCTTTAAAAATATATTCTCTGGTGCACTCGGCTGAGGCCTTCCCGCGTATATGAATCCGCTTTTCCGAGACTTAGAAAATTCCAACTGGCCACTTTTTTTTTTTTTTTGGGACTTCTGTACCTAAAATAATTTTATTACTGAAATGGCAGATTTCTCAAAGGACAGAGTTTGAACTGTTCTAAATTCTTATCAGAATCTCCATAAAATGTTTGCCGTGTGTGTGCCAAGAATGATGACTCGGGAAAATAGGCGTGCAATAATGCCTTACTCTGTGACAAATTTTGCTCTATTAGCGTAGATCCAGAAAGTTTTCTTGGTGGATTTTTGACAATAGATAGAACATGAGGCCTGACTGATTCAGAGTCTAAAATTTATAGCGTGTACTGGCAGCATCGAATTTCTGCTCCACTTCCCAAGTTAGAGGAACGCTTATGGCTACAATGTGCTGGAATGCTTGAAGAATTTTAGTAGTTGACAATTTTAACAGGAGTCAGATATTACTGGGCAAAATTAAGCAACGGTTAAACACTCGTCTGTGCGATTACATGAAAGAAATAGTAAGAGAAAAAATATCACTTGGAATTCTTCCACTGACGCTAAGGTCTGCCGATAAAATTCTCACTGCTATGAATGCAATTCACAATCTGGTTTTGCAATCTGTGCACATCCCTCATCACCCTCTGCCCATAGCCTTATTGACTTTTGTTTTCAAAATTCAAGGAACGTCTTAGAGAGAGAATTTCGTGAAAGATGACTGTATAATAATGATTTTAGAAGATTTCTTGCAGACAAAAGTATAGAATAAAAGAAAAAAAAAGACTTGTAACCCCACTGGAACATAGACGGAAGAATTGTCTCACAATCGAAGAGGGTTATGTTGAAAAATAATGTTGTTATATATATATATATATATATATATATATATATATATATATATGAAGGGCAGTAATGTTATGTTATATATTCATATTATAATATTTCACTGAAGATAACGTAAAGAAATGAAGCCATTGCAGGGATTTGAATTCACTTACCGTCATTTTTCTGTTGTGTCTCCGATATTGTCAAAGGACTTCTGTACTGCAGTTCCCTTGCTAGGCATTATCTCTGCAAAATATTTGACTGTAATAGAGAATTTGAACTATGAGCAAGTCTCGTGTCTAAATTAAAGAAAACAAAAAATCTGTTCAACGATAAATGTGTGATAGTATTTTGAAAGATATTCTACTCTTTCCCCATTCTTGTAACTTTAAGCTATTTTTTGCTCAGTTTTCCATATACTTTGATTACATCTTGAGTTTTTACATGTAGAATAATTTCTTTTTCAACATTCTACGTATTTTTTTTAATAGGCTGTCATTGACGCCGTTCTACATTCTCAGTGATATTAGGCTAAATTTAATCTCTTGACGCAAGTCCAGTTTTTCAGGTAAAGCTACCTGTGAAGCAGACTGAATAATATCAAGGGAAAAATTGTTCTGGGCCCGGGTATCGATCCCGGGACCTCTAGTTGAACATACCAGCGCTCTACCAACTGAGCTACCCAGGAACTCCACCCGACACCGTCTCAATTTTTCCCCTTATATCCACATAACTCGAGTGGGCTCACAAGACGCCAGAGACCCACATCAAGTGCACACAAACTCTGTGACTTGAAATTGTGGTTTTCTGTTAACGTACCTACAGAAACGTATATAGGCCTATTATGCAAATCTAGTTTTTCAGATAAAGCTTCAGGGAATTATCTTCTCGCAGCATTTTCCTTCCAACTATAGAGACTTAAGACTGTATAGCAGGAATGGTTAAATATGCTGTTAATTATGCCGTTAATTTGGTACATGTTAAAGTTCTGAAGCTAAATAGACTTCGTACCACCAGCAAAGATCATAACAGAGGACATTATTATTAAATGTTAAGTTTTTAGTTATTGGATTTAACGAGCTTTGAAGATGCACTCCTCAATTCCTTTATTTTGTGAATGCAGTACTTAGGAGATATCGTTACACAACTAAAAGCAGGGCATACTGTATGCTAAAATTCGTAGCCTATCTGTATGAGAATATCAGAATTTATATTTTGTATAATGAAAATACTTTCTCTTTGTACATCGCATAATTAGAAAGTAAAAAAGTACTTACCATTTTTTTCATTGCGTCGTCCAGTCCCTCGCCTTATTACAACTACGATCCCTCCTCATCACTGTATTCGTTCTCGCAAAATATCTTGGGAGGTTTAAGTGACCGGATATTCCTGCTGTGGTCACCAGTTTCCGGTCTCGTAACGTGAGCGTCAATCACATCTGAAACTATTATTACTCGTATCACGAGAGATTAGCAACATTTGTGCTGTGAAATATAATTATTTATTAATTCTGACGCACACTAAGCGGAATTTATTATGTAATCTTTTCATTTTTCAACGGAAAAAGTTGACGTAACTACCAGAGTAGCTGAGGCGGTCGAGACTGTCTTGTGCGTGGGCGTTGGTTCGATTCCCACTTGGGCCGATTACCTGGTTGGTTTAATTTTCGAGTTTTTCTTGAAATGTAAGACGAATGTTAGATAATCAAATAACGAATCTTCTGTCTCATATCGCCAAATACTATCCCGCTTTCATGAATTCCATAGACGCTATTTAACCTACTGCTTGATACAGCGTCCTAAAGTAACAGACTGAATATATGACAGAAGATTTGTGATATCCTTGGAATTGCGTGAAATGTTTATATTCTTGCTATTAACAGATTTTAATAATAATTATTTATTTATTTAATCTGGCAGAGCTAAGGCCAGTAGGCCTTCTCTTCCGCCCAGCCAGACTCTAATTCTAATTAAATACATTTGCTTACATAGTTATTACATTAATATCTAGATCATAAAACAACATGAAAGCAAATAATGAAAACTGGATAACTAATGTTAGTGTGACAATAATAAACACTGGTAAGAAATAGTTATAACAATAATGATGATGATAATAATGATAATAATAATAATAGTAATAATAATAATAATAATAATAATAATAATGAGATAATTTAGATACTTATCTGTGATATATATAACCATTAAACATTGAGAAACCTGAAACAGCTATTATTGTTGACAATAATTGTTAGAAAAATATCTCGTTAGCCTATTCTTAAATTGATTTGATGTCTGACAGTCCCTGACATTACTCGGTAGGGAATTCCAAAGTCGAGGAACAGCCACAGTGAAAGAAGATGAATATGAGGATGTTCGGTGGGAGGGAATGGATAATATTGAGGAGTGTTGTGATCGTGTGTCTAGGTTATGATGGGTGGATAAATTTTCAAAACGAGACGCAAGATAGACAGGAGTGGAGAAATGCAATATGTGAAAGAGAAGAGAAAGACAGTGGATTTTCCTACGATCTTCTACACGGAGCCAGGACAACATTTCGAGGGATGGTGTTACGTGATCAGCCAGGCGAATATTGCAGACGAAACGGACGCACATATTATGAACACGTTGTAGTCTCTGCGCCGAAGTAACGCGTATATCAGTAAGCAGAATATCACAATAGCCTGTGACATTACGATACAATATTGGAGCATTAACTGGAAAGTCACTTATTATTATAACAAGAAGTGACTATCCAGTTAATGGTATGAGAATTTTCATTTCCTCGACTCTTGCCAATTAATGGCAGGCCTTGTTTTTGTTGTTTAGTCAACTGTCCGAAGACAGGTCTGAACCTTACAAGTGAGGCAACTAGGTCAGAAGATAATGGGGAAGGTTGGCAAGTTCGTTTCCCCCTTGGCAGGGCTTAGTTATATTTCTAATTTCTTGACATGTATCAAATTAACAGAATAATTATCAGGATATTTAACCATTCCAGCTATACAGAGTCTTAAGTCTCTATGTGATGGGAAGGAAAATGTTGCGAGAAGATAACTGCCACGTGCAATATTAATGTATTTCGTGCGCAACTGATGCGCTTAAATCTGGTAGAAATATTTGTTGTGCGCAATCATACTTTTTGTTATAGATTGCAGTAAAATTATAATAGGGTGTAGATGTCTCCTCCTATATGAATTCATAATAAAATGTTTCTTAAATGGTTCGTATGCGGGGATTAAGACGAAGGCAGAAAACAGGAAATATTGGAGAGTAGTGAAAGACCTACTTTTGATGTATAGGGAGCGGATTTTTATGTGCTAAAAATTTAAATACATTTATTTTTATGTGCTAAAAAGTACGAAAATACATACATACATACATTCAAATGGCTTTTAAGGAACCCGAAGGTTCATTGCCGCCCTCACATAAGCCCGCCATTGGTCCCTATCCTGAGCAAGATTAATCCAGTCTCTATCGTCATACCCCACCTCCCTCAAATCCATTTTAATATTATCCTCCCATCTACGTCTCGGCCTCCCTAAAGGTCTTTTTCCCTCCGGTCTCCCAATTAACACTCTATATGCATTTCTGGATTCGCCCATACGTGCTACATGCCCTGCCCATCTCAAACATCTGGATTTAATGTTCCTAATTATGTCAGGTGAAGAATACAATGCGTGCAGTTCTGTGTTGTGTAACTTTCTCCATTCTCCTGTAACTTCATCCCGCTTAGCCCCAAATATTTTCCTAAGCACCTTATTTTCAAACACCCTTAACCTATGTTCCTCTCTCAGAGTGAGAGTCCAAGTTTCACAACCATACAGAAGAACCGGTAATATAACTGTTTTATAAATTCTAACTTTCAGATTTTTTGACAGCAGACTGGATGATAAGAGCTTCTCAACCGAATAATAACACGCATTTCCCATATTTATTCTGCGAATAATTTCCTCCCCAGTGTTATTTATATTTGTTACTGTTGCTCCAAGATATTTGAATTTTTCCACCTCATCGAAGGATAAATCTCCAATTTTTATATTTCCATTTCGTACAATATTCTGGTCACGAGACATATTCATATACTTCGTCTTTTCGGGATTTACTTCCAAACCGATCACTTTACTTGCTTCAAGTAAAATTTCCGCGTTTTCCCTAATCGTTTGTGTATTTTCTCCTAACATATTCACGTCATCCGCATAGACAAGAAGCTGATGTAACCCGTCCAATTCCAAACCCTGCCTGTTATCCTGAACTTTCCTAATGGCATATTCTAGAGCGAAGTTAAAAAGTAAAGGTGATAGTGCATCTCCCTGCTTTAGCCCGCAGTGAATTGGAAAAGCATCAGAAACTGACCTATGCGGACTCTGCTGTATGTTTCACTGAGACACATTTTAATTAATCGAACTAGTTTCTTGGGAATACCAAATTCAATAAGAATATCGGACTGATTCTCTGGCACGACCACAGCAAAGGAAAAAGAACGAAAATATTTGCTAAAAATAAAAAAAATATATATATATTTTTTTTTAAATATGACAAAAATACCTTACTTAGCTTGAAAAAAAATGTTACTAGGTACTCACCAATCACACTTGAGTATCAGTTGCTAGTAGTTGTCCGAGAATTGCAGTGAACAACAAAGATCATTTCCAAATTCTCCATCACAAATGCATGCCCATTATCTCTGAACAACGACTTATACTGTGAAAACGATCTTTCCACATCACAGGACGTCAGACGTGCATAGTGAAAGAGAGGAATGTCACAAACACCTACACCGTCAATTTCACTTACAGGTACACCCTCCAATACTTGAGCAACTTTACACATTTTTTTATATCCACTGTTTTGCTGTGAATTCACACGTGAAGCAGCGGCAATGTGCTTGTTTCCAGACAAATGTTGGGTTACCTGAGAGCTCTGATCTGCACTTACTGATTTACTACATGGTTGGCAAAATAACACTTTTCCGTCGGTAGTAAAAATGTTTTTAAATTCATCTTACATATTGCTGTAGACGCGATCTTAAACTCGATTTGATTTTAGGCATCTTAAGAGGCTAATATACACACGTCTTAAGGTAAGAAAATGTTTCTAGCTACTGACTGACAAGGTCGGAGAAAAGCTTCCTATAGCGACGCCACCACGTCTACACTACGCAGCTTATGCTTAGGCCTATGGTCCGATAACGGGGAATCACAACAAATGTATTTCCTCACTTCATAGGCATGAACGTGAGACGAGAGATTTGTTTAAATTAACTAATGTTTATATCCGAGCTCTTATCCGTTGTGTTTCACAAACAAAGCGCGGAATGAAATCATCGTCAGCAACATTAAACATTCCTAATTAGGTGTTGCAAAATCTCTCCTTCTTGTCCATGTTAATTTATTCTCATATAATAACACTGATATGCTACTTAGCAGTTCTCAGAACTTGTGGTGATACTATTACAAAAATGGATCACGGATACACCACACAGCCCATAGAAACACGAAGCAACCAAGAATTCTTAAAAAGATAACGTATTTCTGAGTGATATAATTGATTTAGTTTTAAAATATTTAAAAGTTCTTGTAAAAAAATTATTTAAGTAAAAAAAAAACCGAGATTTATGTGTTTATAATAGATTTCCTGAAAATATGTATTTACATAATTTTTTTGTGAAAATATGTGTTTTTATGTGAAATAAAATTCGGGTTTTAAACGTGAAACTTTACATTCGGAAAAATATTTAATTATATAGGAATCCGTTCCTTATTGATGTATACACTCTTTGAAATGCTATTTAACAACAAGGAAATGAGATAGAAATACGATTTTTGCGGTTTATAATTCAGAAGGCAGTGGAACGCATGAAAACGGGTTCATCTGTTTATAAACAAACATGGCGGTTCAATTATCGTTCGACGAACGATTATTGGAAAGTCGAGAATGTTGTTGAAGTTCAACGACGTTGGAGGGTTGAATTTTGAACACAACCCGAACAAGGTTAATTATTGCAAGAATCCTAGACAAGTTTGAAGTCGACGGAATAGTGCAAGATGTGTTGAAAGGGCGGTGCGGAAGAAAGAGAAGTTTCACCGATAACGAGAGTGTTGATGCCGTCATGCAGGGTTTTGCACAGTCCCCAAACAAGTCAATGAGGCAATGTTCTCGTGAGATTGGTATCAACAAATCCAGTGTTCATCGAATTTCACGAGTTCAGAAATGGAAGTCTTACATTCCGAGACTTGTCCACGCACTTAATGAGGACGACCCTGAAATGGATAGGACGAAGAGGAAGTTCTGCGGAGTTCCTGCCTCGATCTCCGGATTTCACCCCTCCAGACTTCTACCTATGGGGAGCTCTAAAGGACACAGTGTACACCACAAACGTTGGAGGAACTGAGAGTTCAGATTGAACATGCCTGTAATGATATTTCATTAGCAACAATCCAGTTGTATGTCGCTCTGTTGTACGTCGTTGCTGGGAGTGTACTGTGGCGGAAGAAGCCCATTTTGAACATGTACGGGCTTAAGGAATACAAAACCGCAAAAATCGTATTTCTGTCTCATCTTGTTGTTGAGAAATAGTGTTTCAAAATGTATGTACATTAAAGTTGGGACATACTGTATGGATGAATGCTTCTTATCTTGTCACTTCCCAAAATTAACATCAAATTTACCCGAATTCTCTGTATACCATATATTGAAGATTTTGTGTTTTGGAGTAAACATAGGCTATTAATTCAAGAAGGACTTAGAATGCTGAAGAATACAACATTGATGGCTCTCTTCCATTGTTTTCTACCAATTTATGTTATTACCCTATGACATAATGTTAACCGGAACAATAATGTATTGAAAACAATATTTATCTTAGTATAAATATAATATAGATTTCGAATATATGTAAACATTTACAGTACTGAATACGAAGCCCATATACCTACATTTGTTTATTAAAGTTATGAGGCTTGATGTTTTTCTCTTCATCATACGTAATGAATATCCATTATCGGTACTGATAATATCTCAATATTAAAACGCACTAAAATGCCGTAACATGTTGCTTGGAAGACTTCTTGGTCTGTACTCATATATTCAGTAAGGTAAACATGCACATCAATTTGTGTAATGAAATTGGTATTGATTGTTCTCATCGTACAATTTTCTCGACGAAAGCGTCATCATCAGGAGTTCGAGGAGGACATTTATCATATATAGATGTAGGCCTAAAGTACTTGCGTTTGTATGTATTGCATAAATTCAAACAACTACACAAAATTGCAATTACACAATGAATCTTAATATAGATCGCAGTTTCCTTTCTACATATAAAACACTACTGTGTATGTCGAAAATTTTTGGAACTTCGGCATTTTCGATTCTAATGGAGGATGAAGAAAAAGGTACTATCCGATATTCCGGTAATTGGTGGACACTAACGTGCATATTGCATTGTACCTTAGCATTTGCAATAAGAATAACCCAAGTGTGGACAGTAGATATTCCATTCAAATCTAAAATTACAAATGGTATGTTTCGTACCACTGCGTTTGCTACAGGTGTATGCATATATACTACTGCTTTATTTAAAAAGGACGTTGTTCCAAGATTATTAAAACAGTTGTCTGATTTGGATAATAAATATATCCAACACGAACAAAAAACACGTTTTTATAAAGAAATGAAATTGTTCACAAACATTAGAATTCTCATTTTGATTGTTATCACATTACTGGGTTTAATTTATAATGTTTACAATTTTCAACTCAAAGAATTTTTGAGTGCCTTGTCAGTAAGTTTCGATGCATCATCTATAGTAGTATTTTATATTTTATATGTTGCCACGGTATTACAGGTTAGGCAGAGGTGCAAGTATTTCAATAATTGTATGTTAAAACGTATTTATTCTTCACCTATACCGTTTGCAATTGACTCCAAATGTCAAAGATGTAATCAGATTAGGATTGTCGACATGGAGAATGCTTTCGACACAGTTGCAATGTTATCAAAAGCAACAAATTTGCATGCCTGGATTGAAAATGTCAGACTCTTTCATAATGAATTATACGCCATTGTTGAGCGCATGAATTCTGCTTTTGGATTTTCTATTCTTCTCATTTCATGTTGGATGTTCATGACTATAATTAACGTAGTGTGCAGTGTTGTGATTCTTATTCCTTCTGGCAATGATAGAATTGTAAGTATGGTATTATTAATTTTCTGCACACTTCTTACCTTATATACTTTAGTAGAAATAACTGTTTGTTGTCATGTAACCTCGGAAGAATCAAAGAAATCAGTTATTATAATACAGGAATTGATATCACGAAGTGTTACTGACAAAAGCACTGTGAGTGAATTGATGGTATTAAGAACTCAACTGCAGGACATGAGAGCTGTGTTTACTGCCTGCGGAGTATTTACTCTAGACTTGCCGTTCCTGTATGCAACTCTGGGTGCAATGTGTTCGTATATCCTTGTTATAGTTCAAACAAGTTGAAATGCAAATTACTTCTTGTATTAATATGAGTGCTGGCTTTTAAATGAATTTTGGAAATCCAAAATTATTGATTTTTGCTTTGAATTATGTAGGATATATGCATGTAAACAATCGTACGTTTATATAGATCTTCAAACAGCTAGGAATTGCAGTTTTTTATATTTATTTACAGCATGCCCCATTACATAATTTTAGTAATTCAGTAAAACCTTTGATTACGAACATAATTCGTTTTGAAATCGTGCTCTTAATCCAAAATACTCGCATATCAAAGAGAATTTTTCCATAAAAATCGATGCAAACTCAGATTAATTTGTTTCACAACATTTTATTCATATAAAATACAGTATAATTCATGTAAAATTCAATAGCTACAATAGTGCAACACAAATTACTTTACTGTATTTTGTTTTTGAGTGTCTTTCACCTGTTTTACTGCTTAGTAAACTTCTTGAACATTTAAAGAAAATAGTTTCCCTATCACCAGACCCCGGAGAAAGTATTGCTTAAAGGGAAACGCGCGATGTAGTATAGTTAATGTTTATGTACCGAGGACTCTTGCACGCATCACTGTGCAGGTAGGAGTAGTGCCGGCGTAGCTTAGTACAACGCAGTCAAAAGCAATCGACACGGGTCTTCAGAATACCTAGACCAAAAGTACGCAAGATAGAAGCACTAAGGAAATATGTTCGTCAATAGTGTGTTTTCCATCCATGGTAATGAACTGTTTTGTGAATTGTGTCACGTGAAATTGGCAGCCGACATGGCATGCAACGTTAAGAAGCATATAAATAGCAATAAGCATAAACGCGCATGTAACAGACAACAGAATTTAAGCAAGGTACAGCAGGAATCTCCTTCACAACTACATTTGAGCGAACATTTTACGAAGATATGTGTGACGCATTTATTGCTTCAAAATATATTCCGTTAAACAAATTATGAAACGCGAAACTCCGTGGCTTTTCAAAAAAGTACACTGGAAGACAAATTCCTAAAGAAGGAACACTGCGGAAGAAGTGTGTGCAACATGCATATGAGAAATGTCTGAGTGAAGTGAAGTGAAGTGTAAATTACAAAATGAGAAGATATGGGTTTCTTTCTATAGATGAAAGCATGGACTCCGTTGGACGTCACGTTGCAAATGTGGTTGTGGGTGCCCTTAGTGCGGAATGTTGCTGTATCTCTTAATGAGTGAAGTGTTGAGAGGGTTAATTATTCCACCATATGTGAACTTTTTGACAGTGCTATGAAGTTGCTATGGCCATCCATTCGAAAATGTGTTACTATATGTTACAGATGCTGCAAGCTATATGAAGAAATCTGCCAAGTTTCTTGAAACACGTTATCCGAATATGATACACGTTACATGTCTTGCACATGCATATCATAGTTCATTGCAACGCATCAATACGTAAATAATATTATTACTAGTATGTCAAGTACAATGAAATATTTAGGTCTCTTAATAAGAATAAAATTAGAATTGCACTTTGTAAGCTTCATAGCTAATCACTGGAAACTAGTCAAAAAGACGCACAAATAATGAATGAGACTTTCATGTATTACTTCATTTCTCATGAACCAAACTGTACTACTGCCAACGTCACGCTGTCTATCGTTATTTACCCCATCCCTCTCAAAGCAGGTATGCTATGTTGCATACTAAGCTGATAGCGATACTTTTCCCGGGGCTACTTATCACTAACGGAATCACTTCTGACTGCTTGATTGACTGGAATCTTTTCCTTTGACTAAGAACCTATCCAATGACACCTGCTTTTGCCTTGTTTTGAGGATTTTACGAAAATGTGACATTGCGTTGTCTTCAGACAGGTTTACCGCACGCATTGCTGCAACCTTATCAGGGTGATGAATTTGAACAAAATTTTGTACTGCTTCCCACTTTTTACACACCTCTTTAATCTCATTTGAAGCAAGGAATTCGTCCGTTCTTTTCTCTCTTCCTCCTCCGACGAGGCCTCCTTCCATTGGCTCTTGCTGTTGCTCGCAAGAGAAGCACATTACATACAAATCGTGGTGCTCGTATTGCAAAACATCGCTCGTTTATCGAATAAAAATGTTTTCTCATTGTTCCCTCGTTTTTCAAAACAGTCTCAAACCAAGTTACTCGTAATCTGAGGTTTTACTGTACTACATGCTTTGAGTATACATGTATACACATTTACACATTAGTGATATGGAGTGGATCGGGGGAAGATGCCTGGCTTTTTCTTTGATTAAAAATGTAAGATACTGTTAATTTAGTTTTGAATTTCATATTGAAATGTAAAAATCTGGATGGTATTTAGAAACTATATTTTTAGTACAAAACAGAAAACATTAATTACCTTGTTTACAGATAGGCCTACAGGTTTTCTTCTTACCTGCACTGTAGGCATCTTTCCCCGATAGTCGGGTAAGATGGCAAATGCAATTAACACATTTATTGATATATGTATTTTACCTGAACTTGGTTTAATACATGTAACAAAATTGACTTAATCTAAAGCCCATGGACACTTTCTCATTCGTTTATCACTACTTAGGAACACAGTCATTGCACATATTTCATTGCCGTGTGCAAGACTCGTGAAATCACTTCTTGCTAACTCTTTTTTGTAATCATTCTTTTTTAGGAGGCGTCTGCTTGCGATGCTCTAAACAGTTCATATCCTCGCAAGTTGATGACTGTCCTCAATCAATCCACTGACTTCTATCATAGGATCTTACGTAATGTTTACACATTCCCTGCAATAAAACAAAAAATAAAACACTTGCGACAGGTTGCCATCTTACCCCGAAAAAAGTGATCATCTTCCCCAAGTATCGGGGTAAGATGCCTAGTGCTGTGACGCAACCTAAGATGGCGGAACAAGGTCGTTGGTTTTTAATAATACAAACTTTAGAACCTGTACTACAATATCCATTACACAGGTTTGACAGTTATTACGAATGCAAGGATGTGTTAAAATTTTAGCATACCTTTGCAATTATTTTATAGCAGAAAAATGAGCTGCTTTCTTGCTTTTCTTCTTCTCACAACAAGAACACGTGGCAAAATGAGTTAGCTTCCACTCTACAGACATTCAACTGTCTCAGTGATCATGAAGACATGTGCGTGGTGTTTTCTCTTGAAAGAATGTGAAACTACAAAGAAATAAGCATCTTCCCCGATAGTCATCTCCCCCCGATTCACTCTATAGGCTATATTGGTTTCCGATAAATATTGTTTCTGATGACTTAGATATTTAATTCACTGTGTTAGATTTGAAGTATCTGTTTTTGAGTTTTTCAAAGTCTATTGAATTGATAAAATGGATAAAAGGTTTCGAATAATTTTGTACTAACATTTTGTTCACTGGCCATTCTTTCGAATACGAACCTCTTATCTTCAGATTTTGTCTTTTGTTATTTAGGATAGAACACTCGAATAATAAATGTTCAACAGTCTTGTAATCTTGTGCAAATTAATGTCAACAAAGATATAATTTTATTTTTTGAAATTATTTTACAAAATTACAATATTACTTTTTACTGAACATTGTTTTAGTATTTAATGTCGCCACCCTTGGCTATTTAATATAGCCACCCTTGGCACTCCTTTGGGCATAGAGTGAATGAGTTTCTTTACATATTTCACTTATTTCTAGGTCATAAAACCACACTTTTATCACAGCACAAATCATCTTTTTTTTTAGGTGGTGCAGTCCATTTTCCTCATTCGTTTCAAGTCCCCAAATATTCTCTATAGGGTTCAAATCCGGTGAATTTCCAGGCCAGTCCAAACACTGAAAACTATTTTTCTCCATGTAGTCTTTCACTTCTTCGAAGCATGACAAGGTCCAAGGTCTTGCTGGATATCACCTTTTCAATGTACAGTTTCTCTGCCAATCTCTTCAGTTCTGGGGAGATTCTTGTCTCTAAAATTGAAATGTACTTGTTGCTGTTCATCATTCCATCAATAAGAATCAAACATTTGGTTCCTGTGAATGTAAAACGAACCCAAACATTTTTCTTTTTGGAAACTTTACCGCCTGTTTGTTATGTTTCGGCGTGAGGTTTTCTTCATCGCTTCTCCTTACATGCGAGACGTTCAAACCCTGCACTTCAAAATGACTTTCATCAGAAAATAGGACACTTCTCCACTCTTGTTTAGTCCAGTTCTGATATTTTCTAGCCCATGCAGCTCTCTTGTTCTTCGTAAAACACGTTAATAGCTGTTTTCTGGCCGGTCTTCGAGCTTTCCTTCCAAATTCTATAAGCCGCCTACGCACTATTGAAGCATCGATTTTCACCCCTGCAGCCTCCAAATCTTTTGTAAATCAAAATTGTTCTTTTCAGGAATGTTTGAGTGTTTGAAGAATAGTAAGTCATGTATGCATTTTGAAAAAAAAAAAAAAAGATAGCAAACTTGTATTAAAACTGAACATTTTGAATCATACCCACAAAACATTAATCATATACACTACATATTACAACATTGGTACATAAATATATGAAGAGTCCACTGCAAGAATGATGGATGTCACTTTCTTGTCGGAAATGAACCAAGACTGTCAATGCATAGCTTAAAACATATAGAATGTATATATAGAGTTATATAGCATTAACACTGATAATCATTGTCCAGTAATGATCGGAAAATCACAGTTAAGCTTTGAGCGCTAAGCATTTCAAACTTTCAATTGCTTCTCCTGAAAAATGTGTTCCAAATGACATCCATCATTCTTGCAGTGGACTCTTCATATATACCAAATCAAATGTATTATATATCAAATTAAAATATTAGGATTTAAAATAAAAGTGATAATTCAAAATGGTCTAGGATTCTTTGATGATGCCTATAATAATTTTTTCTAGTTTTGTGTTGAATACCATACGTTTTTAATATGTTCCATGTAAATTTGGATATACTATCCCTACTACCAAAACGTAGTCCCATGACTGACCAATTTTTAAGAGCTACACCATAACGGATGCTCTTGTCAGGAATACACGGTTCAAATACTTTTCTTCGAGCCACATGTGCCGTCTCATTCCGACCCGTACGAAATGCAGAGACTCACCCTGCAACCGTCTGATACGGTAGTGCATCGTTTCCACAAGCTTCAAGTAACACTTTGTGACATTGGCGTGCATTTCTACCACGGGTTACCTCGATTTTTATCCGCGAACGCTGCTCAAGTTTAGTAAACACGCTTTAGAGCAGTTAAAAATAGTACTCTATATTTAACTACGCACAATAACATCATATCGTCATAGCAACCGGTTTTATCATTCAATACATCGACAATATCTCTGACTACGCTCACCAGTTGTCTCGTACCGCATGCGAATGTGCATGACCCATTCCCGACAGTGTTGCAACTACTTTATTTACAGCCGATTTAGATAAGACAAATTAAGGAGAGAATAATTGAAGAAATTAGCGAAATAGAAGCTAAGAGGAAATGGAAAGAAAAATACGAAAGAAGAGGAGAAAATAAAAACTACTGAAATAGAATATAAAAAAGAAAGAATTACAATTAAGGCCATTTCAAACCTTAAAGTATTTTTGGCCTTACCCACAATTGTCTCCCATGGTCGTCTATCCAGTTTCATATCTTCATTTCTTCTGACTTGCTCAAGATCTGTAGTACGAGGGAGAGTCAAAAAGTAACCGTAATAATTATTATTGTTTTATTAATTATGTAACAATAAGACTACAAACACTTCATCATTTTTCAACATAGTATAACAGGAACACTTGCATTGAACGTAGTGGGGACTATGTTGAAAAGTGATGAAGTGTTTGTAGTCTTACTGTGCATATTCAATTAATAAAACAATTATTAATGTTACTTTTTGACTCTCCCTCGTACTTCATTCCAACGAAGTCTTGGTCGATGCAAAGGTTTTTTGTCTCCTGGAAGTCTAAGTAGAGCTAGACGTAATGAAGTCTTTGTTGTCCAGAATATGTTCGAGTCATCTTAATAGTATACTTCGTATTATTGCAATTAAATCAATGTTGTTATACATTTTCGTAATATATTTGTTACTTCAGATGTTCCATGTGTTGTTTTTTTCATTAATTGGTCCTAACATTTTTCGCAGTATTTTATTGTCAAGTGTAATAAATTATAGAATGATAGTTTTTTTTTTACTCATTTCTCAGATTTTGTACCGTAGTGAAGAGGAAATAAAACATTTCTTGTGTGTGTGTTTCAGGATAGGAATTAGGAATTTAGTGATTTATTGACCGTGAAGTAATATACATTTGCATTTATAATTCTGGTTTTTACATCTTCCTGTTCTGAATTCAATTCACTAATTTTTAGATCTTAATACCTGAAATCTGGGAAAGATTGAGTCAGGGAAGAAGAAATTAGTGAATTAAATGAAAAAATCTGATACATAAATAAGAGAACAATAAGGTAATTAAGATGAACAAATGAGTAGAAAAGCGTATAATATTTAAAAAAGAATGAAAGGGAGACAAAGGAAGGAAAAGGGGTGAGGAAAGAGAAGGAAGAAAGTATGTAAAAGGAAGTAAAGAAGGAAACAATAAAGGAATATTATGTAATGGTAAGGAGGGTGAAAGGAATAGAAAGAATGAAAAAGGAAGTTGTAATGAAGAATGAAAATGACATGTGTAATAAAGCAAAAGAATAAGGGAGAAGAAAGAAAAAGAAACGGATTAGAAAGAAATAGACATACAAAAATTAAAATTATATTTTAAATATACGCAGGAAAGGAAGAACATACTGAAGAAGAAGAAGAAGAAGAAGAAGGTAAAAGGAGAAACCAATTACCTGAGTTTTTCAAAATTTGGAAAGGCGCCATTGAGTCCACTCCTGGACGTAGAATTTCATTTGCTAGTCATGTTCTAACTGCTTTAATTAATCTTGTAAATGTTTAAACATTTTTTTAAAATCTGCTTAGAGGTTTATTTCAGTATACATAGTCCTACAGAAACATGATGTAACCATTTTTCCTCATCCTTTTTCCGTCAGCAGATAAGTACGTGCTCCAGTTAGAGTTAACACAAGGAAACTTGTAAATAAATAGGTCTTCCTTTTCATATACAGGCATTGTACAGTAAGTAGTAAGAGATAGCAACTATTCCCAAGGTTACCATGAGAAGAAATTCTGTAGGAGGACACATGGAATCTAAAATAAGAAGACATTGGTGAAAAAAGGAGGACTTTTTAAAAATTGGTATGAACAAAAATTATAGTTTTCTCACTAGTTGCTGGATCAGTATTACATCTGTACCCTATTTATCGGTGGAGCCCACTTTGTGCACAAGAGCCTGAAAAGACAAACTTATCTTGTAACAAATAACTATGGAACTGTTCACAGGACCTGTCTTTGACATGATGATACCTCTGACTGTCTCCGTTAGCTTGCGATTTCATTCTTTTGTCCATTGAGCAGATATTAGGAAACACTCTCAACACTTCCATTGTGACTTGAGATAAATAAACAGAATTGACATATTTTTAAGATTCTGAGAAAGTTTCACTGCTCGCAGAACTATTGGTATTGAAGAATTTGCACCATTGTTTATCTAAACTTATATCTTTGTCCAAATTAATTTGATTGGCATATCTTTGTACATTGCAGGATAAAATTAATAAAATAGCTTAGAATCATGAATAGTGACATTTTTAAAGTGTAAGAATTTAATGCATGTCAATAGGTCATCATATTTTATGTTTTTTATGTGCTCCAGCTTCAACCATTGAAAGCAGTTAAATTGTTTCATAGGTTTTCACCATTTGTTTAGATATTCTATGCATAATATCGCACATTATTCAGTATTCATATTAATTCTAGTTGAAATGCGAAATGCCGGACATTACAAATTTTTTAAAAATGCCTGTCGGACAGAATAAAATGGTTAAAAAAGAGAACATGTCCTCCTTTTGCCGGACAGATGGTAACCCTAATTATACTTATATCCAATATTCTTCTTATTTCAGTTCTAACATTTCTATTTTTAGTCCTTTATTTATTTACCTATACTGAAGACAGTATCACCTGAAGCTTAGAGACTTCTGTAGCCTGTTTCAGAAAAGTATAATAAAAAACTCTAGGGGTGCTATTCATAGACATTTCGCAGCACGCGCTACGAGCGTACTAAGCTAGCCCCGGCTATCCAATGGTTACTAATACAGAATTCAAATCATATTCTATCTCTAACAATGGTTTATGAATACAAAAAACGCTGATAATCCACCGAAAGCCCGCGCTCAAAATGTCTATGAATACGGCCCTAGTAGTTTACTACAGTAAATTTATATTTCTGCGTAAGTTCATTTTCATGTGTCATAAAATTTTTAGTCTAGTAGACTACAGCCTACTTGGACTCTCACTTTGAGAGAGGAACAGAGATTAAGGGTGTTTGAGAATAAGGATCTTAGGAAAATATTTGGAGTTAAGAGGGATGAAGTTACAGGAGAATGGAGAAAGTTACACAACGCAGACCGGCACGCATTGTATTCTTCACCTGACATAATTAGGAACATTAAATCCAGGCGTTTGAGATGGGCAGGGCATGTAGCACGTATGGGCGAATCCAGAAATGCATATAAAATATTAGTTGGGAGGCCGGCGGGAAAAAGACCTTTGGGGAGGCCGAGACGTAGATGGGAAGATAATATTAAAATGGATTTGAGGGAGGTGGGATATGATGGTAGAGATTGGATTAATCTTGCTCAGGATAGGGATCAATGGCGGGCTTTTGTGAGGGCGGCAATGAACCTGCGGGTTCCTTAAAAGCCAGTAAGTAAGTAAGTAAGTAAGTAAGACTACAGCCTACTTGACAGTACTTACGAATATACCATCTGGTTACCAGATTCTAGTAGGATGACATATACGCTGTTCCGTTCAAACCTCCCACGTTTTAACTAACCATTGCTAGCAAGGTAATACAAAATTATGGAATGGGAGTGGTACTAAAAGAAATAGAAATTGAAAGAATTTTTATTTATGTCGCGCCATAATCGCATAAAGCAAAATGGCGACTCCGCAGCAGCGCGCACAATCTGTATTCTGGTATGCAGAGACAAATCAATCATTATAGTGCAAAGAAATTACCGGAGAGAATTTTGAGAAGATGCACCTGATGGGAAAACCATTAAGGCATGATGTGAGAAGTTTCTGGCGACTGGAAGTGTTAAAAAAACAGTCCGGTGGTTCTCGTCGACGTGTTTCAGAAGAGGAAGTGGAAGAAATTCTAGCGGGATATCAGAGAAGTCCGCGTAAATCAATTCGCCAAGCATTCCGGTAGTTCAGCCTTTTCTTAGTGGGCCTAGTAGTGGCAGTGAGACTGACGTAGCTACTCTTTATGATAAAACACATAATTAAGTATTGAAGCTTAACCCTTTTTATATCCGGTATTTAATACTTCCGGCTTGCCATTTGACTCAGGATTGAACCATAATACAGTGTTTAGAATTCTGAAAGACAACAAATTTCATTCATACCATAGTCATCTCCATCAGGAACTTGGGGGACATGACTTCCAGACTCGTGTTGATTTCTGCATCTGGTTTCTAAACATGGACTGTGATTTCGAGCTCAGAATTCTGTGGAATGATGAGGCAACTTTCAAAAGTAATGGTCAGGTGAATCTCTACAATGCCCATCACTGGTCTCCCGTTAATCCACACTGGCTACGTGACTGGATTACCAGCACGTGTGGACCCTCAACACATGGTGTGGTCACCGAGTCATAGCACCATACTTTTTTTGAGGAAAACTTGAATGGTAAAACGCATGCTTCCTGCGAAACATTATGCATCAGTTGCGCTTCGGTTAATGATGTGGCTTCAGCAGGACGGCTGTATGGCTCACTTTTCATGTAGGGCTCGACGAGTTATTAACCAGTTATTTCCCCTACGGTGGGTTGGGCGAGGAGGACCAATAGCTTGGCCAGCACGATCTCCTGACTTCGCTCCAAATGACTTCTTCTTGTGGGAGAGAATTAAAGACATGTTCTACCAGGTGTGTTCAACAACTAGAGAACACATGGAACAAAGAATTTGAGAAGCCTGTGGGTGTCTCAGCTGTGCTGAAGCGCAATCACGGATTTTAGGTGGTCATCAGAACATTGTTTAGCACAAGGTGGCGTACATTTTGAACACTTACTATGAAGAGTACGTACTACATAGACAACATGCAGCATTTCTCAGAAGATACCATTTTTGTTGCTTTGTGAGTAAACAATGATAGATAGAAAAAAAATTCAGTAAAAGTTGTTTCTTTTTAAAAGTAGTTTCCAACGGTATCTTCAATGACCCATGTTCTCATTTGAAATTTCGAAGTTGACCACAGGTACCCCTACTTCCAGTTTGTTACGGGACATGGTACTACCACCAATCGATTCTTTACAAAGGTTTCGGTTATCAAAATTTCTTTATGAACAACCAGTATCGTATAGTTTTCGAGAAAAAAGGCTAATACGCGTGGTCTGAAATACCTGGTATAGGAAATTAATAATTATTTATTATTTTACTGAAAATTGATTAATCTTTATTAAAAACTGAAAGAAGACATCAATTAGGGGAGACTGTTGTACCTTTAAACACTTTTCACATTTTATTTTTTTTTTTAATTTTGGGAAATGAAATTTTTTTAATGAAAAAATGCTTCAAATAATTATTGAAGATTCCTTTACAACTTCCTGATGTATTTTCCTGTTTTACAGATCTATTAAGGATGGAAAAAATAAAATGAAGGGATATGTAATGTGTTCAAAGGTACAACAGGATCATGTACCTTGGAACATACACTCTTGTAAGTTGGAACACATGGAATATAGGAGGGAATATATCTGTAAAAACTGACAATCATATTTAAAATGTATTTGCAATCATAAACCAGAGCAGACTTCTCTGATTTAGATTTTATTTCCTGGAGAAGAAATAGCTGCTTCAACAGCTTTCTTCAAGGCATCCAAATCAATTGGGGACCTCTTTAATTCCAGACTTACTTCGTGACATGACCTTAAAATAAAAGAAAAAGAAAAACGGATAGTATCGTGTAATTTGGAACATGTTCCATGGTACAAGATGTTTTGTGTTCAAAGGTACAAGAGGGTGCACGTTTAAACAAATATGGCTCCGAAAACTAGAGATTCTAATAAATCATGGAAATTAAAATATGTTATTACTCACCAGATGATAGGGAAGACACCGTACTTGAAAGATATTAACAAATGCATTCTGGTTTTGTGTTAGGAAACATACATCAATGAACGAAATGTTTACTTTTGGTACTAAAAAAATTCTTTTGTCCACGGAACTCACACTTTGCAATAAGTCAAACTGAAACTACGACCAGAGCTACTTAGCGGCTTTCTCTACAATCTACTTCAGTTTGAGTCCTCTAGGTAGCAGCAAAAATTAAGAAACAAAACATGTTCAAAGGTACACTATGCTAAAGGTACAACAGTCTCCCCTACTTATATTGTCTAGAGAGATTTTCTTCTTGAATATGTTACTTTTGTTACATAAAATGCAATGTCAAGTTAGAAGTATAGGCTGTTGTCTCAATAAAACGCTTGTCTCTGAGAAATTACTTTTTCATTACAAATTCGATAACTTTGTTACAAAAGTTTTAGGGCTTAAGAACAGCTATGGCAATTGCTTAGTAAAATTAACGTTTACTTGTTACAAATATAAAGAATCTAACTACTGAATTGTACATGAAAACGAGAAATTTTCCAGACAAAAATATCAGATTTAAAGAAATCTACAGAAGTTACTTTATAATTTATTTAATCCTACTTGTTTCGGAAATGTAACGAAATAAGAAAAATTATTTTTCGTGATAAATTTTAATACTTTTCGAGTAGATTAGTACGAAAGCAGTATCAATACTTTCATTTTTTGTCAGAAATAATAATTAAAAATGTAGATAGGGCTTTGTGGAGGCGGTAGAGTGAAATTACAGCTTCTCACGTGTTGCTGCAAAGGCATTTAAATTGTTACCCTTTTACAAGAGAACGAATGTATTGACGAAGTGATTCTCTGGAGATTCTTTTCTGGGTTATTGTCGAGGAAGATGTCGCTTCAATGATTTAACGCTTCACATTCGAAAAGAATACGACTCCTTATATAATTTGCACAAAAGATCATGCCTATTGGTTTTCACTGTACAGTGCTAGGAGATGATGACGCATTTTATTACTTCCATCTGTCGCATCTGGTGAATGATATCGGGTCTTTCTTACAGTTCAGTGCCCGGTCTCGAGCATTTTGTCGAACACCATGTTTTCTGTTACAACTTCCATTTTAAAGAATAACTAGTGAGGGAAATCCACTTGCAAGTTTCAGAGACATTATTTTGAGTGCCTTCAAAATCGGGTGTTGTAATGTTCAGAAAAGGTCAGAAACGGGTTATGTTAAATAACAAGAAATCATATGCTCATTAAGGCTTGATTCGAAGAAAACTTTATGATTGACTGTAATGTTGGTGCTTGTAATTACTAAACTATGAAATTCAACCACCGTCTAGCTCAGAAAGTCGGAATGATAAAAAGAAAATATTTTACTGATTAACTTTATAACGTCTTTACTGTGTGAACATTAGAAAATTATCTTTCTGAGTTGTTTCGAAGTGATGTTCTTCATTGTCCGAAGCCTAGTGATTGTCCTAGCGCTGTCTTCTTGTTTGCTTTTATGCTGGAGTGCGTTCATGATTGTGTCGAAAAGGTGTGTGTTTTGAAATTGAGTTGAGTGTTCAGGATGTGCTGAGGGTGTGTTTTTGTATGTTCGTAAATTCCATATTGTTTTAGAGTGTCAAGTTTCTGTTTTTTTTTTGTCTGCATGTGTAGTATTCTCATGTCAGTGTCTATGTTGCTGTAGTTGTGATTGGAGTTTGTGATGTGTTCTGCATAGGTTGAATTGTTGTGTAGTTTGCTTATGGCTGTGATATGTTCCTTGTGACGTGTTTGAAATGATCTTCCAGTCTGTCCAATGTAGCAGTCGTTGCAACTATTGCATGATATTTTGTATACATCTGTTAAGTTGTTTTAATTTGTGTGTATTGTCTGTGTGTTATGATGTTATAAAGTTAATCAGTGAAGAAAAAAGCATTGGTTTTATGGGCCTTGTCTAGTATATTGTAGAAGCTGTGTGGTAGGTAGGCGTTTCTATGGCAACTGGCCATTTGATGGAACAGCTCCATAAACTCAATACTTTTTTCTTAACATGGAATTCTCTATATATAAGTGTTAAAAGTGTATATAGAACAATGGAAAAAAAATATATATATATGGAACTTCAACTATTAAATGTTTTCTCCTATATAAATTTTCTGTCATTCACAGCTTGCAATCTCTTAATTTCAAAGCTAGAGTTTTTTTTTTCGTAACTGTTTGCTTCAATCTGTATACTATAAAATTGTCGATGCGTAAGGCCTACTTATAACAAAAAGTGACGTATGGTTTCATTTAGTGGTCACTGGAGTACATTTTATACATGAAATATCATTGGACGATCAAAAAGTGGAGAGGTGTGCGGTTAACGCCCTTTTAATAACTGAGCTAGGTGTTTCATTCTTAGGTAAGAAATTCGGACCGTTATATATACATATATAATATATATATAATAAATTTATATATTTAAATATCCTAATCTTGCCAATTCTAATAGTTCTAGTATCAAATTTAAAAAGTTATGTATAGATTTTATAAATAATGAAAAATTGTAAATTCGAGTTATATATTCTTATTGTGTAGTAGACATAAGAAATTGTATGATACACTTCTTAATTTAAATTCAGGAATCCGCCCCTGAGCATGAGTTCTACTCTTTCAGGAGTGAGCTAAAGTTTCATCTGTTTAATTATATTTTATGTTACACTTATTAGCAAAATAAATACAAATAGAAAATGAATCGCAGACTAACACCATTTATTGACAAACTCGGTGAAATTTTATCAGCAGGATTGTCGATTTCAGCACATACCGCTTACAATCAGCGGATACTCTCCTTCGTGTATTTGATAACAGGAAAATCAATCCAGGTCAATGGAGCACATTGAGGTACTTTTCCTCATATCTGGATTAGTGGTAGGGATGTTAAATATTAACATTAAATGAAAACATAATTAAGACAATAGGTTTTGTCACGATCTTTATTAAGAACAATTATTTGTGTTATTACATTAAATATAAAATAAATATTGGGTGTCCGGATGAAAATAATCAAAAGGTATTTACAATAAATACAAAAAAACTACTTCCTATAGTTGTCAGATTCTAGTTCTAGAACCGAAGATTTTCCGAGTTGGAGGTTCATGTTAATATTGCGTTCTAAAATAGAGCTTAACACTAGGGGTGATATTCATAGACATTTCGCTAGCCCGCGCTACGAGCGTGCTAAACTAGCTCCGGTTATCGACTGGTTACTTGTACAGTATTCTTATATCATATCATATCATATCATATCATATCATATCATATCATATCATATCATATCATATCATATCATATCATATATCATATCATATCATATCGCTAATACTGGTTTATGAATACGAAAAACGTTAGTTCGCTGATCATCCACCGGAAGCCCGCGTTAAGAATGTCTATGAATACGGCCCTAGTAATTCACTTGAACTTGGCTAGCTACAACACGCATGTAGACTAACCTTCTTGTGCGGGTCGGAATTCTCTACCGACCTCGGCCAAGGTCACCAGCTGGCGCATGCGCTAGATCGCTAGAACAATAGGGCCATATTCATAGACATTCTTAGCGCGGGATTCCGGTGGATGATCAGCGAACTAACGTTTTTCGTATTCATAAACCAGTGTTAGCGATATAATATGATATGAATCCTGTATAAGTAATCAGTCGATAGCCGGGGCTAGTTTAGCACGCTCGTAGCGCGGGCTAGCGAAACGTCTATGAATTGCACCCATAGTGACCAGCTGAGGTGTCTTACGAAACTCTGTGTGCACTCAAAGCAAAAGAGAGGAACACGGACTTTGCAAGCTCTATTGCGTTACAGAGAGATATGAATAAAACTTCAAGAGATTTCCTTTGCGATGGCTTGAGCCGGAAGTGAGTAATTTCTTTATTTATGATATCTTTCATCCGAACATCCAAATATAAAAATACAAATCGTATACATAGAAATACAGCTATGGCAGTTATCCATATTTGCGTCTGTGTCTATAAGACATTAGAAGACAAATCGTTGGCTCAATATTACAAGGTTCTATGCCTATATCAGAAATATTACTACATACAACCTTGTAACATTTAGCTAGCGAAATATAAAGTTAAAATTTAAAACAAATAGATGCCAAGTTTCAGTCTGACAAGTGAGAATTTTGTTATAGTAATGAGTGAGTAGAATAAATTCTGTAATCTCTTGCTGAACGTGACATCATTGTTTCATAAATATTGACTTCAGGATGCATTCAAACTACACAACTCAATTACATGAAATGGGGAAGTTAGGCTTCTGAACGCCTCATATACAAGAAAATTGTACAGCAACTGCTGTATTTATTTGTATTTATACCACTTTTGTGCATCAGTTTCTGGTGCCAGTTATACAACATAACATTTTACATAGTTATAATCTCAGAGCTGCGGAATCACATCCAGTGAAAATGTATCCAGAATCTTTAGAGCAGCGGTTCTTAACGCTTTTAGGCCAAGACTCAAAGTCAAATAGACCATTAACTTGCGCAACTCATGTGTCTGTTTTGAAGTTAATCAGTGCTGATGTGACAATACCGTATACTAAAAATTTGCTACTCGTAGTTTTCAGTCTGCGCAACATGATCGTATTTTCATTATAGTTCTTGAAAATGTAGTTCTGAAAAGTTATGTAGGCCTAATTTTAAATTGAGCACTTTAATTTACTTTTTAATTGATTTAATTTAAGCTACGGCGACAAATATTTCGGTCGGGACCCATAGGTTAAGAACCTCTGCTTTATAGAATACCCTCAAAAATCTTTGCTACAGTTCTAGTCGTCTTTACCCTCATACTTAGAAGAGAATGTTCCACATTATCAAGATGAAACCACTTTTAAAGTTTATACACGTCTAAATACTGCAGAAAAAGTTTTCTCCAAAAATTTACAATAAAAACTGTAAGACGCAAAAGATACTAGTACTGAACAAATTTTGTACTAATTACCAACTATGACATACCATATGCATCACATCTTAAGCTAAATAGAGGCAGATTGTTAACCTGTAAGTACCGACTCTGTTCACATAATATATATCAGATTGGTCATTCTCATGTTATGAAATGACAACATATAAAAGAGACAAACACCAGGATCGCCGTTCTCGAAAATGAATTTTTTGGTAACGACCGCTAAATGGAAGTATTGCTGCAAGCTAATTACTCCATGCAATTTCAGTAGGGTTATAACATGACTTCTTTTGCAGTCGCTTGATGGCAGCATAGTGGAATTGATAAAAGTTGTCATGAAAGGACATTAGATTGATCAATCTGTTAAATGTGACCAGAAGTACCGGTAACATTTCAACTATAATGTTTATTATCTATCTATGGCTCTTCGGCCCGTTTTCGGGCCATGGTCTCCCCAATTCTTCCTCTCCATCAACTATAATGTGTCTGTTATGAACTCTTTCAATATTATTTATCCCTAACTATTCAGTATTACGTACTTCATTTGTCCGGAATCTGCGCCTTTTTAGAACTTTCTTTGAGTGTCCGAATGAGTAAGTCATATTGTGACAAATCGGACTAAGCTGGGGATAGGGGGGGGCAGAGCTTTCTCCTATTAAGAATTCATTTCACCACTCTCTGGTCATCTTTGGACGGATTTGGAATAACACTATCCGTGTTAACAGATGACTTGACATCTACGCACTTCTTATCAATAATACCAAACTATTTTCAATTGCTCTATGTAAGGCAATTGTCACATAACATTTGACCATATGTCAAGGACAGCAGACCATGTAGGACGGGGCAAAGGGATTTCATTTTGATCATGCTTTGTATGAAGTAATGCATAAATGGAAATGTTTGAAATATAGCGAAAAATGTTTCGTTGTACAAATACTTGAGCAGGTTTTGTAATTGTCGTTAACGAAGACAAACCATATGCATTACACCTGATGCTACATAGGTAAGTTGTAAGTCACAGTTAAATTCGGTTTGTCTCTTATGAACTATTTTTGTGGTTTTAGGTATTAATCGTGTTTGATAATGAAAGTCGAAGACAACATTACTGATTCACGTTGCTACAATAGCCTGGCCAAAAGTCTAAAAGTCAGTCAGTGGTTTGTAAGTTTATCTACTACACTTTCAGAACCAGTTTGTTTTTGTAGCATATAGCTTTACATACAGGTCAACCATAAGTAATACCATTAATTTCAAGGGGTTATTCTTTGGTTTATTTAAAATAGAAAAGTTTAATACAATTTTGCTCGATTTTGCTTCCTTTTCGAGAAAAAAAATTGATTTATATTAAACGTTTCATAGCGTATTTTGGGAAAGCTATTGATTTAATTCCCAATGTGCTTAGTCAGTTTAAAAGAGCAATGTATTATGATATAAATTATTGAAAGAATTTTAGTTTCGTCCTTTAAATGTACAGAATTTTTATCCAAAAATGTAACATTTTAAAATTCATTTGCAGAACGAAAAGTTGCATATTTTGTTCGGATCAAATTTCTGCACATTTAAAGGACAAGACTAGAATTATTTCAGTCATTTATTATAATAATATATTGCCCTCTTAAATTCACTGAGCATGTTGGCAATTAATCAATGGCTTTCCCGAAACACGCTATAAAATGTTACATATAAAACATTTTTTTTCTCGAAAAGGAGACAAGAACGAACAAAATTGT
Source organism: Periplaneta americana (assembly GCF_040183065.1). Taxonomy (NCBI): domain Eukaryota; kingdom Metazoa; phylum Arthropoda; class Insecta; order Blattodea; family Blattidae; genus Periplaneta; species Periplaneta americana. The sequence goes on along the minus strand of NC_091118.1, from coordinate 57,254,639 downwards.
ATTAGATTTTTTTGTTTCAAATATCTCAAAGAAGAACCGCCTGAAATTAATGACAATACTTACGGTCCACTCTTTATAAATATGAAAATATCTTATAGTACCATTTACATTACCGTAGGTTTACCATTATTGATAAGTATTGAGTTTAGATGATAAGAGTCTGCTCGAGTGATTTGTGTACTAAGTCTGAAGTCCTAAGTTTTATACCTTTAAAGTCATGATGACTAGTTTAAATAAAATTGTCTGATTGTTATTGTAGTAGATCTGTGCATGAATTTTTAGGGGAGGCCTAGATATGTGTCCATTAACAATTCCCTTATCAGTTTGTCTTCTGGTTGTTTCAGCAATAGAAGTTATTACGATATGAGGAATGAAGGAGTAAGCTAGGATACGATGAAGGAATTATTAAGATGAAAGAACACATTGAGATGGCAAAGGGACATAATTAATGAGGTAGCAAAGAGGCATAAATGAGGTTGACAAACGGAAATGCCCGGAAAGATTTAGAGCTGTAATCTACTCAGTAGAAGCAAATGAGGGAGAGCTGAATTGAGTTATCCTGTATGGTTTGAAAGTACTTATATAATTTAATTCATCATCTTTTCGTCTCTGAATAGATTCTTAAGTTTAAAGGGGACATTAAAATAAAAAAAATAAGAACACAATTTTCACTATCATTTTATGTCTCCCTATAGACTCCACCATTTAAAGGAACATTAAATAAAAATAAAAAATACGCCACCTTTAATTGACAGAATTTTTCAGTTTCGAAGTGACGTTAATATTCGTATTTGTAACGTGAGCTGTCGTTTTTGTGTTTTATTACGTCATTAAGACAAAATAATTGGCAAGAATTTCATTTCAGCATTTTGTGATATATAACTTAGGCTTACAAAATGAATACATATATCTGACGAATAGTTTCCTGAAAGTTGTGCTTACAATGAACAACGCAATGGGATTGAAGCATCCATTTGCGAACAGCAAATACTTCGTTATATACAGGGACACAACCATGGCTGGTTTTGCCTCATCAAATCTAGCCCAGCGAACCAAAGCGACCCATAAATGGAAAGGAGAATAAGTAAAAACAAACACAACCGCTAGTGCCATCATAACTCTGGCACTTCTGTTTCTTGTCTGCTCTTGTATCCTTTGCCGGATCTCCCCTGGCATGTGTTTCGCACTCAGTTTCAACCTCCTAGCTATCAAATAACAGAAGATAAACATCACCAGAGGAAGGAGTGCACAGTACAACACTGAATTGAGGATTACTACATAAGAAACAGACTCGTCTCTCTTATCGACGTAGCAGACAGGTTCATAGAAATTTGATGAAGATATACTGGCATAGGCCACTGTGACTGGAAGGAGCCATAGACAGGTTAGGCATGGGACTATGAAGTTTATAGCAGGGCTGTAGATCTGTGAAGACTTTCTGAAACTTGGTATAATTAAACTGAATCGCTGGGTAATGAGGCCAATAACAGCCAGTGCACTTTTGAACCTCAAAAACTGACGAACAGCAAGGACCATCCGACACGCTGAAATGTTACTTTCTGAGCCATTTTCGTAATGGAAGACCAGGTGAAGGGGACCATTGATACTAAGATTTAGAATATCGCAGATTGCGAGATTAATGATCATAACGTTGGCTGAAGTCCGGAGTTCACGGTGGCGGATGAAGAGCATCAATAACATTCCATTACCAAGCATACCAACAACCAGTATGACTGAATACACTATTGGATCAACAGTGTACCTCAGCATCTCGTATTCCCGTGTCTTTCTCCAGGGAGCATACTCGTGCATGTCCAGATTTCTCCAGCTTTTGAAAGAAACATACTCAAGCTCTGTGGGTGAACTTAAAATCCACGTTAAATTCTTCAAGAATTCCTTGACCTCTTGTATAAAAATTATCGTTTCATTGGCAAAACTGGTTGTTATAGTCACAGATGTATTCGCATTTATAGAAATAGATTCATTCGTTTTGTTGTAAGACGTTTTGTAGTGCAGATTGTTCTGTCTTGTGGCAAATTTTAAGAGCGTCTTTTCTACTTCATTTGTTTTGTTTAGCACTGCATAGAGATGAGACAGAAATGTAATGTTGCTAAAGAGTAATTTAATTCTATCTCTCTGACTTTGTGTTTGAGATAAAAATTCGTAGAAATGTTCGTTATTGATTAATCGTTTAATATAATTATTGAGGTTTTGCGGAACTGTAGAATTATTTAAAATGGAATACACTTCAAATTGTTTGCATTTGAAAACATTTTCATCTTGCAACGTACTGGCAGTTTCGTAAAGATTTTGATCTCTGATTAAGCACTCTTTAATTTTATTTATTTTATTAATTATATCCAACGGAAAACTTGGGTATTTCGCAGTTTGGTTACTAAAGTTCTTCAGGAGTTTCTGAGTCGTGTTCCAAATGTCTAAATACTGAGGTTGAATTTGTTCATCATCAAGCTTATGGCTACTGAACTGTGTCGAGACTTGATTTTTGTCAATATTTTCTTCACTGAAGTATGGGTATTTGTCGGTAACATTAATGGTTTTAGGATCATCGCTCATGGTTGACGCAAGCTCGTAAGACGGATTGCTCGTTTCGTTTGGTGCTTTCATGGTTCGTAGAGGCTTCATTGAAGAAGTTAGCTTCGCAGCCGATAACGCCATAAACTGTGGAAAAATAATCAAATGCGCTTAGTTAAGGTACTATGTAATTTGAATTACTGGAATATATTTTAATAAGAGGAAGATGAATTTTGGATTATTCAAGAAGTTTTGATTGGAATGGCGACGTTTTAAAGGATGGATTTATGTAAATCTTAAGATTAAAATGTGTAGTCAAGAGTACCGGTACCGGTAGCCTTTTAATTTTCAACATTATATATAATTTTTCCTTGTTCTACAAGAATTCGGTCCTTTGACCTGCTTTGTCATCGGAGGAAACTCTTTCTGTGAATCGTTCTCTTACGATTTGGAGTAATTTATTTCTGAAGTGATCATTTGACGACCGCACATAATTTCCTACGAGAGAAATTTGGAATTTTATTCCAGGTTTCTTTTGAATATACTTGTATAATACTTGAATCCAGTTTCCAAATGAAAGAATAAGGATATACTTTTATGATTGGGAGGAAAGTGTGGGTTAAACTGTTAGCGAATATAGCGTTGCAACATTGAGGGATAACGATAGAATTCACTGGGATCTCTTTTGGCGCTAAAGTGACGTTAGTTCTCGAGGGTAATGAAACAAAATTTATCTTGACAGCCACATGCACTGAATGTTTCTCTGTGGACTAGCGGTCAGTTTGTTTTTTTTTTTTAGTAATTTTTATCACTTAATGTCACACTACAATTCAGTAGCAAACAAATTGGGAGATGGATTGTGAAGGACTGTGGATTCGACGTCACGCAGCACAGGAGGTGCCCTATTTTTCGTTAGGGAGATGATAATGAAAGGGGAATTGTGGAAAACGTTGGTGGTATGACGAGGGGAAAAACGGGAGAGCTCTGGGAAAATTGTCACGGCCTCAGCTTTTTCCACCACAAATACAATTCCGTCATCCCCGAGATTTGAACTGGAGTCGCAGTCGTCTAAAGTCAGTGCTATGCTAATTGAGCTGTCAAAACAGCTGCGCCTGGACTAGCTTGTCATACTGTTATTGAAGTCACGCTATTTTTTAATATTATTGGAAGGATTGTATTTTCATTTAGTATACGTTAATTTAATTAAATAATACATTTTTCAGTACTTGTGAAGTTTCCACACTGCACCGATAATAGTGAGTTGAGCTTACAAGCCAGGAGGCACGGATTAAAGTACCATTCTACCCTGAATTTGTAACTTATGTTGGGCAAGGCCGTTGCCCAGACAACACCGGGGTTTTCTGCAGGAATGTCAGTTCTCCTGCAATATCCCAACGATTTTCCACAATTATTATCGTCATTAATTACGAGTGTAATGTAGATCCACCGCGTGTGGTGCATTCTGGATGGTCTCAGACGAACTGAGTGGTGTATGATTCTCGGCACTAGCGAAATCTGAGCTGGGGCGATTAACGATAAATTATGGGGCCCTGTCATTGGAAAAAAGAAATAATAAAGACCTAATTGCATGCTACACCTTGTACTATCTAAACACACAGCAGGCCGTTAAATACTGGATGAACAATCCTTCGCGCGCCCGTGCTTTGCAGCTCACGGCTAATCGACGGAATCAGCTGCTAAGATTCCCGCCTCTACCGCACTGAAGGTCGCGTTAGGCGCCAGAGTGAGTTATAGTCCTGCAATGTAAGCACATATTCTTTATATGACATAATACAATATGTTAATTAAGTTAATATGGCCAAATTCAGTTGTTCTATTCACAAAAACGCATTCATGTAGGCCTATAATTCATATGTGCGTACAGAATCAGGACGTGCTGTAAGAAGATTATTTCAAGACAGATTCTTGGTGCCCAAGTTCCAAATCGAAGTTTGATTCAAAGTGTATCAGTGTTTAACAGTAATAACTTACGCGAAAAGCTGTAGGTAGATTTACTACGGACTTCGTAACACCCGTTCACCGCGGTTATCGTCTTGACTCGCCCAAGACGCGCAAGCAGTAGAAGCGGGCGCGCGGAGAATTGTTCACTAAGTATTTGAAACATTTGTATGTTAGGGTGTGGTTTGTAATAATTAGGGCCCGGATCTTTACGTCTAATGAACCTTTATCTTGCGTTTCTTATCGGTACGTCTAAAATAACTTTTTGTCTAGTGTTTAGGAACAATATTTGGGACAAAATATTTGATATAGTAAAACAAATTATTAATTTCATGTTTTTTTCTTATTATTCAACTGAACATAAGACAAATTTTAACAAGTATTTTATACAGCATCCTCTAGCTATACGTACCTATTGCAATGTATCAAGATACATGGGTAACTGTGCATTCCAGTTCATTATATTTAATTTACTGCAATAGCAAAATCGATTGATTTGTACTGATAGGTTCAAAACCTAAAATCTTTTAATCCCCCCCCCCCTTCTCCCAGTTATACAGACCATAGCGTTGAAAATGATAGTTACCTTATATGAGAGTTTTAAAAACTTTTTCGTTTATTAAATCTAGGGGGATTGAAAAATTCGTCTTTCAGACTTTAATAATCTAATTGCTCATTTGTTTTTTATGTTCCCCCAAGTAAAAATCCAAAGGCGTGAGATCCGATGATCTCGAAGATCTGGTCAGTAACCCAAATTTAATTACGTAATGCAATTTTGTAAGGAAATATTTTCAACGAATACTTCTTATAAATATGTTTATATTTACCCTATTCTATCTATCACCGGGTTAAAGGTTATACAGGTACATTCAACATCATATGAGGAAAATCGTTCCAAAATGAGTTTTCTCTATCTTAGTATTTAATTTCGTCACGTGAAAAGATCCGGTCTATTCCGCGGTTTAATCACGCTTTAAACCAACACTTCCTTTGAGTTGAGAGAAAATCGCTTTATTATGTCATCGTTGGACATTTGAATTCTGGATCAAGAGAATGTAGAAAAATGGTAATATTCAGCTTGTTTAAGAATTAAGAAAACACGTTTTCAAACTATATTCCTTGTATAATAAACTTTTTCTACTACAGAGTGATCCGTTTGGGTATGGATAAAATAAAAACACCGTAAAACATTTACTACTGAACTTTGAAACTTTGTGCATACAACACTGAAAGATGGGAGATTCCTCACAGCTCAACATGGTCCCCATTGCACACCCTACACAACTCATAACGGTGATGCAATTCAGTCCAAGTCCGTTGTAACATAAGAGGGGTGATTTGTTGAAAAGCTTGAGTAATTTTTACTCTCAGATCGTCAATGTTCCGGGATTTCTGTGTATAGACAATGTCTTTAACAAAACCCCACACGAAGAAATCAGGAAAGGTTAGATCTGGGGGGTTTGGGGACCAAGCCAAGAGATGGCTGCTTCTCGTACTGGGTTTCGCCTGCGATCTCCTGCATGTTTTATTAACACAGAACCTGTTTCTGCAAATGTTCGATACCACAACATTATGGAATCGTATTTAGGTACATTACGCACACCATTCTCACGTCGAAATTCCCTTTGAACTCTTTTAACACACTCAAATTTAGCATACCAAAGAATACATTGTGCCCGCTGTTGATTTGTAGTAACCATTTTAATCATCTATGATTTTCATTTGTCCTTTCAGATTACTCATTGTTGATTGTCATATATGAAAGTCCCATCTTTTAATCATAATATAACCAGCAAGAAATTTTCCTACTGTCATAATAGTTTTATAATAATAAATTAATATTATCCATACCCAAACGAATCAGACTGTATATCTGTTAGAAGCCTTTACATTCTCACAAAATCCTAAACAATCCTGTAGTCTCAGTTGGATTTATTGGTCACAAGACACTTTTGTTCGTAAAGGAGAACATTGATGAAATGAAATACAACCGATACGTAAACGTTTTCCCCTTAATGAAGGACAGCGTTTCTTTCTTCGTATATCCACGATTTGGAACTGTCGACTTAGCTCAAATTCGTAAGAAGTAAGACTAAGTACATTAATGTACTTTAAGAATTCCTTGCGTTGAACCAGAAAACTTTATATTCAATGGAGATCTGACAGTGACACGATGAAACCGCGATTTCAATAGCATGTTGTCGTTTAGTCAACTGTCAGAAGACAGGTCTGAACCTCACAAGTGTTACCAACAAGGCACCATTTGTGAGGCAACTAGGCCAGGAGATAATGACGTAAGCCAATAGCATGGAACACATTTGATTAAACTGGAGGTCGTTCTGGGTCTTCCAATCAGTGTTGGACTCGACGACACTGACAGGAAATCTACTTAAGAAATTTAGTGATGGAAGAATCACGTAGTCATAACTGTCTAATTTATTCACATGGCATGACATCTGTGGCTATATCCTGTTATTGAATAGGAGTTTAACTGGGTGTATATCAGTTGCGTGCGAAAGGATTAAAAATTAATCAGTTGGGCACGAACTGCTTCGACGTAAACAAATCAGTTGCGCGCGGGCGTTCTCCATGTAGGCACATCAGTTGCGCATACTTTCGTTTTTGCAATGGGGGAAGTACAGACCTTCTGGTCCGATAAATATTTTGCCTCATTCTGGAAATATCTTGGCTAGTAATGTGACCTCCCGTGTTTGAAACTTCGGTTCTGATAACTTAGGCCTTTCTTTTTACACTGTTAGAAACAATTTGTCTAAGTTAACAGTTATCTTGTGGTTGTGATGAATTCCATTGTTGAATAATATGTGCGAAACTGTTTCATTAAGATATGTTCTTATTTTGCAAGTTTTAACTGTGCACCTCCATGTCATTGCTCTTTATGTTTCACGATCTTCTCTAAACTTAGGGCTATATCCATTTAGTACTACCAAATTATATTTCTTCTCGCTTACTATATACATATAGAAGCCGCGCCCACTCGAGCCCAGCGCTATCAAAGAATGCGGAAGGCTTTGAGGTATAAAGAGCCGACGACAATGTCTTGCAGCTATGGATTACAGACGTGGACAAATTATTTGACTAAATTAATTATTTGTGCAACAAGGATGTATTTATCGGTAGAAATAATGAACAACAATATATTTTGCACAGAAATAATGAACAGAAAATTGAGTCTGGAGGTTACTAATATTTTATGAACATTCCCTTATTCTTTATTAACACGCTGATTTTGTCAGAGATGCTGGAAACCAAAATTTGACCTTTCTTTGAATATCAGCATCATTTAGCTAGATATCAGACAGTGCTTAAATGAGCCCATGTTTTGTTGTAAGCCTCTTTTTGTTCACTTTCTTCTTCAGTATAGATCACAGATTTTTAATTTCGTTCATGTCCGGTCTTCTTGCAGGCCATGGGAGAACAGACTGTTGAATATCTTCTGCAGTATATAATTAAAACACAGTAATACCAACACAGTCAGAAGAAATATACTTAACCATTGGAAAAATATACCAGAAGATGTAAACAATCATATTTAAAACAATAGATGTTTTGTGAATTGTACTGATAGCTGATATGACGAATTATAAAATTATGTTTCAAAGATAAACGTTTTAGTCTAATAATTTGTTCACGTCTGTCTAATAAACGCTGTTGCGAACACGTCTTGATGCTAATCAGTACATTATTCTTCAGTGAGCACGTGTTTTAGTTGGATGTTTCTGCATAGAGTTATTATTTTTCTAGTTTTATTTGATAGTGTGTAGTTAATAGTTTTAATAGTATTGCATAGTGTGGGAGACAGCGATGACGACGGCGTGTAAAGGTGCGTTTAATCTAATTAAATTTAATCTAATTTGTTAGTATAAAGTACGGCAACAACACTTCACAAAACAACTGCCTCCCAGCCTTTTTTTAATTAGTAGGAAGTTGATCAACAGTGTTTCTTGTCGCTTACAAAGGAAAGCGCCTGGGTTCGAAAGAACGCGGCCTCTTTATATGCTGTTATGATGTGTAAACGTCCATCGTGAGTAACATGCGAAGAATGATTAACCGTTAAAATAAATTATGAGACATTTTGTCCTAATTTTAACTGTACACACCCTCATATTTATAAATTCGTTGACGCTATCATTCAGACACAAACTAGTGCGTATATTAAAATGAATGACAGAAATAATATTTCCAGGATGAATCCTACATATAGAAAATGGGAACAGTATATAGAAGAATTCCTTAATAAATACAAACATGGGAACATTAGTAGAATTGTTTCTTTAAAGAGAATTTCGTACTATTTATTAATATAAAAATAAATAACATAGATTGAACAACACACACAATTACCCCTGGTTTGTGGTCAAAACTTCGTTACATAAATTTTTGGTTTGGCAGAGATGCGTATGTACTGTATAAGGAGTTTCTTGAAATTTGTACTAACAATGAAGAGTGCAATTGGATTAAAACATCCATTTGCAAATAGCAGGTATTTGGTTATGTATAGAAAGAACCATTTGTAGGGATTATTTTGATCTATACGAATCCAACGTGCGACATTAATCCATATCTGGAATGGACAGTATGTTAAAATAAATACTACAGCAAGTGTCATTGTTATACGTGCACTCCTGTTTCTAGTCTGTTCTCGCAGGTGTTGACGAATCTCCCCTGGAATGTTCTCTCTGAGACGTCTAGCTATCAGGAAGGACAGGGTAAACATAATAGAAGGAAAGAGGATAAGATACAGAACAGAGCTTGAAATTACAACATAAGATATACTATTATCTCTTTTCTGTGAGTAGCAGATGGGCTCATAAAACCTTCGTAGCAAAAAGCTTGGCAGAGCTATTAATATTGGAAGAACCCAGACACATACAAGGCATACAACTGTGAATCTGAAACTAACCTTTCTGGTTTTCAAAGAATTCTTGAAACTAGGAACTACGAAAATGAATCTTTGAACTATGAGTGCTATAACAGCTAAAGCACTCTTGATTCTTATGAACTGCCGAATTGCAATAACCCACCGGCATATTGTCTCGTTCTGTTCGGTACCTTTCTCGAAGTGGAAGAGGCAATGAAGAGGAGCATTGATGCTGAGATTCAGGATATCACATACAGCTAGATTGATGACCATTACGTTTGCCATAGTTCGAATGCTGCGATGACGGATGAACAGAAACAAAAGCATGCTATTGCCAAGCATTCCTATTACCAGTATAATGGAGTACACAATTGGATCCAAAACATTTCTGAAAAGGTAACCATGGTATTTTGGTGGTTTCTCAATTTTTAGTAAATCTGCTGTAAAATGTCCATTTATATCTGTCGTTCTTTTAGTAATATAACATAATATATTTGTGCTTGAAACATTATACTGGAAAAAACTATTATTATGTACAGAACTGTGCAATAATCCAAATGCAGTTAAATTTTTTTTCAATCTCTGGAAAGGAACATGTTTGGACGACAAAAATGTATATACGTCAAAAGTTACTTTCCAAGGGTACATTTCCTTATATTTAATGGCTGAAATTATATATACTTTTTCAGTAAAGTTACCTTTATCAGCAAATTGCTCCCCACCTTCTATCTGTTTCTGAAATTTCGTGCCAACAATCTCTGAAAAATTGTTAAAGAATACACATTCTTCATTGACATTTTCATCAAGATTCTTATCAATAATTTCATAGAAATTTTTACTGTTGATAAAGAATTTCTCCGTATTATCACTTTTCTGCCAGTTTTCTTTAATTGATGGCCTGAGAATTCCTCTTCTATTGAATCTATTAATATTCTTGTTTATATTTTGACTGTAAGCGAATGTATACAGTCTAAACTTAGTCTTGCTGACACATTTTTTATTTTTACACTCTGAGAACTCTGATGATGTCCTGTTAGATACAGCACTTTCCCTCCAGCCTGCTTCTTGTAAATGTGTGCGAAGATCTATAATTTCTTCCGATGTTGGCATATTCCGTGGAATAACAGATGATTGCGTTGCCAGTATTGAAGACAGAACCACATTTAGCTGTGAAAAAGATTAATTTTTGTAGTTACGTCTGATATAGAAATATGATCGAAGATGACACTTTTTCACAATTCTTACGCGTTTTACAGCAATTAAATATCTTGTCATTTTTGGATTAATTACATTTATACCACTCACAAGGTCTTAATTAAGGATATGTTCATTTTGAATAAAATCTTTAATTTATAAGTATAATTTTAAGGTCATCTTCTAAGATTTTATTTTATAATTGATAATCAGTGGTGCTTAATTATTACGTTTTATTTTTATAACAATATTCATATTTAATTATATTTATTTGCTATTAATTTCCGGATCCTCGTGGTCATCCTCAATTAAGGCCTGACTCTGCTGCACCATTCTTAAAAATGAATGTTTCCAAATAAGAAGAAAAGTCATTGTCTATATTAAATACTCAACACGTTTTTTATAATTCCAAATTTTACAGTTCAAGTAGATGTATGTAATTAATTTTTGCACGAATGTATGTAAATTAACTATTCATAATTGTAATAATTTCTAACAGTCATTTTCTATTTTTTCAAGTGATACAAATGCTAAGTAAACTAACAAAAGATGGTAGACATGAAAAATAAATAATTGAAAGAATAACAAAATGAGGAGCAACAATAAGTAGCCTATATTAAATTGAATTTTATGGGACAAACAAATTTCAGAATCAAACAAAATGAATACACGGAGTGGAAGTTAAATAATCTTGCAGATTGAAAAGAACGATAGGGTACAAGTAAATGAATATAAAATCTATATTACTTTTTGTGATTAAATGCACGGTTGATTAGACAATTAAGTTTGAAGTTTCAGCAGTCCGGCAACACAGTCGCTAACACACACTACTCATAATACAGATATAAGAGTTCAACGATCTCAGTGAGTGTCAGTAGGTGAGCTGCTCTCTGCCAAGACGTAGCCACTTGCTCGCTTCGTACAATGACTTGAATTTAGAGTTAAAAAAAATTAAATTTACACGAAAACCGTGCACATTATTGAAATACGCCACGAGCGATAAATTATTCTTTATTAGATTCTCTATTGATATGCACAAAAATCATGATCCTACTCGCAACAGTTACCAAATAAGAGGTTGTTAAACATTTGGGAAACATTTTTTTAACTGTGAACTTTCCACCATTATTACGATGTAGTTTTTGTTACATACAACGTGAGCTATTCGCTCTGGATATCTGCAAGGCTATTTCACTTCCATTCTGTATAAAAATGTAGTCAGGAGTACACTAACCTATCGGGCAGAAATATGAATGCTAAATTGAAAGATAAAATCTACTGTAAATTGGCCTGCACTGAAATGAAAAGCAGCAGGGTGTTCAAGGTTGGATAGAGTGAGAAATGAGGAGATTAAAAGACGGGTAGAATATCAAGATTCTATTTTAGATTATGTGCATAACAAACAGCTGACATGATATGGATACATTAGAAGGATGGATGACGATCGACTCCCCAAACAAATTTTAGACTGGATACCAACGGGAAACAGGAGAAGAGGAAGACCAGTTGCACTTTTGTACATCAGTCCCTAACGAGTTCTTCAAGTGGTCAAACACCCGTGTAGCTCTTCCGGTTGCCGAGTTACAATTGTTGGAATGGCGCGAAACGTGTAATTTGTACCTCGCGTTCGCTCGCATTCTTCTCTTATCTCACGCGCGTGACTCCGAGAAGTCAATAACAGCACGCGCGTTCGTCCTCGCCCTACTGCATTGCATGCCATCTCTGCCGCCCCGTTCAGACTAGAGCTGGGGACGGAGCGAGTAGAACTGTTGAGTTACTGTTCGGTTCTATCGGTTTATGTGCTTGGCAGCGGAGCACCGAAGTTACTCGATTAACCGTAGCCGTTACCGGTCAGTTCAAACGTTCAAACGGAGTTCACGTATTTTACTTAATTCTAGCAGACAACAACGTAGGTACTCTTGTATTTGTCCACACCTGTGGAGTAACGGTCAGCACGTCTGGCCGCGAAACCAGGTGGCCCGGGTTCGAATCCCGGTCGGGGCAAGTTACCTGGTTGAGGTTTTTTCCGGGGTTTTCCTCAACCCACTAGGAGCAAATGCTGGGTAACTTTCGGTGGTGGACCCCGGACTCATTTCATCGGCATTATCACCTTCATTTCATTCAGACGCTAAATAACCTTGGATGTTGATACAGCGTCGTAAAATAACCCAATAAAATAAAAAAAAATAAACTCTTGTATTTAAATATTTTATGCTGCAGGACAAATTATTTCCTTATCGCCAAGGCGGGCTGAAAGGCCTCCTAGTATTGAAGAGGAGTTCATCCTATTATATAACCTGTCAAGTGGGCCTAATGAACACTGACAGTCTGAACATATTACTGTACATAGTAATAATAATAATAATAATAATAATAATAATAATAATAATTATTATTATTATTATTATTGTAATTAAAGTCCAGGATAACAGAGAAAGTATAGAATTGAACGGGTTACATCAGCTCCTTATTTATGCTTATAACGTGACTATATTAGGAGAAAATCTACAAAAAATTAGGGAAAACACGGGAATTTTATTTGAAGCAAGTAAAGAGATAGGTGTGAAAGAAAATCCCCAAAAGACTAAATATATGATTATGTCCCGTGACCAGAATATTGTACGAAATGGAAATATAAAAGTTGGAAATTTATCCTTTGAAGAGCTGGAAAAATTCAAATATCTTAGAGCAACAGTAAAAAATATAAATTACACTGGCAGGGGTGGACGCAAGGGGGGGGGATTAAGGGGATATATCCCCTCCCGAAATTTTGAGAAAAATACGAAACAAGAAACAAAAATAATAATGATTTTAATTCGCGAATGTACATAGGAACTAGAGGGTTTACCATGTAAATTCTCTTCGCTAAAATGTTAAATAAATGTATCTTTGCATTGAAAGAAATCCCTATATCTGGGATTTTTCTTGCCTCTGCTTCGCAACTCTGATCCACTGCCCACTGGAGAGCAGCACTTTTCTCTGGCACTTACTACAAGAGATCCAACGCAAGAGGACTAATAATATAACTCGTTATGAGTGACTAAGTGGCCAGGATCCGACGGAATAAGCACCATCTTAAATCACAAAGTGATTATTTTTCGCATATCATGATATGCACCTCTGCACATGTATGGACATTGTGCCATTGTCATACATCTCTATGACGCAGTGCATGAGGGTAGGCTATTAGAGGGAACCCAAGAGTGGAACTTAAACTGAGAGGATTCAATCCGACATTGGGATGGGAATCCGGTGTGGCTTAGTGGATAAAGCGTCAGCACGTAGAGTTGAAAACTCGGGTTCAAATCCTGGTGCCGGAGAGATATTTTCCCTGTTCCACTCTTCCATCATCATATGATGACGCAGAATTTCTGCACTGAAAAATTATCACATGTACTTCGGTACATCGTAATATAAGCCATACAGAAACCAACATTTTTGGTGTCTATGATTGTAGCTAGCCATGGTTTTAGCCTGTCACATGGTTTAGCCAGTCTGACATGCATTGATCTATGTGAGAATCTAGAAAGAGAACTGGAAGATTTTCGTTTAAATTTTCAGCCAGTGAACCTAGAGGCAAAAAGTGTTGCTGAACTTACTGGAATTACGCTGGAAATTCCAAGAACTGCAGAGAGACAAACACAGCATTCTAACTTCAAGACAGAGAGTCCTGAAGAGTATTTTAGGCTTTCAATTCTCCTTCCCTTCTTAGACTATTTTATTAGTCAGCTCAAGGACAGGTTTTTAAATCATAAGTGAATCCTAAAGTCCATACAAGCTTTGTTTCCTAAAAACATAGTGCGAGCATCAGATGAACATTTAGAAACTGCTGTTGAGGCTATAGTAAATCAGTGGCCCAATGATGTTGATGCATCACCAGAGTCTTTCTTCAATGAATTGAAGATGTGGAGAAGAAATTTCCTTGATCAGAAAAATCTTCACCTAATGCCTATTGATTTTATATCATCTTTGAATAGGTGCAATGAAATTATTTTTCCCTGCACTCACAAGGCACCAAAACTTTTCTGTATGTTGCCTGTAACTACAGCAACACCAGAACGGTCGTTCTCAACATTGCGCTATTTGAAGACTTATTTGAGGAGCAGACAGATTAAATGGACTGGTCTTGATGATGATACATAAAAATGTAGAAATAAAAGCTCATGAAGTACTGGATGAAATGTCTAAGAAGCCTCGTCACCTTCTTCTGTAAATATCACTCTGTCATTGTTTTTGTTTTGCAGTCATTGTAAATATTATAATAAAATTTAAGAATTGTGGTTTATTTAACAACGCTCACAATTGCCGAGGTTATATCAGCGTCACTGGTGTGCCAGAATTTTTTTCCCACAGGACTTTTTATATGCCAATAAATTTACCGATATGAGACCTGTCACATTACACTTAAATTTTCATCGAACTGTGCTGGGATAGAACCCGCAACTTCGAGCACAGAAGGCTATACCGACTACGCTACTCAGGCCAACTTGTAAATGTTTGTGACTCGGAAACAAGTTGTGAGTATATAAACTTATTTCTCATTATTCCATTTTTACTATCTCCTCAAATCCCTCCCCGAAAAAAAATCCTGCGTCCGCCCCTGTACACTGGGGAGGAAATTAAATGCAGAATAAATATGGGAAATGCGTTTTATTATTCGGTTGAGAAGCTTTTATCATCCAGTCTGCTCTCAGAAAAGCTGAGTTAGAATTTATGAAACAATTATATTACTGGTTCTTCTATGTTATGGTTGTGAAACTTGGACTCTCACTTTGAGAGAGGAACAGAGGTTAAGGGTATTTGAGAATAAGATCCTTAGGAAAATATTTGGGGCTAAGAGGGATGAAGTTACAGGAGAATGGAGAAAGTTACATAACGCAGAACTGCATGCATTTTATTCTTCACCTGATATAATTAGGAACATTAAATCCACACGTTTGAGATAGGCAAGACATGTAGCACGTATGGGTGAATCCAGAAATGCATATAGAGTGTTAGTTGAGAGGCCGAAGGAAATAAGATCTTTGGGGAGGCCGAGACGTAGATGGGAGTATAATATTGAAATGTATTTGAGGGAGGTGGGTTATGATTGTAGAGACTGGATTAACCTTGCTCAGGATAGGGACCGATGGCGGGCTTATGTGGCGGCAATGAACCTCCGGGTTCCTTAAAAGCCATAAGTATTATTATTATTATTATAATTATTATTATTATTATCATCATCATATTAGAGTGTTTGATTAATATTAAAGTATGTTAAAAAAGGAAGTGCATTATATTTTTCTTCTATTTGTGTTATCTCATCAGTCATCATGTTATTTGTATTTATTTCTACGAATTATGTTACCTAATTACTTTAATTTATCAATAATATTACTCTTCACCAAAGAAAACATAGTTGTATTGAAGGCTAGTAATGTTATAAAATAAATAAACATTATGTTCTTCAGTTTAAGATTCCACGTTTTATTGATAATTTTATCCACTTTCCGTAATAGTAACTAATTCTGTGTGTTATTTTTAAGTGTTTTAGGCAGTGCTTCATGGATCCCGTTTCTTTCTATCTTCTTTTTTACTTAGCTGCAGTGTTTAACGTTTACTTCACATGTTAATTTATTAGCT
Source organism: Periplaneta americana (assembly GCF_040183065.1). Lineage (NCBI taxonomy): Eukaryota > Metazoa > Arthropoda > Insecta > Blattodea > Blattidae > Periplaneta > Periplaneta americana. The sequence goes on along the minus strand of NC_091118.1, from coordinate 57,238,453 downwards.
GTTAGTATTATAAATTATTTTATCAATTTTATTTCGTCTGTCATATATAACACTGAAAGTTAAATAGGCCTTTCATACAAAATAACTCCGCAAATAGTTGTAATCACGCAAATGAAATTTGCAACTGCTATTTTGCAATGAAGAGAAGCACTTTTTTCTCGTCAATTGGCAAAGCGAAAGCGCCTTACTACAACGCTTTTAAAACACGCTTGGTTTCACTTTCAAAGTACGTTCTAAAATCGACTCAATCTATCTAAATTTTAAATCTGCCGCCACAAATTTGTACTCGGAACTGTACTCGGTTCAACCGAGTAATAACGTCACAGTAACTGCTCCGAACCGCTCCGTCCCCAGCCTTAGTTCCGACTACATTGCTCCTCCGATTTAGTAGAATGCGTTTGAGTCTAAAGAAAGCAACAATACAGTACAACGTGGTCTATTGTGACGAGAATCCAATCCCCAGCATACCGGTAAGGAATCACGTCACAAACACGTTCACGTCTGAGTACTTGTATTTTTGATAAAGTAAATATTATTCAACGCCTTCAAAACGACGCAAATATTAAGGATATTGGTTGAAAGTTTAATGTAATATTTATACATCTTGATTACGCAACTTTTAACATTATATCACTTTGGAAAAAGCATTAGATGTCTTTTACGTGTTAAATTTTGTTACCTTGTTAACATGTTTCGGCCTGCTATTGACCATCATCAGAACTGGTTGTTACTGGTCTTGGCGCCTTTTGTTTTGTTTCCTGTGGGGGTGTGTTTGTGTAGTGAAATGTGTGTGTGTTCTGAAATTCTCTTTGACTCCACATTACACTACACAATCACACCCCCACGGGAAACAAAACAAAAGGCGCCAAGATCAGCAACAACCAGTTCTGATTATGGCCAATAGCAGGCCGAAACATGTTAACAAGGTAACATAAAATTTAACACGTGAAAGACATAATACGTTTTCCAAAGTAATATTTATGTACTTATTTATTTACTTCCTTATTTACCTACGTATTTATTTACTTATTTACTTACTCATTTGCTTATTTATTTACATATTCATTCATTAATTTATGTTTATTTATCGTATTTATTTATTGAGTTATTTATTTAGTTACTTGTTTAGCTACTCGTATTTAGTAATTTGTTTAGTTATTCAGCTAGTTATTTATTTGTTTATTTCCTTGTTTATTTGATTGTTTATTATTTACTTACAATATGATACGTCGTCTATATTATTTCACTTTTTATAATGAATTGACAACTCCTAAATACCCATTCCCGTATGATCGATTTCTTACTGTCCATAATATTCCTTGAATTTCATGCTCTAACACAGGGTTACAGAACTGGCGAGAGAGGGGTGGAAAGCATGGGGAAAGCATTGGTTCCTAGTCCACAGTCCACCAGCGTTGAATGACGTATCTATGGCCCGTACGCAATCACATAAGACAGACACTGAATAGAATTCCCCTTCCCTACAAAGTCATTCACGCGGTGGTGAAAGGAAAGGGTGAGTAACGTATTCGATGAGTGACGCAACGCCACAATTGTCGCCCAGTTGTTCAAGACTGCTCTAACATGATGCTTGCTGATTGCATGGAATTGCTACGCGTATTGGATTTGTCCTAAGGTAAATGTTGGTAAAATTGTGATACTAATAATATTATGATAATTCTTTTTGAGAACTTTTTACAATTTTACTGAGCGAGAAGAAGATCGTTTTTTTTGGGGGGGGGGTCAACGTATTAAGGGAATGTTCGTGGGCAAGTTTCTGCACAAAACCGGTCCTTCGCTGGCTCAGTAAAATTTTAAAAAATTCTCAAAATGTACTATGATAATTTTATCACAATATTATCAACCTTTACCGTGTATCGACGGAGTAGTGTATTCAGACTGGTTTACAATAAACCAGGAACGGAAACGGCAACGAGAACGGAAAGAATGTTAAAATAAACGTAGGCCTCTTTAAATGTGAGCATTCAAATTAACTATTGAACACATTCGGAATATTTTATGTTTTTAAACAGAGTAAATTTGCATCAAGTAAATGAAAATTATGGAGTAGCTTAACTGAAGCCACCTGTGTGTGACTTGAACATTTGAATAAACGGGCTTTAAAACTCCATGAACTACAAAGCCGAATGTGAGTAGCTGTATTTTGGGTACAGAAACGGAAATAAAATTTGGATCTCCCTTACTGTGTTGTTTCGCTTACAATACACTGCGCATGTGCAGTACACAAGAGTCTCTGTATATATGCTACTTGTACACAGTCGTGCGAAATTGGTGCCTACATACAGGTGGACTCACGTCAAGACTCGTTCCAAATTTTAATTCCGTATCTATACATTCACATGTCCTGGTCTGGGTATTTTAAATTACCTAATAGAAGTTACTCATTAAGTGTACTATTTACTGAAATAGGCTTACCACCTGTCCGTAAAAGTAACGCCCGGTAAACGTGCTATAGCTGGTATAACGGAGAATCACAATCTTACACGAACTGGAAAAATTATTATTATTATTATTATTATTATTATTATTATTATTATTATTATTATTATTATTATTATTATGGTAAAAAAAGGTAAAGGTATCCCCGTAACATGCCATGAAGGCACTTGGGGGGCATGGAGGTAGAGCCCCATGCTTTCCATGACCTCGGCACTAGAATGAGGTGGTGTGGTCGGCACCACGCTCTGACCGCATTTTACCCCCGGGAAAGACCCGGTACTCTATTTTATAGGAGGCTGAGTGAACCTCGGGGCCGTTCTGAAAGTTTGGCAACGAGAAAAAATCCTGTCACCACCTGGGATCGAACCCCGGACCTTCCAGTCCGTAGCCAGCTGCTCTACCAACTGAGCTACCCGGCCGCCATTATTATTATTATTATTATTATTATTATTATTATTATTATTATTATTATTATTATTATACTTCAAGATGTGAATTGAATTATAAAAAAAATTGAGTCATACAGTCGTATCTGAAAATATAGTTCGCTCCTAACAGACATTTTGAAATTTCATTTCAATGCGACTGCTTTTTCTGTCGCCAAAATTTCATCATTACTCCTTACCTGTACCATAGTTTTAGTTTGAGAATATTCCTAATGTATGTTAAAATTAGTTCGTAATAAATATATAGGATTTGAAGATTTATCTTTCCAAAAGGGCTAAGTACCAATTTTTTAAATTTAATTTTATTCAGTCTAAGGTAGGTACATTCATATGAGAATATCATATTATTGTATCTCAGCTGTAAGTGACTAATTTATGCACCGAAAGATAGTGTCGAAGGTATCTCAACATGCATTTGGCAGCGTGTTTTTAATCAATATCCCATAAAGTAGTTTTCGGCTCTTAGCCCCTTTGGAAAGATAGGTTTTTAATTCTAATTCAGACCTTCGTACTAGTTACTTCTGATTTAGAAGAAGAACAGAAGTCAGATGTAAGTGATTCTTTGAAATGAGTGCTTGTTAAGAAAAGTGCAATTGGGTTGAAACATCCATTGGCGAAAAGCAAATACTTTGTTACATACAGCGACATCAACATGGGTGGGTAACTCTCATCAATGCCAACCCATCGTACCATTGTCCAGGCCTGGAATGGACAGTACGTTACGACGAAAATGACTGCAAGAGACATCAAAACTCGTGCACTTCTCTTCCTCTCTTCCGCTTTTATTGTGAAGATTTTTGTACTTTCCTTCATCTTTCTAACTAGGAGAAAAGAGAGTATGAACATCAGCGAAGGTAGAATTAAAATGTACACTATACAATTTAAAACAGCTAAGTATGCGATCCTGTAGTTATGTCTTTTACGAATGTTACAAATGGGTTCATAGAATTGTGGGCAGAACGCATTTCCCATTGCCGTAAATGCTGGAAAAATCCAAACAACCAGAAGACACAAAGCGGTAGAAGTCACAGACGTCTTGTTCTGAGTGTTGAAATCTGGCAAAATTGCGATGCATCTCTGAGCCATCAGAGATATGACTGCTAAGGCACTGTTGAGCCTCAGAAATTGACGAATTGCAAGAACAACTCTGCATGTTGTTTCGTTATCAACAGACCCATCCTCAAAGTGGAAGAAGAAGTGCATAGAACCGTTGATGCTAAGGTTCAGAATGTCACTGATTGCAAGGTTGATAATCATGATATTGGTCATCGTTCGTTTGTTTTTATGACGAATGAATAGAAATATCAGTATACTGTTTCCGAGGACGCCAGTTACAAGTATTGTGGAGTATACAATTGGATCTACAATATTTTTCATTATTTTTATTACATTTTTTTGCCAAATAGTTTCATTCTTGACTTCACCATTAGTAAGTGAATCTGAGGTCACGAGTATTATATATTTCAATTTCGTTTCTGAATTTGTCATCCAAATGAGATTTTCTTGATTTCCTCGCTTGTGCTTTACCATAATCTCAGTTTTGTTTCCTTCATTTACAGTAATATTTGCTAGTATCTGTAGAATATTTGAATTTGTATAATAATATGTAGCTTGGAACATAGAATAATTACATTTTGTTGTAATACAATTTTGCAACACATTTAAAGTGGCACAAATAGTTTTAGTTCTGTGCTGGAAATTTTCGGTGTCTATTATTTTATGTCCTCTCATCATTTGTCGCTGCATGAATTCTGATGAAGTAAGGAAAAATTCGTCATTATTTTTGTGAGTGATTAAATTTGTAATTATATTAATGTCTTTTATTACTCTGTTAGCTGAATTCATCCACTCATCTAGTAGTAGCAGTAGCTCGTTAACGCAAGTAGGTACTGGAATTAGGAATTTATTTAAATTTTCCGTCTTAAAATACTGTTCGATCTCACCTGATCTATTCATAAGTGAGTCCATATTCGAAACTGAAAATATTATATATGGATTGTTTATCATTAAAGTCAACACTTCTGCTTTTATCACACTTTCAAATTCGTTTTTAGTTTTAAGGCTATAATTATTGTGTTCTTGATATATTTCGTTATTGAAGTTTCTTGAATTTATCGAGTTGATATTTGATGTTGGTTCCAAAGCGACGACATCATAAGGCGTTGTTTCTTGTAGTATTTCTGTGATTCCAGATGACGTGTGGTTGGTTGCTATGACCACCGATGACAGCATCAAATACATCTGTGGAAAAATAATGGGATTTCCTAAATCTTGAAATATGTGATGTAGCCGTGAACATGGTTAGGCTATGTTTAAAATTGAATGTGAGGAACTATGAAGGACAGTCAAATGAAAAAGGGGTCACCATGCGTATATCTCACGGCTGGCAAGCTGGTACCACTGGAATTTCATTGTTGAACAGACATCTGGTGGCGACTCGTGAAAGCATAGTTACAACCTCTGCCTAAACCAGTCTTGCGATAGGGACTAATAATTGCGAGCGAGAGTTATTTTATGCCCCCTGCACGCGTGCGCGGAGCTCTTTTACCTGTAAACATTGCTGAAGGATGTACAGATCTTAGAACACAGCGCATCATGACGGAACGGAAGCGCTTAAAGCTTTCAAGGAAGAGTGGAAGATCCAATATTTATGCTTCGAACATGGTGATGGAAGTCCAGTGTTTGTTGTGTAAAAAAAAATATACCATTTGCAAAAAAAGCAACATAAAACGGCATTATGAGACGCAACATGAAAAAAATATAGGCATTATTCAGGAGAAGACAGAAATAAATTCATTTCTGAATTGACATCGAAGGTAAATTAATTTACATATGGGTCAGTAGATAGTATCTGGATTCCTTTTATTTCTTTATTTTAAATGTATTGTTGATGTTTTATTTGTTGCTTGTTTCTGGATATTTACTTTTATTAGACTACGTGTTTCTTTAATTTAGAAATAATATTTTATCTTTGATTGCACTTTAACTTATACTATTACTAAACTCAAAATGCTAATTCACTTTTATTCCAATAACTATTTTCAGGATTTTTAGCAAATGTGAACTAAACATTTTGAAAACTTTGATGCAAGGAACTTTTTTAGTAACGTCAATATAAAATATACTTAAAAATATAATTTCAAAACTATTAGACCTAATTGCACAAACTTTTGTACAGATGATATTATTATAGATCTATTTACATAGTTTAAATTTCACAAATTTTGGCCGAAATTGTGGAAGTTTTAAAAGTCATACATATCCCCTTAAATGATTGACCCCAAAAACTACGATGGCTCTCAATATCTTAATTTAATCAATTTGTTTTTCTTTTTTTTCGTGTTACGTGCATCTCACAAATCATTCTAAGAAAACTCATTACATAATCACGACTGGAGAGTAAGGACTACATTTTCACAATCACACAATCAATATACTCTATTTCAATCAATATTGCCATTATTATTTTTTCAACAAATACTCAAAAGTACTTGGAGATCACATACGTCGAGCAGGTAAACCCTATTAGTTTCTCCTAACCAATGAAGTGAAGTATTTACATAATAAATAATTGCTTTTAACAATAAAATGGTTTATATAGAATTAACTTTTCCTATTTCTCTTTTTGTTCCTAAAAAACCTATCCCTTTGCGATTTGATTATATATGTACATGTATATTAAATAACTGAGTAATTAGCCCTATTACATAGCCATAAATTTAGTAACGCAAGTTATTGTAATAATTGCTGCCTTTATTCGCTGCATGTACATGTACATCCCTGTTGTCTACGTTACAGTGGATGCGCTATGCGCTCGTGATCAAGGTCGAGCTCTTTTACCATGATTGGGAGCTAATATCGCCTCATCCCTGGCCTACACACTAGTCGTACGTTTATTGTGCTGGAAGTGAGGTTAGAGATACTTGTGTTCGTTCAACATCACTAATGGAGGCAGGTAAAGAAGGACAGCGAGGTGTAGTGCGATTTTTGACTGCTGAAGGAGCAGGAGGACGAGAAATCCATCGTCGTATATCTGCTGTTTACGGCGAACACAGCATGTCATGCTCGCGTGTACTGGAATGGCACAAGAGATTTCGAGAGGGACGCGTGTCACTGCAAGACGATGCTCGCCTAGGAAAGGCTCATTGTGTCATCACACCTGCTGTTATTGCTGAGGTTTATGGTCTTATACGGGGAAATCGACGGATCACTGTGGAAGAACTTCGTCATTTGGTGGGAATAAGTCACGGTTCCGTACACGTCATTGCAACGAAGTACCTGCATTACCGAAAAATCTGCTCGCAAAGAGTTCCACATCAGTTGACGGAGGAACAAAAAACAAACAGAATGACTGCTTCACTGGGTCACTTGCAACCATATCACAAGGAAGAGTATGCATTTCTGTCACGTATTGTCACCATTTTGAACCAGAGAGCAAACGGCAGAGCAAAAATGGATACATATGGATTCTCCCGCACCGAAAAAGTTCAAAGCAATACACACAAGTTGCGGTAAAGTCATGTTGACATTCTTCTTCGATTCTAGGGGTCCTGTGCTTGTTGAATTTCTCGAGCATGGGGCCACAATCAATACACAGCGTTATGAAGAAACTTTACAGAAACTGAGACGTGCCATTAAGTCAAAATGCCGTTATCCTTCTTCATGAAAATGCCCGCTCATATACCGCCAACTCCGTGAGGAATACGATTCAGAGATTTGTTTCGGAAACGCTTCAACACACCTCTCTACGGCCCAGATCTCTCCCATGCGATTTTCACATTTTTTTGGACCGTTGAAGAAAGAAATTCGTGGACTTCGTTTTGCATCGGACGAAGACGTGTGTGACTGGGTAAAGAACTGGTTCTGTAGACAGCCCACAAGCTTTTTCAAGAATGGGATTGATCGTCTTGTCTAGCAGTGGGATAAATGTATAAACAGTTTTGGGGATTACTTTTGAGGTCATAAATGTTCCATTATACTTTTTGGTATCTGATCCGTTTTCATTTGACTGCCTCTCATATATTGTCTGACCCTGTGCTTGCCTGTAATGTATTTAAAAAGAAGTGGGTGATTATATGTGAAACTCCAGCTGCATAGAATGCATTATGATTTGGGATTACAAGTTTTTAAATATACGGAATGGAGTAGTAACATAGAACAAAATACAGTAAAGAATATAATCTCCTTTAAAATATTATACAAATTCACAACTTTCTTCTGTACGCTGCTGTACTACAAACGAAATCAGCACGTCCAAATAATTTTTTCGGATTTTCACAGGTTTTCTTTCAACATGTCTCCTCAAAGCAAATTCAACTGTACCACAACATTTGATAAAATTAGATACTGGGAAAACATATTTATTCTTTCTTTTTAGAATTGTTAGTTTCTTATCATAACAGTAAGAACCAAATTCTTTTGCAATATCCACACTATCGGATACATTTGTACTGACTATCACGTAAGAGTAATTCCTAAAAGGCTAATTTGGCCGTCTCTTCATTGTTGTCAACCAATACCAGCTTTAATATCTCGCACCTAACACTTTGGTTTATTAAAGTCCAGCTAGTAGTTCCGCATTCAGTTCTTATGGCAATTTTGTTTTGTTGATATAAATTATAAATGGAAAAGAATATTAATGAAAGCATATATGCATGCATACATAGTGGTCTGCTCAGGGGTAGATCTTTCACTGCAAACTCATCATTTCCAATCTTTCGTATGTTCTGTCTTCGTCTTAATCTCCGCATATGATCCATATGAAGGGGACTAGAAGCAAAACCGGCATTGTCCACTTCACCAAATTTTAGAGGACAGATGAATTTCTTAGAACTCGGTAACTGAACAAGATAATTTCACGATTAGTTTCTAGAATAAAAGATTTCTACTCCTATATCAGTTAGAAAACGTGCATAACCTAATACCTATAGGGTACAAAGGACATAAGTGTCGTCCTTATCACAGTCGTCGGGGACGGTCTACAGAATCAAAAAGTGTCCATACAACATACGGTCAAAACTTGATAGTTTTCCCATTAAAATATATTTCTTTTCTTATTTTATTGATGTTATAATGCTTATATCGTTAGTAAAATTACGAAAACTATTACATTAGTAGGTATATCTAGCAAAGCGTTAATATTAGTTTAAATAAATATTTGTATGTTCTATAACGTTTTCGTGAAATTAAATAAAAATGTATGCTTAAATTTGTTAATATTCTGGCGTGAGAGACGTGGCAACGTGTTCAGCAGGCAGTAATCTGTACAGGCGTAAGTACGAGTCAGATGAGTTCAAGCTCCTTGTCCATAGGTCTACTGCAGAGTGGACGACAGTTCTGTACAGGGTATTCGATAATGAACTCACAATTTCATTTACGGTTTAGGAATATTATATGTCATTAATTTATGGAGAAAGTCGTCGTAATTCAAGTGAGGCAAGAAGGATGTACAGTCAAAGTTTTCCTCAAAAAAGGTTACGTAATCGGCGAACTTTTGTAGCAGTTTCTGAACGATTTTTAGAAACTAGGAGTCTCTTACCCCATTTCAAAAATCACACAACCAGAAATTTCTTTAAAAATGATAATGATTTACGGAACCGGAAGAGATTAAAATGTTGCATTAGAAAAGTTAATGTGATTTTGTGCAGAAAACCATTATTGTTTATTTTTTAGACATGCAATAAAAATTATTGTTACATAAAATGTAAATTTGCCGTAATGTTCTATTAACGAGATTGAAAGTTTGTATTTGCTGGTCGTTTTATGTAAACAACAGTATTATCATAGTCCGCTCCGGCATTAGAACAGAGCATCTGTTCTGTACCGGTATGTCTGTACCCGCTTGTGCTGTACCATGTATTTATAAACTCTCTCCTCCCCATCCAGCAACGTTCCAAAACGTCTAATATTGTAAACTTTAATAATTCGTTAAATATTGCAATGAGAAAAGATTATAAGGACATTTTTTCTTCCTTATGACATGAATAATCGTCAGTTAAAATAATGGCACTTATACTCCTTACACCTTGTATAATGAACTTTGTGTACCGAGTTGATGAAAATTGGAGATTGCCAGGTTTGCAAATAACAAGTAGAGATTTCATCCAACGTTCTGTGAAGATTGTCACAATTGCAATTTATTCATGGGAAATGATTGAATTAAAATATATAATTAAGTTCAGTGATTACTTATTATTTTGATCACATATTAATGGAATGAAAACCTAAATATGTAAACAATCAAGTCATCAGTTTCTATAAAGTTCTCCTCTCTCAATAATTTCTTTATTCACTGTCCTATCATTGTTTCTTCCAGCAAATCTTCTAAACTAAACATCTTGGATTTTCTTATTCTATATTTTGCCATATCTCTAATGTTCAAATCTGAGGGTAAATATCGCCTAATGCTTTTTGCAGATCCTGTGCAATGAGTTTGAACGCATTTAATCGTAGTTATGAAGTTCACCACTAATTGCTTCTTAGCAAGATACTTGTCACTGGTTCGATGTTCTTCCCCTTCTTTCTTTTGCTGATGTCCCAGTAGCTGCATAGTTTTTCATGACGAACAGCATAGTGTTTCGTTATGTGTAATATTTCCAAGAATTCTGTTTGATAGATTCAAGTTCGTTTCGTCTATTCCTAACATGACTCTTCACAGTGGACTCTAGGAGGGTGGGTTTCATTTCTGGAAGGCTCTATTTTGTATACAACGTTTGTGCAATATCTTATCAGACTGCACCTCGGAAAAACTGGCAGGAGTGAAGGATCAACAAAAACAGACTGATATTTTATACACTCACTATTTATAGTTTTGTGTATGCCTAATGTTTTAAAACGCTGAGGACATTCTGATTCCAGACACAAAATAAACTCTGCACACTGGCCACCTTACCCCATTATTTCCTGTCCTAGTTGTCTCATTGGTATCACTTATGAGGTTCATACCCGTCGTCGCACAGTATACTAAACAACTGTAAATACAGTATACCTAATGAAAGAATCTAACCTTATTTTCTTTCCGGCATTCCTTTTTCATTGGTTTATTTCTCTTCTTCTATGCCCAACTTTACTTGGTGAAACAGATTCTGGTACTGCATTGTTGTACATACTGATTTTCCAAAATGAGTCTAAATATTTGAAATTACAACAAATTAAATTAAGCATCGATAATATTCCGTAATAAAGCATAAACAAGAATGACGACACAATTAAAATCACGTGAAAGCTGGCTTGCTTGTGATTGGCCAACATCGAGTTTGCCATTCCTGCAACTCACAACTACATGAAGATTACCTTGTTTCCAACTAACCACGATTTAAAGTACTCAGTTTGAGGAGGATTTTGCCAGAAATGCAACGGAACAAGTTCATACATAGATGGCATTTACTCCAAAGAAGAAGAAGAAGTTCCATACTTCAACTCATTTTCGTCAAAAGTGGAGTTTGTCACTTTTTCTTCTAGAACCCTCGTATACAAGTTGGGTCAGGAGAAAAGGTATATGGTATGAGGGATGATAATATTGGTGATTCTGAACAAAAAGTTTATATGTACATAAGCCCTGTTCTTAACAATATCTGACATACAGCTGTTTGAAAATTACGGGTGTCAGCCTCATGTCCATCAGTACTCACATGCGGACGCAACCAAAAACGACATTAGATTGTAGTAGGATCAATGAAACGTATCTTGGTCGTTGGATTGGTCGCGGTGGAATCATTTCTTGGCCACTGAGGTCACTCAACCTTACTTCATTGAATTACTGTGACTGGGGTTAGCTTAAGAGCGAAGTATATAAGCGCAAAGTGGAAACAAGGGAGGAATTTCTCGCTCGCATTTTACATGCTTGTGCTCAAGTAAAGAAATGTCCGAATCAGCTCAGATCAGCAACACAGCAGCTGTCTATAAGAGCTGCAAAGTGCATTGAAGTTGCCGGTGGACTTTTTGAACATGTTCTGTAAAGAAAAGTACGAAATTAATCAGAACATAACGTAACAATGTTTTAATTTACCTCACCTGCACTTTTCCTGTTCCTCATTGTTTCCATTAGTTTTCTCCGAAACAGTTAAGAAGAGGACATATGTTCATATAAACTTCTTTGTTCAGAATCATCAATATTATCATCCCTCAAACCATGTACCTTTCCTCTTGACTCACCCTGTATCTTAATGTCGTTTATCATCTGATATCTGTCGTTGATCATCTGAAAACTGTTTTAAGAACTAAGTTTTCTCAAGACAAAGTTTTTTATGTTTTTTTTCTGCTTTGTAAGGTTTTCTACTCCAGGACAAAATATTAGCAATTGTCCAATTTTGTGAATATAATAAAATGTAGTTAAACTAGATGATCATTTCTGCAGATACAAGGTATCACGTTTTCGCCATCGATATGATTTATTTTGATCCAAAGTGTTGATAAAGAATTAGTTACAATCTTTTAATCATCTGGATTACACATTTATTTTAAAGATAAGTTATCGAATTCTGTTACATGCAACAGCATATCATTCAATATCCACTTCTTTCAAGAGGAATGTAAATGAAGAATTCAGATTGCTTCATCATTTCGTTACATCTAAATCCTTCTGCTATTAAAAGAACATAAAATACTTATAATAAAATTACTTTAGGATTGCAAAACGTTGAGGGTTGTTCACAAAGATGCAATTATGATTTTGTCCTCTCTGATTAGCATCTGCAATTTACTTCGAAACAGCCGTTTTGGAGCTACAAAACCATTCCCATTTTTGTAATATGCCTCAACAGTTAACGCACGCTGTTCACCCGTCCAGTGTTTCGTCATAACTAAACGCTATAGAATGAAGGCAGGATTGTCAGATGATTTCAGACCAATGTCGCAAACTATACAGCAACAAGACGCCAGAAAGTAGCCAATTATCTCTGAAGTTGATAGCGAAAGGAGTAATAAACTTAAACAAAGAACCTACAAAGTAATCATGTTCATAACCATTTGAATTAATTCATAAATTTTTAGTACTTTTGTTGTTAATATTATTCAATACAAAGATACAGAGTCATTAAATTGCATTATTCAGCTATGTTGTGTACCTAACTTTGATATTTGCATTTTGCTGTTTGTTCAACCTGTATTCTGTTGTTTACAAATATTAATCCTACATTAACATGTTACCTGAAAAGTCTGTTCTTAATGGGCATTATGAACATGCTGTTATGATAACTAATAGATATTAACATATAAGCTAAACATCAATGTTACATAAAGTAATTCGTAAACTTATTTAATGTGTACGTGTTTACAGTACTTAGGACTATGAAGTGGCATTATTTCAAACTAACCACAATGTTTTGTGAGTAATCTGACGATATAAACTGATAATAATTATTCACAATTCCACTTTTTCAAATATACACCGTGTCCGTAATGAAACCTACCTACCGATAAGGACACTAAATAATTTATTCCTTAATTATGACACACAAAAACAAATTAGGGGAAAATATTAATCAACTCAAGTTTATGTCACCATCAGTAAATCTCAACATGTCCCCCTCTAGTAGCACGACATTCATCTAACCTGTATTCAATCTCTCTCCAGGCTTTGTGTAACATCTACGGAGTTACAGATCTTACTGTGTCGATAATCCTTTGACGTAACACTTGAAGATTATCCACTCTGGTGTTGTAGACACGGTCCTTCACGAATCCCCAAAGAAGGAAGTCCAATGGTGTAAGATCAGGAGATCGTGGGGTTCGTGCAATAGGACTACCACGACCAATCCATCGTCCGGGGAAATGATTGTGTAAAGTTTCAACGACTGGTCCCCAATAATGAGGGGGAGTTCCGCCTTACTGGAAGGTGAACCTCTTTGGAATCTGGGGTAGCGCAAAATTTTCAAGTATATCGAGATATACCGCACCATTCACTGTGTTCTCTATGAAGAAAAAAGGTCCGTTCACTTCTGAACTGGTTAATACACGCCAAATATTCAACTTTCGAGAGTTACGTTCATGTTAAAAAATAACACGAGGATTCTCAGAACCCCAGATCCTGCAATTGTGGCGATTAACATAGCTACACACGTGAAACGTTGCCGCCACCATGTCGCTGAAAGTCTCCATTTTCTAGCATATGTTTGTGCCACTGAACAATAGTGTGTCTATCAGGAGCTGCACGGTTTTCACGAAATATCCGCTGAACTGTAACCGGAAACTTAACTCTGCTAACCAATAACAGCAATGCACTTTTTCTTGCGGTGTGAATGGAGCCATTTTGGAAAACAATCTGAGTATACTCAACAATAGGCATAACAGGTTCGCCAATTTCACGACATAAAAACCTGAGTTTCTCTACATTTTAGTGCAAGCTGGCTGTAAGTAATTTTCAATGGATGTCTAGTTAAGTTAGTTCATTTCTTTATCAGTAGGTTTCATTTCGGATACGCTGTAGTATTCAGACTAAGAAGGGGTTTTCAATTCAATTAAGATTTTCTATATTGCCATCAGTAAGCGGATTCCTAGTCTCCATACGATGGCGGTAAGGTTAGCGCACTCCATGCTGACAATAACGGAACAAACAACACGGGTGCTAGAAAAAAAGGCGAGGGGTGATAAAGAGAAACCAAGAGTCGGGAGGTGATAGGGAAGAAAGTAGTAGAAAGAATAAGGGTGCAAGTGTAAGTGGAAATCTAGTATGTGAAAGTGAAAGCGTGGGGGGTGGGGGATAAAAGAGGAATAGAAGAAGAAATAAATACACTCAGGGACAAAAAAAAAAACCGGACACTTATATATTTGCTTGTATTTTGTTGCCAATTATTTCAAAATGAAACAAAACCCATTTAAACAAAATAATGTTCCATTTAGCACCTTATACGACAACATTTGAAAAAAAAGGTCTCTGATGAGAAAATTTACAAAAAATTACAAAGGGCGCATAACTATGGCATCGTTTGGTCTAACTGTTTTTTTTTTTTTTCATTTTATGGTGGCTTAAACATTAAAAACTGTTTTAGTAACGGGTATTACCCCCTCTGGCTTGAATAACTGCAGCCATACGTCTTGGCATGCTCTCAATTTGGTTAGCAATGTCTTCTTGAGGGATAAGTTCTCATTCTTCGCCAAGTGCTCGCCTCAACTCTTGTAACGATTCTGGTCTCGGTCGTCTATTCTTAACGCATCGTCCCAGCATGTCCCACACATGTTCAATTGGATTCATGTCTGGACTCCTTGCTGGCCATGGAAGAACATGGATTCCCACTTCTTGGAGATAATCTTCGACCGCATGGGCAATATGCGGCCGTGCATTATCATGCATTAAAACAAAATTATCGCATACAAATTGGCCAAATGGCACAACATGATCAGCCAAACATTCATTTATATACCTATCAGCTGTTAGTCTTCCATTTTCAACAAAAACCAACTCTGTACGAGCATCCGTACACACTCCTGCCCAAACTATCACTCCACCACCTCCATACGGCACATTTTCGGAAATGCAACACCGTGAAAATCGTTCTCCCCTCCTTCTCCAAACTCTTTCACGTCTATCAGGTGAGCACAGATTGAAACGGGACTCATCGGTGAACAGAACACAGCTCCACTGTCCATTTCTCCAATCCCTGTGATCATTTGCAAAACGCAGTCGTTCAACTCGATGCATCTTGATATCAGTCCACTTGCTTTTAACCTCCTTCTAACTGTTTTGGCCGAAATTGGGCGTCCATGTATGTTAACAAATTGCTGGGCTACACTAGTAGCTGGCAGGTTGCGCTCCCTAAGAACTCTCAACACCGTATACCTGTCTTGATTTGGATTTGTAGCTCTTGGACGACCCGAACCTGGTCTTCTAGTATATTCTAGGGTCTCTCTATACCGTTTTATGGCATCATGGGCTGTGCTTCTAGCCATATTCATAACATCTGCAATGTAACGTACACTGCGTCCATCATCGTAAAGGGCTACAGCTCGAGCCACATCTTCAGGTCGCATCTTGTTTTAAGACAAATGTTACAACCCCACTTAAACTCAGAAAATGTAAAAATGAAGAAATAACGAATGATAACGATAATGAAGCACAAAATGGTTGAGACAAAATTGTTATAGCTGAGACTCCGAAAGCAAAATTGGAATATTTGGTTGTAATGGCTTGTTTATAAAACAAAAAACAATCAACAATGTATACACGTCTCCATAACAACAGATGGCTACCATAATATTGTATGAGAAGATAATGTTTTGCAAAATACCAGAAAATATTAAAGTGTCCGGTTTTTTTTTGTCCCTGAGTGTAGAAAGGAAGACAAAGTCAGAAATAAGGCAGAGACGAACAGTAAAGAAAGGTCAGAATTTGCGACAGTTGAGGATTTAGCAGAGATATTTGATATGTGTAAAAAAAAAGTGGGTTTGTGATCAAAAAGTGCAAGTATAGTGAAACTGGAAAAGATCGACAAGTATAGGGGAGAGAGAAAGTGTATAAGCAGATGTGTAAAATAAAATATAAGTATTTATAGGAACTGAGAATAGTGACAATGGATTAGGTGTAAGCAGAATAGTGTGAAAGTGAAAGTGAGCGCAAATAGAAATGAGTGAAAATAGTGAGAAAGGGTTTAGAGAAATGAACAAGTGTCAGCACAAAATTAGTACTAACATTTGAATGTTGGAACAGTAATTGAATAAAAGGTCAAAGAACAAATAGGCAAGTAATTCAATATGATACTTTATAGAGAAAAATTGAAATTGAGATTTTAGTGAATAGTAGTTAGAGGAAAAGGGCGGTGTGAAAGGAGTATATAATATTAGATATATTAGGATTAATGAACAAATAGAGAATAGCAAATGAAATGTAGGGAAATACTGAAGGGGAGATTGACCAAGTAATAAAAAAGGTATATAGCGGAACTGAGAGTATGTATGTAGACGTGTACTGCAAATAATGTGTTATTGTAATAATATGTTAATGGTGGCACCGGATACAGAAATGTGAGGTACACCATTACATGTAAAGAAGTGCTGTGAAGAAATATATATCAAATATCAAATATTGCCATCAATGTGATTGTTCCCCCTGACTTACAGATTCTACCAATGTTCCCTTTCCTCCAGAATAATTACGGTTTATCTGAGTAGTTTCCCCTAATAAGAAGAGTTAAATGAATTGTTAATTAAAGTTAAAATATTGCTTCACAGCTTCGTAATGTATACTTCTGGTTTCTGAGAACACAAATCAGATGTAAGTGATTCCTTGAAATCACTGCTGGTTATGAAAAGTGCAATTGGATTGAAGCATCCATTGGCGAATAGCAAATACTTCGTTATATAAAGCGATATCAGCATGGACGCATAAGTCTCATCGAAGCCAATCCATCGTATCATTACCCATGTATGGAAAGGACAGTTAGTTATGACGAAAATGACAGCAAGAGACATCAAAACACGTGCACTTCTTTTTCTCTCTTCCTCTTTCATTTTTGAGATATTGTTGTCCTTTCTAGAAATCTTTCTAGCTAGGAGAAAAGAGAGTACGAACATCATTGAAGGTAGAATTAAAACGTACAAGACAGAACTGAAAACAGGTATGTATGATTCCTTCAAGTTCTGTCTTTTTGTCATGTAGCAGATGGGTTCATAGAATTTTGGGAAGAACGCATGTCCGAATGCAATAAATGCTGGAAAAATCCAAACAGCTGCAAGGCACATAACAATAGAATTCACAGACATCTTTTGTTTGTTGAAATCAGGCAGAATTACTATGCATCTCTGGGCCATCAGAAATATGACTGCTAGCGCACTGTTGAGTTTAAGATATTCACGAATTGCATTGACAGTTCTGCATGCTGTTTCGTGTTTTGCATATCCGTCTTCAAAATTGAAATGGAAGTGAAAGAAAAGGTGTAAAGGACCGTTGATGCTAAGGTTCAGAATGTCACTGATTGCGAGATTAATGATCATGATGTTGATCATCGTTCTTTTGCTTTTATAACGAATGAATATAAGTATTAGTATACTGTTTCCGAGGATCCCAACTGAAAATATGAGGGAGAATATTATCGGATCTACAACATTTCTCATTACTGTGATTACTTCTTTCCCCCAGTTGGCTTCATTCTTGACTTTGCTATTAGCAACTATATCTGAGGTCATCAGTAATATGTGTTTTAGTTCCATTTCAGAACTTGTAATCCAAATAAGATTTTCTGCATTGCCTTCCCTATACTTTACAATAATATCAGTTTTGTTTCCTACACTTAAAATTATTACATGTGCTAATACTTGAGTTACAGCCGAACTTGCATTGTATTGTACAACTTGATACACTGAATTATTTTTCGTTCCAACATAGCTTTGCAAACATTTCAGATTAAAAGTAATTTTCTTTGTTTGTTCCAGGATTTCTTCGGCATCCGTTGTTTGAGTCTTCCTCATCTTTTCTTGCTGGATGAATTCTGATAGGGTAAGTAGCACTTCATGATTGTTCTTGTGAGTGATGAATCTTGCAATTGCGTTAATACTTTGTATAATTTTATTAGGTAAATACTTCCATTTTTCTCCTAATGTCATATCCTTGTTAACGCTGTTAGATACTGAATTTATAAATTTATTTAAATATCCCGTGTTGAAATATAGTTCGATTGCACCTGATACATTAAGGATTACATCAGTATTTGAACGTAAAACTATTACATGTCCGTTGATTTCCAAAGTTGTCAACACTTTTGCTTTATTCAGAACTTCAAATCCTTTTTTAGTGTCCAGGTTATAACTGTATGCTTGGTGTGATATTTCGTCAATAAAGCTTCCTAGATTGCCAGAATTGATATTTGATGTGGATTCCGAAGCGACGATATCACAAGGTGTTGTTTCTTCTTGTAATATTTCTGCGATCCCAGATGACGTACGGACGATTGCTGTCACCACCGATGATAGTGTCAAATTTATCTGTGGAAAAATAACCAGATGTTCTGAATCTCCAGCTTTGATACAGACTTAGTCATATAAAACTAACACACTTGTTTCTTTATTTATTCCAACAAGAATGATGCTAACCACAATTTGTTATACCTCAGTATAGAGTATCTTTGGGAAATTACCAGTCTCTATAGCAAGGATTTCCAAGTGAGTCCAAGTACGGAATTAGTCTTTGTTCACTTCAGTTCAGTTACGACTCTCTGGGAGAGAGAATAGAGAAAACAAGTGAAGACAGCAGTGACGTATTATTTAATATTACTACTGTACGCATAACTCTCGCTTATTCTTCCCCCAAATTCTCAATAAAACTCAGGTAAAACACTTATGATATTATTAATTTAATGTTTAATCAATATAATACATTCGAATAAAGACACCTTTATTTTGCATAAAAGCATATTTCAAGGGCATTTCTCTCTTAAATGCACATAGTTTTATTTTGCATATTTAAATGCATACATTAACAACTTTCTTTGTTTTTCCCTATTTATTATGTAATTAAAATTTTCTCTCTATTAAAAATAAGAATTATTTCCAAGAAATATTTAAAAAAATGTGAAATAAAATCAGTAATTTAATTGAGGCGTTGACATGGAAAAGGTTGCACTTATTATTTAAGACTTTTAAGAAACCCGGAAGTTCATTGCCGCCCTCACATAAGCCCGCCATCGGTCCCTATCCTGAGCAAGATTAATCCACTCTCTATCATCATATCCCACCTCCCTCAAATCCATTTTAATATTATCCTTCCATCTACATCTAGGTCTCCCCAAAGCTCTTTCTCCCTCCGGCCTTCTAACTAACACTCTATATGTATTTATGGATTCGCCCAGAAGTGCTACATGCCCTGCCCATCTCAAACATTTGGATTTAATGTTCCTAATTATGTCAGGTGAGGAATACAATGCGTGCAGTTCTGCAATGTGTAACTTTCTCCGTTCTCCTTTAACTTCATCCCTCTTAGCCCCAAATATTTTCCTATGCACCTTATTCTCGAATACCCTTAACCTCTTCCTCAAAGTGAGAGTCCAAGTTTCATAACCTTAGAGAACAAACGATAATATAACTGTTTTATAAATTCTAACTTTCTGCGTTTTTGAGAGCAGACTGGACGACAAAAACTTCTCAAGCGAATAATAATAGGCATTTTCCATATCTATGCGTTTAATTTTCTCCCGAGTGTCATTTATATTTGTTATTACGGTAAATGCAGTTGCATTAAAACAAGTGAAATTATTTGACATTTGTTATCATGTTTTTAGAAGTACAAGTATAGTTAAAAATCGTCTTACTCTCTCATTAAATGTGCATTAAAACGTTCCATAAACAGCCGGGAGACCACCAAGGAGTATATTGACTTTTCTGTTCTTAGTGTTCATTTATTTATTCTTCCATTGTTTTTCAGCACAAAGGCAGATCTTTCACTGCAAACTCAGTATTCTCCAGTCTTCTATTTTTTTCGCCTTTCTCTTAGTCTCCTCATACGATCCATATATCTTAAACGTCGTCTATCATCTGATATCTTGTGTCCCGAACTTTTTTCCCCGTTCACCATTTCTTCCAGTGCATCTTAGGTCCAGTTTCTTTAACCTTTGTTGAATTATAACAGTATGTTATTCCAGTTTAACTGTGAACTTAACAGTTGAAGCATTTTTCAACTACAGTTAGTAATAACAGGCTGTTAAAACCCATGTTAATTTAACTGCCCAATTTCATACAGTTAAATCATTTAACTCTCTGTTAGCATAGAAGTATTCAATATGGCCGGTGCGTTAGATGCTGAACTTTTATATCTTGATTATTAGAAAATGATATCCATGAATACATAAACAGAATGATTTCTGTGATTTGACAGAACAAAAGTACATACAATGGTATAGGTTATCAAAATAATACTTATTAACATACTCTGCATCACAATCACATGGATTTTCGAGTGGCTGAATGTGATCGTTAAGCATTGCCAATATCTTCGTCTTCAGTAATTTTCGGTGTGTACTTTTCCCTGCTGTCCGATATATTTCAAGTTTATCATCGGCATTATCTTTCTTTCCATATTTTCATTCAACTGTCACATATTTTCTGCCAAGCCTCACTTTTCGCTTTCAACGTAGATCCGTTTGTTTCTTTATTTTCAATAATTGGTTTATACTGCGAAATTATTTCTAGCAGAAGACTTCTCTTGAACGAAGAGACATTAGTCCCAATATTTATTTTTGTTCCAGTGCTTTCCATTTCACAACAGCAATACCAATACGCCACTTCACGGTATTCTGCTACAAGCGATGGAAAGAAGCAGAAATCAAACCTGAGAGAATAGAAAGACTTCTATCCTCTCTGAATCAAAAAAAAGGAAATAAGCGAGAATCTCAATTGTCAAACTTCAGAAAACTGAATTGAGCCTATACTGAGTTATAGGTTATGGTTAAATCTAGAATCTCTAGTCCTGATAGACAGTTGAGAAACAGTATGCTAAAATATGAAATATAAAGTTGATGAAACGCAATATTTTTAACAGCAATTTATACTTTTAACTTACAGTTAATTAACGCTATGTTAGGTGCATTGAAGAAACCGAGACTTACTCTCATAGGCATTTCTTTTTTAACCACACAGGTACGTATCGAAAAGAGTGCAGATATAACTATAGTACATTATTGAAATCTGTCGTTAAAACTTTAAAACGAAGAGAGGTACACATTTCGCTAGTAGGCGTAGGCCTACCTATAATTTTACTATAATTAAATATTTTTTCCTCAGAATCTATAGGTCTTTTGGAAATAGAAATTGGTATGCATAATGTACACCATCCGTACATAATTGAACAATGAATACTAGTTGCTAAGCAAACATGCGAAGTAGCCGAGCGATAATTTAAATACAGTTTATTTTGGCTCATACTGTATTATACAGCATGTCCACTGTGAACTTCCAACATTTAAAAGTTTATTTTTAATTTAATGCCGGGATGTATAGCTGTGATTCTGGTCTGAAAATAATGCAGACTAATAGGGCCGTATTCATAGAAATTGTTAGCGCGGGCTTCCGGTGGATGATCAGCGAGTTGACGTTTTTCGTATTCATAAACCAGTGTTAGCGATATGATATGATATGAATCCTGTACAAGTAACCAGTCGATATCCGGGGCTAGTTTAGCACGCTCGTATTGCGGGCTAGCGAAATGTCTATGCTATAGCACCCATAAAGTTTATGTAACAATTTCGTAGTACATGCTAGAGTCATAGTAACGCTTCAACAATGAATCATTTACAAAATGGCGACTCCTAGTGAGCGTGTCCATGTTGTTTGGTGTTGTAAAAAAATGTAAAAAATTGCACAAAATTGTAAAAATTGTAGAAAATTACTAAATTGTAAAACTATAAAAATTTGTAAAAATTGTAATTGTAATATTGTAAAATGTTGACTTGTTCCACATCTTAAAGCTTCATTGCTCATGTAAGATTTATGGAATAAAATACATGAATGAATGAATGAGTATACAGAGACAAAATAAGTCATTCAAGTGCAAAGAAACTTCCGTCGTGAGTATAATAAGGACTTGCCAACATTTAAGACTACCAAGAAGTATTGTAGTAAGCTTCAGGCCAACTGTAATGTGTTGGAAGGATACAGAGGCGGGAATCCCGGTTTCCAGGAAAAGGCTACGGAGATCGTTTGAAGCAAGTTCAAAGAATCTAAGTAAAGATTAATTTTTTGGTCCTACAGAATATATCTGTTATGGTAACAATAGTTATTAGGGAAGAAAAATTTGCTCCGGCGCCGGGGATCGAACCAGGATCCTTGGTTCTATGTAGCAAGCGCTCTAACCACTGAGCTACGCCGAAGTTCAATCCACAGCACCAGATCGAATCCCCCTCCTCTACTGATTTTCCCTTTGTGACCTTACTCCATGATCGACATATAGGCCTATGTTGACATATATTAAGTCAACTGCAATTATACAAGGAGCGCATTCAATTGAGTGACTTGATGACCGGGATTCCACAGTATATTATGCTCTGTTGGGCGAAGAATCTAAGTTAGCGGTCGTCAGCACAGAGCACCCTGGGGCTAGCGTCTCTTACCCGCGGAGAACACAGTGCACCACTCGTAGCTGCTAGCGGGTACACCGAGGACAGAACAACTGGAGGCTTCAGTGACGTCACTACAGAAGCGTCCACACACAGCAGAATTGTTCGCTGAACTACAAACTGAAAACGTTGACCACTTACTTTCACTGATCCAGCTGCGCTCTCACAATACAATAACTTCCGGTCAGAAAATGTTTTGCAGCTGAATGGTACCGTACCTGCTAGTGCGGGCGGAGCGGGTGGACCGCTTAAAAGTAACGGTCTGCAAGCCTCTAGATGTTCTGTCCCCGGTATAAGCTCTCTACCTCTTCCTGCTGTACACTGGACACACGGGACATCTCCGCTTACCTTTTGCACATTACAGCGAGTGCTGACTACGACTGATCTAAGTAAAGATTAATTTTTTGTCTTACAGAATATATGTTATGGTAACATTAGTTATTATACATACTGTAGAATCCCGGCCATCAAGTCACTCAATAGAATGAGCTCCTTGTATAATTAATGGCAGTTGACTTAATGTATGTCAACATATGTCGAACATGGAGTAAGGCCACAAAGGGAAAATCAATAGAGGAGAGAGATTCGATCCGGTGCTGTGGATTTGAACTTCGGCGTAGCTCAGTGGTTAGAGCGCTTGCTATGTAGAATCAAGGATCCTGGTTCGATCCCCGGCGCCGGAGCGAATTTTTCTCCTCTAATAACAAAATCCAAAGAAGTCAATCAGACAAGCAGCGAGAGAACTTGGAATGAAACGGTCAACGGTACACAAAATTCTTCAACAACGATTACAGATTTTGCAAGATATCAAACCCGACGACCAATCAAAGAGAAATACGAGTAAATAATTGCAATCGATAAGTTTGATAACATTGCTGATGACGAAAACTTTTTATCGCGCATAATGTTTTCAGACGAGGCCAAATTTAATTTTTTTAGGAAATGTCAGTCGCCACGATGTACGAATTTGGGGATCCGAAAATCCCCATGTAGTCCAAGAATATGTGCGTGGTAGTCCAAAAAATAATGTTTAGTGTGATCTTCTAGACAGTCACATTATTGAACCATTTCTCTTCACTGAATTCAAAGCTCTTTGAGTTTTAAAATCATTTCCATGCATTGTTTTGTTTATATACCATTTTTTAATTTAACTGTATGTGTTTAAAATGTTGGAGATTCATGGTGGACACTATGTATACTTTTATTTTTGATAACTAGGCTTCAGGACCGGATTTAAGTATAGGCAGTGCTAAAATTTGCCGCCCCCAACTCTCACAAACAGTTTATGAGCAGCTATCATACAGGTCATGTTTAGTTTAAATTTGTTTTAAATTAAATGTTACATTGCAGAAAACAATAAATTACTAGAATCAAAATACAAGCTTCTTACTTGTGAATTATAAAGATTTCCTTCGCACTTTCTTCACAAATGTCGTCAAGTCGATCTGACGAAGCACATCAGATCAGTCTCGATGAAAAGAAACGTATTATTCAAATGTATTCATTGTTGGAACAAAATTTATTTGTGAAAGGCAGTCTGTAGTTTATTTTTAAACATTGTTTTTGTTGGTGGTATAATTATTACGAGTATTTCTTACTTCGATAGGAAGTATAAAGTAAATTGAAATATAAACCCCAACTCTTTGCGGAATAAATCTTTCATATCGAATTATATAGTGCACATGCTGGAAAGTGATTAAATAGTATTGTTGACGATATGTTATATTGGAAATATAACTGAGAGTTGTGGTTACTATTCATAGCGATAAATAATAAATTTATTTATTGCTAGTAAGTTTCAAATGAATACAAATTAATAAATACAATGAAAGATAAACTAGCCGACTCCTGAATGAGTAAGACTCGTGCTCAGAATTTTACTTTTTTTCATTGTATATAATCTTTAGTTTTTTTTATTTAAGTCCAATTTTTGTTTTGTGATTTACTTAATGAGTTTTATTCTTGCTTATTTATTTGATTTTAAATTATTTTATATGTAAGTTTTTGCGTGTTTTAGTTATTTTTTCCTTAATGATTATTTAATTTATTATTCTTTCTCCAATACAGACAAAAATAAAATTAAAAGTGAGAGTGAATACAGATTAAATAGTATTTAATATATTTAAACCCAATTTTTTTAATTTTTTTTATTAATTTGGAGAGGATTCGTTGGTTGAAATAGTATTGGAATAAAATTTGTTTAATAATCGGGCACTTTGACTCATGCTATGATAAAAAGCTGCATTGGTTTTACATTTTGGTTCAGACAAACGCAGAGAATTCATATTTTTATTTCTATATTTATGTATGTACCTTTCAAAGTTATTAAAATTTCTATGAAAATATTTTAATAAAATAAAATAATACACATCGAATTTGATTTTCAACAATGCATTCTTGTTTATACGAGCAGTTACATTTAAGCAGTTTCATAATATCTGGTGTTTCAAAATGAATATCGGGGTTTTAAGGCTTTGTAGTATTTATTACATTTAATGTTCAATTATAAATAATACATGAAATGAAAGAGCAACTCAAACAGTTTTGTACGTGCGTGCACTGTTTCCTCTGTCTGCCGTTAGAAAGCGTGTTGAACGAGTGAGAGAGTCTTTCACGCGTAACCCCAAGAAATCTATTGGGAAGGCTAGTCGTGAATTAGCAATTCCAGCGACGTCTGTGTGGAGAATTTTAAGGAGACGCATATGGAAGTACGCAATTTTTAAACGACGTTGTACCCGACCGCTGGATTGGCCGAAAGGAGCCGAATGACAGAGCTTGTTTCGCATGGCCTACACGTTCACCAGATCTTACGCCAAGCGATTTTGACCTTTGGGGATTCATAAAGGATTGTGTGTATGTACTTCCGCTACCACCTGACCTACCAGACTTAAGACAGAGGATTGAAGCAGTTGTTGCAACAATTGCTCCAGACACACTGATCAAGGTTAGGGAAGAACTCGCTTATCACTCGATGTGTGCCGTGTGATGAATGGTGCTCACATTGAGCACTTGTAGCAAAACTGTTTGAGTTGCTCTTTCATTTGGTGCATTATTTATAATTGTACTTTAAATGTAATAAATACTACAAAGCTTCAAAACCCCGGTATAATAACGTGATACCATACGACATTACAATATAATTATGCTGCTGCACACTTTCCTTTTACTCTCGCCGCTTACGCGACAATGCGATAACAAACAATATTCGACTTCCACAAGGTGTTCAAGAACAAATTTTAGAAAGATTTACCAACAAGTGTTTTAAAAACAAATTTCACAGTAAAATGAAAAAAGGGGCAAAATAAAAAATGGAAAGAGAGAAAATACTCCCCACCCTGGAAAATGCCTCCCTAGGAACTGCCTAGGTTGCCGATAGGATGCGTTACAGTGGTTTCAAGTTGACTATCCGTTCACCAGTTAGTACTCTAGCATGCGTAAACAGTGTACCTGCTGAATACTCCGTTCGTCAGTCACTATCGTAGTATGCGTACACAGTCTACCTGCTGAATAATAATGCCGAAGCTTAAAGGTTCTCAGGTGCATATTTTTGCATTGGAATTTGGTGAGTGTTTTGAAGTGAATGACGGGAACATTACATGTAAACTATATAATACAAACATACGAGGTGACAAGCAATATTATATAAAGAGACATTGTAGCACAAGAAAAGAAAGGAGGAAACTCAAATCCACGAATAATTATATGATAATTCTCCTGCATATAACGAAAGGTATGTAAAAATATACCCTAGTAATGCTATGTAGCGAATATTTACATTTAAAGCTGTCCAGATTTGTTTATGTGCACCTCGTTATTCGCGTAATGGATCGAAGAACCAAGTGAATGTCCTCGTACTAGCTCACGTCCCCGGCCTATATACCATGCTGCAGTCAACTTGTGAAATCGGTCCCCAACATTACAAGCCTATTGATAACTTTCAGCCTGACTCTTAGTACATTACTAACATATTAGTCTTCTCTAGTTATGAATCAAAGAACCTATGGCATGTTGCAATTAGGGTAAAGTTGCCTATTTACGTGATATCCCCAAACCCGTGAAACTTTTTTAAAATTGAATGTTGGTCAAAGCTTTGCTATTCGACCATATCGCCAGACATATTTCTCGAAAGAGTGCTTCTTTCGCCTCCATTCGAGACATCGGTGAACTTCCTAGCAAGATACCCAATCCCGTGACATTCAGTTTAAAAAAGTATCACGGAATTAGGCAACTTTACCCTAACTATTATGAAGGGAAAAACCTACCTCGTCCTCTCTCAGTTGTCTGAATTCTTCATTCCTGTCTTTTATACAGTATTCAAAATATTTGTCTCATTTCACACCTAGACCTACTTGTTACAACTTTCTCTTCTGAAGGACTGCACCACATAACAGGATCATTAAAGAAAATGCAACTAAGCCTGCAAGCCAATTAGCTGACGAATTCTCAGCAAAGAAAAGAAAAAAAAAAAAAAAAAAACTTCACACCCGACAGTTTCTGTGGAATTTTCTACAGGTGCGAGATAGGTTTCTTTCGACTACTTGGGTTCCTTTACCAACGTCATTTCTCTATTAGAACTATCCGCTGTATTTTATAATTTTCATAATCCCTAAAATGTAACTGCACTTGAAAGAATAGCTGCGTTAAGGAAATTTTATCATTAAAATATTGCAGATTTATGCAGGGGTGGATGGTAATCTCTGCACCAAAATGAAACTGGTAATAATGATGAGAGATTTGAAAAATCCAAATAAGTTTTTTCTCTAACATTCACCGTTTTAGACGAAATCGTTATGTTTCTATGAAGCATTTGGCAACATTACGACTACTGCAATAACTCTACCAAGCACGGCCTGCAATCCTATGTTCCCCTCCCTCTCTGCTGTACTCAGTCGGTCATGCGCAGACAGTGCGCTGCGTTGCAAGATTTATTTTTAAAGATAGTCGCAATCATTCAGTTTAAATTCATGGCTAAACGGTTGATACGTAAAAATAGATTCAAGGCATAAACCGTTCAGATTATTTTTACCTACCTACTTGTATAGTAATGAGCTATTTCTCTCGGGTAGTAGTGCGTTTGCCTGCTGATTCGGAGTTGCGCTGGAGCTTGGTTCGATTCCCGCTTGGGCTGATTACCTGGTTTTCTTCCGAGGTTTTCTCCAACCGTAAGGCGAATGTCAGAAAATCTATGTCGAATCCTCGGCCTCATCTCACCAAATATCATCTCACTTTCACTAATTTAATCGACGCTAAATAACCCAGTAGTTGATTCAGCGTCGTTAAATAACCGAGTAAAAAATTTAGTTTTCTAAAACTTGAAAGTAGATCACAGCCTTTCTGAAAAGTGTTCATTCGGTCAAATGTAAGGAAATATAGTTATATACAGGGTGAACCGTAAGTAATGTGAATAATTTCAAGATATTATTTGAGATATTTCAAATGAAGAAGTCTAATAGATTTTGCTCGTTTTTGCTTCCATTTCGAGATAAAAATTGTTTTGTATGAAACATTTCGTAGCTTGTTTTAAGTGGTTAGGTACAACTTACAGCAGTAAAATGTTTGGAAATATTCAACATTTTTTTCCTCCATTACTGTATCTTCTACAATAATGAAAATTGGTATGTATATAATACTATCCTTCTGCTATATGAAAAATACCTTTACGATTTTAAAAAATTATTTATATATATATTTTTTCAAAATTCAATATGTTGGCAGTTCAATGTGCAGTATGAAGCGTTTCCCTCATAACCCATAAACTTGTTAACTTTTTCATGTTCTCTCTCTTTTATTTTATTGCTGAAACTTATGTTTACAATATCATGCTCTTTCAACTACATTCCTTAATAAATAATATATTTTTTTTATTTCGTGTTAGAAGAAAATACTGATATTTGACCATTTTTTAAAATGAATTTATTTTTTATCAGACAATCTATCAAAGGTAGAGAAGTGATCTTGCATCATATTATAGATATGACATGCATAAATACACAGAACAAAAATCATCACAGAATGTTGGATAGTTTTTGAGTTATGTGGGAAACGCTTCATCACTGCACAGTGAACTGAAGTTTGAAAAAATATATATAAATATTGTTTTTAAATCGTAAAAATATTTTTTCATATAGCAGTAGGACAGTGTTTTACACATACTAATTTTCATTATTGTGCAAGATATGGTAATGGAGGAAAAAAATGTTTAATATTTCCAAAATTTTACTTCTGTAAGCTGTACCTAATCTCTTAAGAAAGTTATTGTTTTGAGAAAGCTATTGATTAAATATCCAATATTATTAGCCAATTTAAGAGAGTAGAGTATTATGATAATAAATTATTGAAATAATTTTAGTTTTGTTCTTTAAATGTTCAGAAATTTGATTCGAACAAATGTAACTTTTCGTTCTACGAAGGAACTTTGCAATGATACATTTGTTCGGATCAAATATCTGCTTATTTTAAGGAAAAATTAAAATTCTTTCAATCATTCATTATCATAATACACTGCTCTCTTAAATTGACTGAGCATACTGGATATTAAATCAATGGCTTTTACAAAACAGGCTATGAAATGTTTAATATAAAAGAATTTTTTTAACTAGCAGAATTGTATTAAACTTTTTTGTTTGAAATATCTCACAAAATAACCCATGAAATTAATGACTTATGATTCACTCTGTATATTTTTTTTAATAAATTTGCACAAAATCGATCACATGCATCTACTTAAATGTAGAATTATTATTAGTTTTTGGGGGTCTGAAGATTGATTTCACTAATCCAGAATATAACATTTAACTTTCTCATTTGGATGCACATTAAAGATTCACTTACCGTACAGCTTTTGAATTACAGTTCTAAAAAAATATACTGCTGCTATAATAATATATGATGTGAATTACTTTTAAAATCATGCAACATGTTGTAAAACAACTTATATCAACTCCATGACAGCTGTTTTTTTAAACATTTCATCGTTGTGCATTTACTTCGGTTTGTTCTGCTTCGGGTCATAGCTGTCAAAACATGTCTGTTCTGTCATGGGGAATACTAAGAAAGTGCAACGTACTTATTAGATCCGTTATCAAGATTTGATTTTTCAGTAAAATTAAAAAGAATTTTAGAAAATCGTGTCAGAAATATCAGAAGAATTTCCTCCGAGTTACAGCAGTTAATTCCGAAAGTGATATGAAAAAGAGGGTGAAAATTGTCGTATATAAATTTATTTTACGAATATTTATACCTCCTAGATTAAAAATTTATACCTTCTAGTGTAGTGTTGAGGATGGTGCACTACGTACCAAAATCCATGGTGCAAGTCTTGTCCGCATGCTGTTGCAAGACGCTGCTGAATTTCAGAAGCTGCCGATCCATTCATGCAGCCAGCCGCTAAGCGATCACGCTCAGTACTAGAGGTGTGACGAATAAGAAGAATTTAACACAAACACAAACACAATGGCCGCTGTGTGGAGAGCGATCAGCGCCTCTTGCTTGTACAAGCTTGGACATCCGGGGTCAAGTTCGAGCTGAATTCGCTGGCAGCAGATACTGAGATGGTATTTAATCATTTGTAACGTTCAGTTTCTGTTCATGGATAAATTAGATTATGTAGGTATTTTGCACTCTCAAGGACAAATAAATTTAATTGTTATTCCTTTTCTAACTATAGTGAAAGTAATGTAGCTTTCAAAACAGACTCGAGAGAGTCAAGATTGACATTTATGTTAGTCAAGCTACTCAATCAGATAATTAATTCAGTCAATCAATCAAT
Source organism: Periplaneta americana (assembly GCF_040183065.1). NCBI lineage: Eukaryota > Metazoa > Arthropoda > Insecta > Blattodea > Blattidae > Periplaneta > Periplaneta americana. The sequence continues at coordinate 57,207,746 of NC_091118.1, read as the reverse complement.
CAATCAATCAATCAGTCATCCGACCAATAAGTATTATACGGTGTCAGTCAATCAGTTAAAAATTCGATTCATTCATTTGTTTACACTTACTTTTACTAAGCCGTTCAGTTAGTAATTCCATCAATAACTTACCTCAAGTCTTTGCCATTTAGTACTGCCTGTAACTAAGTCTTTCAGTAATTTAAACTCGTCAGTCATTCATATCTTATCGGTCTCTGAGATCATCCTCTGATTGAGGTTCTGGCTGATATGTACATCTATTATCAGGCAGTACATCTCACTTGACGATATGTGTCAGAGGAAGAACAATTGTTTGTATACATCTGAAGTCTGATTAGTGTAATACAATATGTAACTAATCGGCGATGTATGCAATGGAGGGGGAAAGGAACTGGCCATCCTACGCCATTACCTCCTGGCACAGTTGCTTTACAAGTGGTGCCTTCTTGGTATCACTTGTGAGGTTCAGACCTATCTTCGGAGAGATGACGAAACAAAACAACTCTCGGATCAAATAATCACGCTTCATTCCTGTCACCTGGTCTCCATTCCACAAATGTACCATTCAGTGCTGTTTGTCAGTTTGTACGTCGTTCAGTTCTTTTAATCAAGCGTTAAGATATGTCAGTCCTTTTTAGTCAGTCCTGTCATTGAGTCGTTCAGTCACTCAGTTCTGCCAGTCAGTCGTTCATTCAGTTCTTCAGTCGTTCGTTGAATCCTGCCAATCGGTCATTAAGTCTTACCGTTCTTTCAATCAGTCAAGCGCAGTTATTCAGTCCTGGTAATTAGTCGTTTATCATTCAGTCCTTTCAATCAATCGTTCAGTCATTCAGTCTTGACAATTATTCATTCAGTCCTTTTAGCCAGTCGTCCAATTATTCAGTCCTGATAAATAGTAGTTTATTCAGTCCTTTCAATCAGTCATTCAATCCTCTTAACCACTTATTCAGTCATTCAGTTTTATGAATTAGTCTTTCATTCATTCAGTCCTGCCAATCAGTTCTTCAGTACCTTCGGTCTAGCAATCAGTCGTTTAGTTCTTTCAAACTGTGAGTAACTCGTACATTCATTCAGTTGCCAATCAGTCGTTTAGTCATCCAGTTCTCTCAATCAGTTATTGAGTCAGTCTTGTGAATCAATCGTTCAGTCATTCAATCCTGTCGGTCAGTCGTTAATTCATTCAGTCCTGTGATCAGTCTTTCAAATAGGCTACTCAGTCTTGTTAACCAGTCGTTCAGTCATTCATTTCTGTGAATTAGCCGTTTATTCATTCGTTCATTCACTCCTGTCAATGAGTCGTTCAGTTCTTTCAATCTGTCAATCATTTGTACATCCATTCAGTTGTCAATCGGTTGTTTAATCATCCAGTTTTACCAATCAGTTATTCAATCAGTCTTATCAATCAGTCATACATTGTCTTGTGAATCAGTCGTTCAGTCAGTCAATCCTGTCAGTCGTTCATTAATTCAGACCTGTGAATCAGTTTTTCAATCACTCATTTCTATTAACCGTCGTTCACTTATGCATTTCTGTGAATTAGCCGTTCATTCATTAACTTCTGTCAATGACTCGTTCAGTTCTTTCAAACTGTTGATCACTTGTGCAATCATTCAGTTGTCAATCGGTCGTTTAGTCATCCAGTTCTGTCAGCCAGTCATTCAGTCAGTCTTATCATTCAGTCATACATTCAGTCTTGTGAAGCAATCGTTCAGTCAGTCAATCCTGTCGGTCAGTCGTTCATTCAGTCCTGTGAACCAGTCTTTCAATCACTCAGTCCTGTTAACCAGTCGTTCAGTCATTCATTTCTGTGAATTAACCGTTATTCATTCATTAACTCCTGTCAATGAGTCATTCAGCTCTTTCAATCTGTCGATCACTTGTACATACATTCAGTTGTCAATCGGTCGTTTAGTCATCCAGTTCTGTCAGCCAGTCATTTATTCAGTCTTATCAATCAGTCATACATTGTCTTATGAATCAATCGTTCAGTCAATCAATCCTGTTGGTCAGTCGTTCATTAATTCAGTCCTGTGAATCAGTCTTTCCATTATCCAGTCTTGTTAACCAGTCGTTCAGCCATTCATTTCTGTGAATTAGCCGTTAATTAATTAATTAATTAATTCATTCATTCATTCACTCCTGTCATTCAGTCGTTCAGTGCTTTCTATCAGTCAGTCACTCTTATAATAATTCAGTCTTATGAATCACTTGTTCAGTCATTCAGTTCTTTGAATTAGTCTTTCAATCAATCTGTCCTGGCAATCAGTGTTTCAGTCATTCACTCCTGTTAATCAGTCGATCAGTCCTTTCAATCTGGCAATTAGGCAGATTGAAAGAACCAAACGACTATCAGTCATACATTCATTTTGTTCTGTCAATCAGTCGTTCAGTCTTTTAGTTCTGTTAACCAGTCGCTTATTTATTTAGTCCTGTGAATCAGTGTTTCAACAATTAGTTCTGCCAATCAGTCGTTTTTTTAGTTCATTTATATCAACCAGTCGTTCAATTTTGTCAATCAGTTGTTCATTCATTCATTCCTGTGAATCAGTCGTTCAGTTACTCTGCACTGAGAATGAGTCATTTTGTCTGTTGTTCAGTCGATCAGTTATTGAGTATTGTCAATGAATGAATCGTTCAGTCATTAATGAATCGCTTAATTATTCATCCATATTAATGAGTCATTCAGTTTTATCAGTGTCATTCAGGCAATCGGTGCTGCCAACTAGTCTTTCTATCTATTAGTTTTTCATTCAGTCTTGTGAATCAGTCGCTCAATCATTCATTCCTGCGAATCAGTCGTTCAGTTACACAGTCCTGTCAATGAATCGTTCAGTCTTTCAGTTCTGACAATCAGTCGTTCAGTCATTGAGTCTTGGTAATGAATGAGTTATTTATTCATTGAATCCTCTCAATTCATTCCTGTGAATGAAATGAATGGGTCGCTCAATCATTCAGGCATTCAGTAGTGTAAATCAGTCGTTCATTTATTCAACTCTATTAATGAGTCATTTATTCCTGTCACTCAGTTCTGTAAGTGAGTCATGCAGACAATCACTACTGTCAACTAGGTTTTCAGTCATTCAGTCCTGTCAATCATAGAGGCATTTAGTCATACTAATCGTCGACTCATGCAATCCTGTCAATCAGTCCTTCAGTTATTCAGTGCAGTTAATTAGCTGTTCAGTCGTTGCCAACTTATAGAATTGTTCAGACATTGAGTCGTTCAGTAATTCAGTCCTATCAATCAATCAATCAATCGTTCAGTTTTCAGCCCTGTCAATGGCTCGTTCAGGCCTGTCGGTCAGCCCGTTAAATACAGCAAATAAGTAAGTAGTAGTAGTGTGTTGAAGTAGGAATGTATTCGTAGAGAATAGAAGCCCTCATTTTGTAAGTGATGGAACCGTTACTCGGGGGGGGGGAGGAATTCTGCCTCCAGTGGGTGACCTCATAGGTTGTTGCTCTATGAGTAAACAAACAATCCAAGACAGTGTGATCTTCCACACGTCGTACCAAACTTTCGACAGACTGCAAGGTCAGGGATTGGGATATCGACTTGGAAACTAGGTCAAGGGCTCTTTTATCTGGGGGCTGTAGCGCCTCGAGTAAAACCCAGATTTATATGCATGTATAAAGCTAGAAATATGCATGCAAATATGTTCTATAAAGCCTTAAAATATGTAGTATAATATGCAGGGTTGCCATATGTAGTACTGTATAATATGCAGGATTGCCACCGCTTTTGTGTCCACTGTCTTGGTGTCCCGACAAATTCGTTTAGGACGGTCAGATGTCCCGATTTTGAGTTGGTTTACAGCTTCTTTGTATTTTAAGGTTACTACAATATACTGTATCTATTGTGTGATTTAGCCGAACTTGTTGAAAACTTTAAATACCGGTAGTGGTATAGAAGAGACATTGACTTACCTAAAAACAAAAATAAAGTGCAACTTTCAGAATCTGAAGTGTTCGATCAGTTTGTTTGCTTGAAAAACTTTGTGAGTACGAACTTGAGTGTTCATGAATGGGAAAGCAGAAAAGTTCAAGACAAGTGGCTTAAATTTTTGAGACTGTTAACCAAACAGAACAGTATTAAGAATTATTGTAAATCTGTCAGTATATTTTCGCTGTGCCTGCTCACAATGCAAATCTTGAACGCAAATTTTCTCTGATGGCAGCACAATGGACTGATGAAAGAAATCGGTTGAGCATAGACACTATAGAAAGCATATTGCAGTACCACTACAATTTGAACATGATATGTTCTGAATTTTACATGTATGTACAAAGATATCCATCCATCATGCAGGCTGTAAGCAAATCTGAGAAATATGACTGGTATGATTATGAAATAAGAAGCAAGTAATATTGTGTTAATTTCTTTGCAAAATTATTATAATTTCAATAAAAATCATTTTTTGCACAATGAGCGGGTGTTTTAATTATATGTCCCGGTTTTAATTCCAAAATTTATGGCAACCCTGATAATATGCAATATCAATTTTGATAAATGACACCTAGTAAATGTTTTTACTTTTAAATGAAGTAAAAAGATGACAGTTTTTAAACCTCAGAGGATGCACAATTTGTAGCAAGTTATGAAAAACCTTGTACAGATACATAAGTAAAATTTGGAGCTCCTTTATTGTTTGTTTCGCTTACAACACACTGGGAATTTACAGTAAACAAAAGCCCCTGTATATCTGTGGTGTTTGGGTATAGGGAGATAAGTCATAAAAATGAGTTTGGAGATAAATGAAAATTAAACTTCTAGCCCTTATTGCAAATAATTTTCTACACAAATAAAGCACATCAACTACTTACTAGTATTCTTTGATTTTTGCTCACTCATTTGTATAATTTAACTTGTGTGTTCATCTGGGGAACAAAATTCCATCTGCACAAAAAAATGACTTATCCCCCTTTACCCGAACACCACAGATATATGCTACTTTGGATAGTCGTGCGAAATTGTTGCCTACATGCAGGTGGACTCCCATCAACACTCCCTCCAAATTTTAATTGCAATAAAACATAGCCTAGTTGAACAACTAACTTGAGTTTCACTATATTATGGATACTTAAGTGTTAAATTTCTGTTTTTTACCCACATTAAAGCTGAGAATGTTTTTCATGGTGAAACTCCTACGCCTCTCACAAAACAGATTTTTATACACTGAGAATTACCTCTTCACTTCAGAAGGAATCAAAGGTATATGGGATGAACTATAGATGTCCAATTGTAACTCGCACGAGGTAATCCCTGGCGTAAGCAATCCTTAGTGCATATTTTTTAAGGTCGTTTTTTTCCTATTTTATATGGAAATTTATTGACCTTAGCAGAACATGCTTGACGTGAAATATCTCCTGGTTCTATAGGAGTTTGGACACCCATGGGATAAACTGTATATTAGTCTACTTCTTGTTCCAACGCTTCTTCTCATTGAAGACCTGTATTAAGAATCATCGTAAGTCCAAAATTTACCGAATTTGACTTTTTACCTTATATATGTTGTGTTTTGCATAGGCTACCAACCTCTAAAAAAGAATATCCCAAGTCCGACTCTAAGCCTGTGTTTTTTTTAATAATGCATATATTTCATTACTCTTATATGGCAAGCCTATATAGTTTTCTTGCTCTCCTGAACAATACTTCAATAGGCTTGGGATGTTTGTCAATTCAGGTCTTCAATTCTGTTAATTCATCACGTAACAATTTTACTATCTTATAAACAGAATGGTATACAGAATTTTTTGCAAGTACTGATTGAAGTTTTTCAGAAAGTTTTTGTGTAATTCCTTGTGTTTCACGGGCCCGATGAGGCGCTTGCCTTGTGATCCGGAGATGCTCTAGAGCCTGGGTTCTATTTCTACTTGGACTGATTACATGGTTGGGTTTTCCCCAACCATAAGGCGAATGTCAGGTAATCTATGGCGAATCCTCGACTTCATCTCGCCAAATAGCATCTAGCTATCACCAATTCCATTGACACTAAATAACCCCTATAGTTGATTCAGCTTCGTGAAATAAACAAAATAATAATAATAATAATAATAATAATAATAATAATAATAGTAGTAGTAATAGTATTAATATTTATATATTATATAATAATATATGTTATATATAATATAACATAATATATTATTATTATTGCTATTATTATTGTTTTGTTTATTATTAGATCTATTATTAGAGGATTGATTTATACCGTCAGTTGACGAATAGGGAACATTATTCTAATTGGAAATACAATTACAATTGTATAAAGTATGTTCACTACCGCAAATGTTCAAAATGTGCTCCATTTATTTGAAGACAGTACCTCACTTTATCCTGACATTCTTCTGTCATTCTTTAAAAGTGTTGCAGGTGGGATGTGCTATTGATCCTTTGTTTCAAGTCATCTATAGATGTAGGCTCTGTCTGAAAAACGTGTTGTTTCACAAATCCCTATAGAAGGAAATCAATGTGTGAGGTCTGGTGACCGTGGAGGCCATGACAGGTCCACCTCGTCCAACCCAGTGCACTCTGAACATCTAATTTAGTTTTTGGCGAACTGTTAGAGCATAATGTGCCGTAGTCCCATCTTGTTGAAACACATTCTTATCCGTTTGTTCAGTGGCAAATCATAAGGAACTCCATTACAGTGCTATCCAGAAATTCCCCATATATGTGTGTGTTGGTTTACATTTCCATCAAAGAAATATGGTTCCACAACCATATCACCTAGTATTCCTCACCACACTATAAATATTGGACCACCAGGTGTGTTAGCTTCACGCATCCATCTTGAGTTTTTTTTTTTGTATCAATATTGTGCATTTTGTGTATGGGCGTGCCCATCCAGAAAGAATGAACATTCGTCACTGAACAGAACATGCTGAAGGTAGGATCGGTGAGTACGCAAACGCTTTGTGATCCAGTTGCAATATGTTCGCCTCTTGAGTGAATACTCTTCTTGCATTGTGTGTAAATGCTGTAATTTGTGGGAGTGAAAGTGTGCAGATTTCAATCTTCTGCGAACAGATTCTCTACTAATACCGCTTTCTCGAGCCACTTTGCGCACTGACCTCTTAGGGCTGGCCGTCATCTTCTCAGTCACGTCTATTGAATGCTGTCCGTGAGCAGATTTGGGACGAAAGGTGGAGAATTCTACGGTACAAACGAGAATTTATATGTAGATTACTGCTATCCTAGCAGCACAAATGAAAAAGGTCAGTCAGATTATGGAGATCTTGGAGGGAACACGTCATTATGTTATTTTGTACAATAATAAACTTATTTCAGTTTTACAATATTAGTACTGTTTCCCATTTGTCAACTGACTTCTGTGTTATACTGTACATAACTCATTTTGTTCCTTTCGTTACACTCAAATATTACAGCAAATTATATTTATATTTTATAATTCCATTTTCGGTACCCTAAATTCTGGAAATACGATGCATGCAATCACAAGGACTTTTTTTTTTCAATTTGTTTAAAGTTATAACCAGAGTCGGGTATTTATGGAGATCGCGAAAATCACGACATAATAGATATACAAAAGATTTTTACTAATCTTTACGAATTAATTGATTCCGATTAATAGCCTAATATGCGGATAAAACAATCACGATAAATCGCGAAATAGACTTCTAATAGCGAAATATGAATACATTCGCGAATTATTACTATTGCGTCGTTTTATAGAGAATTTCATAGTCTGAGTGTTTTTCGGATTTTTTTTTCACTTGAATTTGTTATATATCCAAGTAACCTACATTGCATGGTATTCCAGGTGTTCTGATTACATTAGTGAACTAAAAAGATGGAGAATTCAATATTTCACTAATAATTTGATAGTGTTAATTTGAGGGCTGCAAGTTTTTTTAGTTTTTAATGAATGTGTGTTAAATACAGTCTCAATCCAACAAAAATTGTCTTTTGGCCATACCGCAACTTTACCAGAATCTAATGAACCTTTAATGTTAATTATTTGGAAAGTGATATTCATACCGAGATAATAATCCAATTCCAAAATAATTGTATTTTCCATAATTTCCATTAATCTCCACCAAGAGTACAAATCATTCTCCAAAAATCTCCGCCGACACCAATATTAAAAAACACAAATGATAAAATTAATCTCCATAAATACCTGCCCCTGATTACAACATATACAATAGCACTATTCCATTTTTTTTAGGAATATATGATAAAAAATTGAAAACGACAGTGGTTAGTTGTTACTGTTGAATATTGTTCGCATAATGATATTACATATATATTACATAAGTGTTCTTTCTGCACATAAACAAACCCAGCATTCTCAAATCTTTCCTATTTTCTGCCTTCCGCTTAGTCCCCACATATGATCCATATATCTTAATGTCGTCTATTATCTCATATCTTCTTCTGCCCCGAACTCTTCTCCCGTTCACCATACCTTCCAGTGCATCCTTCAGTGGGCAGTTTCTTCTCAGCCAGTAACTCAACCAATTTCTTTTTCTCTTTCTGATCATAATGATATTGTGATGCGAAATACTTAACAAAATAATTTCAGTCTTGCACGTGCCCGCGTTTACTGTAACGTACTCTCTCCAACCTTCAAGTCAAGTTATATAAACATTACGACATTAACAAGTAATAGTCAGTACTGTAATTTATTGTCTTAAGATAACTGTCAATCTCTCGCTTATGAAGCCTTTTATTACTTTCATTAATTTATGACTTACATGTTGAGTGACGGCAAAACGTCTCAATGGAGCGAGTTACTGACATTTACTCACAGCTAAAGAGAAAAACAAATATCGATTAGAGGGCAGATACGCATGTGCCTTTTTGGCGACAAAAATCCAAAAAACGGCTCTGATTTTACAGTACGTGGTTCCATCATTAATGTGTGGAAGACAGTTAGGGCTATATTGTTCTATTTTTGTCTGTTATGCAAGAGATTTCCACTCTACATCTACGTCTTACATCTAACTTTGCTTTATAATTAAAATGGTGCATCCTGGCAGTTGGTGTTATACTTTCACTCCTTTATTACATCCAATTACTGTTGAATATGTTTCTTTGTATGTGTTCATACTTCAGACTCATAGGGCTATTCAACATTGGACGACTTGGAAACATACAATCGTCTTAAAAGATCGCATAGGTAATTTATTCGGTATCAATTGTATGATATAGCAGTTGGTAGCTGTTGTACTTCTTCGTGTCTTCCAGTTTAGTATCTAAGAACATTAAACGACCTTGTTGCTAAGAGCTATTTGGAGGAAGTCCCCGTGTTTATTGCAGAGTCATGCCGTGTATTTGAAATCTTGTCATAGCCCTAGGCAATTGTCAGTTATGGTCAACAGTTTTGTGGGGAAAAGTGTGTTGCAATCTGTTGAAATACTGCAGACTTCACTCTTAGTAGTCTTTAAATATTTAATTTTTTTCAATTCGTGTCATTTTTTTACTTCGTGTCTGTTTACTAGCTTCTCAAAGTCATTTTTTCTTGCGTAAAAACAGGTGAAAAATACAAGCGGCACTGTTAAGTTAACGGCAACGGGCACTTAGGCTATATGAACTCTTCAAAGATATCTAATTTTTTCTTAGAAAAATGAATTGGAAAAAATATCTGTTACCGGTAGTAGTAGTAGTAAACTAACTTCCCCTAAAATAGGGGTTGCCCTGAAGGACAAAGTATACCAAATATACAAGTATTAGTGAATGCGTACAATTTTATGAAAATGTTTTCGTGAGAACTATAATTATTATTATCTTTATTTACTTTATTAAGTGATTTATCAGAAGATAGATTGAATATTTTAGAGCTATCAAAGAAACAGTCTTGGCCAAAGAAGATTCAAGATTGAACTCTTTACATAAATTAATAATTTTTTTTGTAATCGTGCCTCTAGCACCCACTAATAACCCAATAATTTCAATTCTTTGTGACTAATACAGGATGTATCACGAGGTTTTCCCCGGTTTATGGAGGTGATTCCTGGTATTATTTGGAACAAAAAATGTAAATACAGTAATGGGGTGACATTCATAATTAAGGAGTTACGGCAATTTGGAAAAAAAAAAAAAAACAGAAAAAAATTTATTTGATGATGTCACTGACAAAAATGGATGGACATCATGGTTAGAATACAAACAAGTGCTTAATTTTGTACCAGTCTTTTGCATGTAGAGTGGATTTAAAGCAAATGTTCAAAATTTCCTCCCTGCATCTGAAGGCAAAGATTCGCACTGGTGTGAACCGCGCGTGTATCATTTCGTAACTTCACATGTTCGTTCTTTATTGTCGCTGCGGCATCGAGAATGCGTTGAATCAACTCTTCTCGTGTTTGCACCCTAATCTGGTACACGATGTCTTTCATCCACTCCCAGCTGCAGTAATCTAGAGTGTTAAATCTGGGGATCTGGCAGGCAACCGGTTGGCATGATCATGTGGTTCTAAATGCTGCACTTTGTGCACATGAAAAGGATACAGTCCATCCTCATGAAGAATTCTCCATATTTTGGAATGTGAAACGTTAAATCTTCCCCCACATATCGTTAGTCCTGCGCAAACATGTCTGGCGATACATACACCATGGCGTGTTTAGAAAATCTGGTTTAACTCCTTAAATATGAATGTCACCACATTACTGTATTTACCTTTTTTGTTCCAAATAACACCAGAAATCACCTCCATAAACCGGAGGAAAACCTCGTGATACACTCTGTATATATGTAAATAATAAGGAAGAGTTGGACCACAAATTTGATTCTTCTCATTGTTGACATCTTCCGGTTGAGTTGTATTCAATTATTCGAAGCGGATAGTAGGATCTATTATGTAGCCTGTTGTGTTGTTAAAGGCTAATATATCAACCCGCCGACAGCTTCCTGTTTGACACTGAATCGCTCCATTCGCTGTTTGAATCGCTTAATAAATTTCTTGCCTCAGCAACTAAAACTTATCCTAGCAATGCCGCACTTCTATTATTGTGACGTTCTGTTAAGTGACCTAAGTTCTGAACTGTCAGACAAGTTACAGCGAATTCAGAATATGTGCTTCAGATACGTGTGCAACATCCGGCGATATGATTTCATATCACCGTCCTTCGCAAGTCTTTCGTGGTTCCGACTCGATGAAAGTAGAACTTTACAATCTTTGTCTTTACTCTTTCGAATTCTGCACACCTCAACTCCTTTCGTCTCGTTTCTCTTATCTATAATATAATCACGATGTAAATACAAGATCAATTACCTGTGGCACTCTAAGTATACCTCTTCATAGAACATGTTGTTACTCATCTTTTACAGTCTCCACCTCGCGACAATGAAATTCCTTGTCACAAAGCATTAGGGACTGCAAAACAAAAAACACTTTTAAAATAGCTTATAGGATAACCTTCTTAGCAATTCACTCTAATTACACTGACTTTAACGGCCATTGGCTTCATTGTGACTTCATTCTTAGACATGCCTCCTGATAGCGCTGTATTTTCACAATTGAAGGGTTCAGAGTCATAGTGGGCCAAGCGCCATTTATTAAAAACGGAGAAAGCAAGTGAATACCATAGTTTAATGAAGATTGACATATCATTTAGTTTTAATGTGTATACTTTATATTACTTGCTATATGTTTCCATTTAATTATGGTAATAAATTTATTTTAACCCTTGTTTTCTATGGTTTTAGTAAATGGCGCTTGGCCCAGTATGAACCCTTCAATTGTCTCATAATAATTTATTCCTATCCTCTAACATTATTTGAAATATATTAACATTCTATGAATATTAGTTTAATTTTGCTACAGTTTGTATCTCATTGTTTAATTAGTATTTCATAGTATTTTACTGTTTAATTCACAAGTATGTCTAACTCAATTTGTTGTGACCTTTGTAGCTTGTAAGTTCATTCATATGTACATATTTTGCTGGTTGAGTGAAAGAGAAAGCCTTACGGCCTTAATTCTGCAAACTAAAATAAATAATAATAATAATAATAATAATAATAATTATTATTATTATTATTATTATAATAATAATAATTATTATTATTATTATTATTAATATTGTTGTTATTTGGGGCATTGGACTAGGGGGAAAAAGGTCAGAACGGGGTTTTGTACTTTTTATCGCCAATACTTCGTCTACGTATTTTTCAGTCTCGATGCAGCTTACTAGTCAGTTCATGACTTCCACTGAAACCATCATATAAAATCTATACTAATAATAAATCTGTAGCCGAAATTTTTCTAGTAATTTTCGATTTTCCAAAAATAATTGGTCCTAACATATATAATTAACCACCCTGAAACCAAAAATCGCTTTTTTTTATTTTTGTTTGTATGTCTCTCTGTCTGTCTGTCTGTATGTATGTTTGTTACCTTTTCACGCGATAATGGCTGAACCGATTTCGATGAAAATTGGAATATAAATTAAGTTCGTTGTAACTTAGATTTTAGGCTATATGGCATTCAAAATACATGATTTAAAAGGGGGGTTATAAGGGGGTCTGAATTAAATAAATCGAAATATCTCGCTTATTATTGATATTTGTGAAAAATGTTACATTACAAAAATTTCTTTAAAAATCATTTCAGGTAAGTTTCATTCTTTAAAAAATTTTGATAGGACTGATATTTAATGAGATAAATGAGTTTAAAAATTAAAATAACTGCCATCTAAGGCGGTGTATTGAAATAAACAAATGAATTCGTCTATAAGGGGTCTTGGTAAACAACAATCGAAAGCTATGAATCATAGCCTACAGAGAATGTTTCTGTGTTTGTATGAAGTAATATCGGAAGCTAAATTAACCGATTTGTGTAATTAATTATTATTTCACCATTGGAAAGTGTAGTTTCTCTACATGGACATAATGCTTTAATGTTATAACAGTAACTTCGGAGTGAATTGAGGACAGGTAAGATTAAAATAGCTTCTTATGCACAAACAACTTGATAGGCTGTGTATTCGTTTCCTGTACTTCTTAAAATAATGTTTATCTCAGAGAATTAACGAACCGCAAGAGTGTATTGATTTAGTATGCAGTAATAATATGTTAGCTTAGCATTCCATTATTTTATAATCCAAATTTTAACTATGCTCAATTGAATCGTGTTAAAATACATATGCATTAAATGCAATGCAAAAAAATTGGGTAATGAGCCAAGCAGATTATGTTGCGCTGTTGTAAAATAAAATTTGTTCCTCATGAGATTCAAGAGCCCCCATAACAAATTAAAAACTTACTTATCGGTGTACATCCGTTATCAACACATTTTTTTATATAATATAATATAATATAATATAATATAATATAATATAATATAATATAATATAATATAATATAATATAATATAATATAATATAATATAAGTTATTTAAGTTATTTGAAGGGTTCAGAACCATAGTGGGCCTAGCGCCATTTACTGAATACGTAGAAAATAAGGGTTAAAATTAAGTTATTACCATAGTTCAATGGAAACCTATAACAAGTAAAATAAAATATACACATTAAATCTAAATGATGTCAATCTTCATTAAACTATGGTTGCATGTAATAAAAATTAAGAAACATGTTAAAGGAATTGTTATTGCATCAAATGAGTGTCTCTGGACCAAAATGATCGCATTTTAATTATTTGGATGCAATTTAAATTAAGTAACATATTAAACGATTTATCCTTCTATCAAACACGAATGTTCCCTGGATCAAATGTCCTATTTTAATTATGTAATTACTTTATATTTATTTCTAACGGGTGCAGCGGAGCGCACGGGTACGGCTAGTCAGTAATAAACGAATCTTCTGAGTAGTAGGCCTAGTACTTTTGAGATTGTTTTCGTCTCCTTAAAATTATCATTTTTCAATCGAGCCATGTTATACACAATTCCGGTTTCCTCCTTCATTATCATTAATCCATTATTTCTTTGTAATCGTATTCATTGACTCATAGTTTTCTGCCCAAGAGCAGGTCTTTCACTGCAAACCCAACATTCTCCAATCTTCTCTCTTTTCCGCCTTCCTCTTAGTCTCCGCATGTGATCCATGTATCTTAATATCCGTCATCTGATATCTTCTTCTGCCTCGAAATTTTCTACCATTCATCCTTTCTTTCACTGCATCCTTCAGTAGATAGTTTCTTGTTAGCTAGTGACACAACCAATTCCTTTTTCTCTTTCTGATCAGTTTCAACATTTTTAATCTTCTCCCACTCTTTCTAGGACAGCTTCATTTCTTATTCTGTCTGTCCATTTCTCTATATGAACATTTGAAATGCTTCTAATCGTTTCTCTCCACTTCGTCTTAATGTCTATGTTTCTGTCCTACACCTTTTTTATTTTTATTCCGATAACCATATTCTTCGTCTCGTTTACATTTATTTTCATCCCATACTGCTCCCAGCTGTCATTTATCTCCAGTATCATATCCCGTAGTATTATCTCCTTTTCTGCTAACAACGCCATATCATCAGCAGAATTTATGCAGTTCATCTTTTTTCCTACTATCACCTCTCTCAAGTTCTGAAAACAGTTCTTCACTAAATCCTCCAAGTAGATTCATGAATTCATTCATAATGTTCTGGCCAAGGGCAGGTCTTTCACTGCAAACCCAGCTTTCTCCAGTCTTTCCTATTTTCTGACTTCCTCTTTGTCTCCACATATGTCCATATATATTATCTCAATTTCGTCTGTCATCTGATATCTTATTCTGCCCCGAACTCCCGAGTAGATTGTTGTTTCCAAATAGCCAATGTATTTGCAAATTTCCAAATAAGCATGAAATAAAGAGGAGGTCTCCCAGAACGTTAACGATTTTATAGCTTTCAGAAGAACAGGCATGGGTGATATTTACGTAAAGGACTGTACTACTGGTAAAAGTCATATACTTTTATGCTTATGTCATACATGTGTGAAAATACATACATGTCTTTTCCTGCTTTCGATAGAGAACAGATTATCACACTGTTTAGATGCACTTAAGTGACGTCACTCTACAGATGTGAATATTTGCTTTCCTTATTAACACTTTCATTTAATGAATGGACTGTCTTTAACCTTGCTACTGGAATTCATGCATATAGAAGATGTAGAGATCAGGCTCAGACCTCTTTAAGGTGTGAAAACATGTAGTAAATAAAGTTATTCCTAGTAGCAGGATGTATTTAATCCTTATAATAATTAGACCGAGGATTTTAATGACGTAACAAACAGCCAAACGTGCATAATAGTGGAGAAATTATGATTTATAATAGGTCTACCCGTAAATTAGTCCAGAATTTATTTGAATCGGTTATTGTTGAAAGGAACTAAGTCCACTTTTTAAAGTTTTGAGATAATCGGAAAAAACTGATTTGTGAATAATCTATCGAAGATTAAACCAAAATATATTGTACACATGAAATATATGTGTACAATATATTTTGGTTTAATCTTCCATAGATTATCCACAAAACAGTTTTTTTCTATTATCTCAAAACTTTAAAAAGTGGACTTAGTTCCTTTCAACAATAACCGATTCATTTATATATTTAATCTGACAGCACTAAGACCATAGGGCCTTCTCTTCCATCCTACCAGATAACTAGACCTCGGATTTTAGGCTAAATGCTTATTTTTGTTTGTAGGGCTAAACTAAAATTAGTTAAATATCTTCACGTTTCACATAAAATATGAACGTTGGATAGAAGTTTTATTGTCCGTAAAATGCCTATTTTGTCCATTATGATCTATTTTAATATGTTATAGCCTAAAAGTACCTATTTCGGATATATATATATTGTATTTTAGGTGCCTGAATGTGTATTTTTAACGCCTAAAAGTGTATGGACTGCAAATGATTTTAACTTAATGTAACATGTGTATTATAGACCAAATTAGGTTAAGTTAGAGCAATTCACTTTAGCAAGATCCGAAAATCACAATAAGTTCCATACCATAAGGCAAGGTTTTCATCATAAATGTTCATTTAATACTCTACATCTGAAGATGATACAAATGTATCGAAAACGTTAATGTAAATTATTAACTTTTAAGATAAGCAAAGGTGGCACAGTAAATAAATAATTATAGCCTAAAAGTGTGTTTTAGTGCATAATTGGCAATTTTTAGAGCCTATTTTAGGTGTCTAAGAGTGAAACGGCCTAAAAATCCGAAGTGTACGAATAACACATATAAATACAACAAATAAAAACAGTGACAAAAATAATACAAATTACATTAAAGTCTATTAGAGGATCAACAGGGTCAAAGAACACTATAGAGCACTTATTAAGCTAATGCAACAAAAAAAAGAAGATAGTTGAAATATAACAGTAATAACAATAGTAATGATAGTGATAATAATAATATTAGTAGTAGTAGTAGTAGTAATAATAATAATAATAATAATAATAATAATAATAAAAGACAGCGACAACAGGCCTCGGCCCGCTAGTCGCACTATAAATACGCCCGCACAACCAGCCACAGGATCAGTTGCCTCAGGTACGCCGAGAAGAGTCTTGCGACCTCGGATACCACTCCACTGAAGATGTCTGCCGCAGTTGCAGACGAAACGTCTGGTATAAAACCAACCAATAGACCACGGCATCTCAGCCCGGAAAATGAATCTAGATCAATAATAATAGTTTTAATTACATTTTTTGCATCATAATACTACTCATTATACAAGGTGATTCACGAGGATTTACCGTCACTTACGGAGCTTATTTCCGAAGACATTCTAAGCAAAAAATATCATATAAACATATGCCCTAATCTCAATATTTTCAGAGTTACACTAATTTGAAGTTCATAGTAAAATATCTTTTTTCTTTTGTTTTAATGGTAAAAAAAAATATTACAAATAGGGAATGAACTATTCAGAAGTATCATTTTTTAAATTGGCTAGTATTCTGAGGCTAAAAATGTGTTGTTAATTAATAATTACTTTGTACAGATTTTGTTTTTCAATTTTTAACTAAAAATTACATCATTCTTACCACTTATCACAAAAATTGTTACAAATCATACGACTTGAGGAACTTGATTCTTTACAGTTTAATTATGCATTCTAATGTACAGTCTTTAAGAATTTACAAGAGTGGCGTGATTTAAAAAAATTGTCATAAATGCATAAGAAAATGTAATTTTTTAAATTAAAAATCGGAAAAAAAATCTGTACGAAGCAACTACGAAATTCACAACACATTTATAGCTTCAGAATACTAGCTAATTAAAAGAATGATACTTATGAATAGTTCATTCTTTATCTGTAATATTTTTTTAACCATAAAACTCAATAATAATGGTATTTTACAAACAACTTCAAATAGTGTAATTCTAAAACATTGAGATTAGGACAAATGTTTATATGACATTTTTTGCTCAGAATGTCTTCGGAAATAAGCTCCATAAGGGACGGTAAATCCTCGTGAATCACCCTATTATACTGACAATCACTGATTTAAATGTTAAAGTTCAAATAAAGTTACACTGTTATATCAAAAATAGTTTAATGCAATCAATAATGTAATGTTACTATTGTATTATGTGTTTTGAAATGATATATTCATACTTGCAAAAGTTGTATAAAGAGATGGATTATAAATGTAATCCGAGCCAGTACTAGTGTCACAAATTAAGGCGCGAGCACTGAAAGGTTAATAAAAGTATTACTTACTTACTTATTTACTTACTTACTTACTGGCTTTTAAGGAACCCGGAGGTTCATTGCTGCCCTCACATAAGCCCGCCATTGGTCCCTATCCTGAGATAGATTAATCCATTCTCTATCATCATATCCCACATCCCTCAAGTCCATTTTAATATTATCTTCCCATTTACGTCTCGGCCTCCCAACTAACACTCTATATGCATTTCTGGATTCGCCCATACGTGCTGCATGCCCTGCCCATCTCAAACATCTGGATTTAATGTTCCTAATTATGTCAGGTGAAGAATACAATGCGTGCAGTTCTGCGTTGTGTAGCTTTCTCCATTCTCCTGTAACTTCATCCCTCTTAGCCCCAAATATTTTCCTAAGCACCTTATTCTCAAACACCCTTAACCTATGTTCCTCTCTCAAAGCGAGAGTCCAAGTTTCACAACCATAAAGAACAACCGGTAATATAACTGTTTTATAAATTCTAATTTTCACATTTTTTGACAGCAGACTGGATGATAAAATTTGTTCAACCGAATAATAACAGGCATTTCCCATATTTATTCTGTGTTTAATTTCCTCCCGAGTATCATTTATATTTGTTACTGTTGCTCCAAGATATTTGAACTTCTCCACCTCTTCAAAAGATAAATTTCCAATTTTTATATTTCCATTTCGTACAATATTCTCGTCACGAGACATAATCATATACTTTGTATTTTCGGAATTTACTTCCAAACCTATCTCTTTACCTGCTTCCAGTAAAATTCCCGTGTTTTCCCTAATCGTTTGCGGATTTTCTCCTAACATATTCACGTCATCCGCATAGACAAGCAGCTGTGATCATAATATAGTATCTTTATCAAAATGGCTTAGAAATATTATGTATATTTTTTTATTTTACTAGGTTATTTTACGACGCTTTATCAACATCTTAGGTTATTTAGCGTCTGAATGAGATGGTGATATGCCGGTGTAATGAGTCGGGTGCAGCACCTAAAGTTACCCAGCATTTGCTCATATTGGGTTGAGGGAAAACCCCGGAAAAAATGCCAACCAGGTAACCTGTCCCGACCGGAAATCGAACCCGGGCCACCTGGTTTCGCGGCCAGACGCGCTAGCCGTTACTCCACAGGTGTGGACAAATGTGATATAGGCCTATATTGTGAATTGTTCGCTGGAAGAAAAATTCTTCTCATTACGCTTTTGAACGCAGGTCACGTGATCAACGAACTCCGAGAGACATATAGTAAATTTTTCCGAAGTACTTTAACACTAGGCTGGATTAGTGAAAGTATTAGCAAGTCTATAGGAAAGTTATTATATAGAATTTCATTTTTTAACTAAATTGGACGTAACAAATGGAATATGAAAGACATAATAACGCGTTAGAATAGTGTTTTTAAGTATTTTAACTGAGAAGCAGATGATGTAACAGTAAGTGAATCACTTTCCTGAGGCAGCTTTCTGACGTCACATTTTTCGTTATTGTCGATGCAAAGTGGCGAATCACGAGAGTCAAGTTCAAGGCAAATGGTGATTATTTCTCTTTACAAAAAGAGCAGCGCTTTTTCAGTGTATCACTATGATATTTCTCCTGATATACAAACCCATATCCTGTAGTATTTCCCCTAGCACCAGTGTGTTTATTTATTTTAATTTGTCCTTGCTTTATTTGAGCATAAAATTCATACTTCTATAATCTCCACCAGTGCGTAAACACAAAGTAAGATTTCATATAGTATCGTCATCAAAGCTATTACTATCATCATCATCATCATCATCATCATCATCATATTGTACAGTACTGGCAAAAAAAAAAAACCGGACCGACCCTTGTAGCTGATTTCAGAACCTTGTTCACTCCAGAGCACGATAGACTGGTAACTAAGACTTTCGTGGTTCGAATCCTGCCTGGGAAGGAAACTTTTTTTTGTTCCTTATTCAAATTTATTCCCAATACTTTTCGATTGCTGGTAAAATTCTTGTTCTAGGAATAATAAGTTAATTAAGTAGTAAAATATCGCTGCAATCGAAAAGTATTGGGAATAAATTTGAATAAGGAACAAAAAAAAGTTTCCTTCCCAGGCAGGATTCGAACCACGAAAGTCTTAGTTATCAGTCTATCGTGCTCTAAAGTGAACAAGGCTCTGAAATCAGCTACAAGGGTCGGTCCGATTTCTTTTCTTTTCTTTTTTTTTTTCTTTTCTTTTCTTTTCTTTTTTTTTTTTTTTGCCACTACTGTACAGTCGCAGAAACAAAGAATGGCTCGACTCTTGAAGCTCCTTAGGGCCCTTACACACGAGCGACTTTTAACTGCCAAGGTCGACTGCAAAAAGCAGTCGGTCTGCCGCCGACATAAGCGGTTCTTCGACGGCAGAAGCAGTCGACATGAGCGACTCTGCAGTCGATATGGGCGTTGTGTGTCGTCGGTTCCGGCGGCAGTCGAACTGAAAAAGGTGTGTCATTATTCACTCGCATTATAATGCACGTGGAGGAAGAACTTTTATTATTTCTCCTCCGTCCTAGAAAAAGACGTGTTAAACATAAAAAATATTGGATACATCGGATTCTCACTCAATGAGCGCATATGACCAATTTCACTGCCTTTTTTACGAGCTTCGAGCCCATGAAGATCATTTTCTTCACTATTTCAGAATGTCAGGGTTATCATTCGATCATCTGTTGGAAAAAGTGACAGACGGTGCAGACCTAGGAAACTTTTTTCTGAATCTTCTGAAAATTATGAGAGAAGGAAAGCTAGGAACATACTGCAGGCCACCGGAGTCAGTCGGTTGATGTGATCGCATGTCGATTCGGACTTGCACTCGGGCGTGGGTTCGATTCCCGCTTGAACTGATTGCTTGTTGGGTTTTTTCTTAGGTTTTCTTCAACCGTAAGCGAATTTCAGGTAATCTATGCCGAATACTCGATTTCATCTAGCAAAATAACATCTCGCTATCACCAATCTCATCGACGCTAAATTACCTAGTAGTTGATACAGGTCGTTAAATTACCAACTAAAAAATACACACTGCAGTCTCAAAACAAGGAGTAACTTCTCATCTTACACAGATAAGATTGAATGATCAGGGAAAGAAAGATGCTGCTAATTTTGTCAAGGAAATTACAATTACTACACCGAAACGTGTCGCAAAATAAAAAGAGCGTACATGTCAGCTGTCATAAAAACCTATTCCAGTAACTTCTGAGAAAACTATGCCTCGTGTTACAAAATAAATATATTACCTCTAACTACTGTACAAAGTTTGATCATAATCTGTTAGATAGAAGAATTCTTATTAAATTTGTCTAAATTCACTCCTATATAAGGGAGTAATTTTCTTTACACTAATATAATTAAAGGTTGTATACAAAACAAATATGTTACCCTCAACTACTGTACAATTTTAAAGAAAATCTGTTTTGTATGAGAAAAGCTACTAATTTTACCTACATTCACGCCTACAATGGGACAGTTTCTTTTACACAAATGTAATGAGAGTTAGTATACAAAACAAATATACTACCTATCACTACTGTGCAAAGTTTAATGAAAATCTGTTAGATAGGAGAAAAGTTATTATTTTCGTCTAAATGCACCCCTTATGAGAGGTAGTTTCCCTCAAACGTAACAAGAATTTCTATACAAAACGAATATACTACCTGTATCTACTGTACAAATATATCTGTTAAATAGAAGAAAAGTTATTAAGTTTTTCTAAACGCACCTCCTATAGCGGGTAATTTCGTTTATACAGGTACAAACGCAATCAGAGTTTGTATACAAAAAATGTACTACTTGTAACTACTGTACAAAGTTACATGATAATCTGTTAAATAGGAGAAAATATATTAATTATATCCAGCTAAATTTATGTTTTGAGTCACTGCGTGTCGCCGACCTTGGCGGCTAAA
Source organism: Periplaneta americana (assembly GCF_040183065.1). Lineage (NCBI taxonomy): Eukaryota > Metazoa > Arthropoda > Insecta > Blattodea > Blattidae > Periplaneta > Periplaneta americana. The sequence goes on along the minus strand of NC_091118.1, from coordinate 57,186,205 downwards.
AATCGTCCGTGTGTAAGCAGAAAACGCTGCCGCCGGTCGCGGGGACCGACTGCAAGACAGCGGCTGCAGTCGGTCTGCCGTCGGGGTCAGCGCTCGTGTGTAAAGCAACCCCGATAGGTCTGTGCTAGCCTGTTTGCTCACAGACTACAAAGTTCAGGTTCGGATACAGATGAAGAAAGAGTTTTTTTTTAATTAATTACCCAGCCCTAATTGTAATAAATAAGGTATAATAAATACTTAAGGTATATAATTTGTTAATTTATTATTGAACTGTGATAAAGTATGTTATAACTTCGATAGAACGTGCATTACCGCCACTGACTGAATTATGTGTTTTCCCATAAGCAGCAGACGTACGTGATGACTGACCTTGCTGTAATTAGAACATAAATTTACTTGTAGCAGCACTGGAAATTCCTCTACTCGCATGTTATGCTCTCGTTATGGATGGAAACTCGCAACTAGACTTGCTAATCGTTCGTGTTGTCCACACCGATGAGCACACAATAGAGCAGTGGTCAAATAATTTAAGCATCTTATAACTCGAGACTTGTCTGGTTTTGAAATAAACAAACATTTGGCTATATGTATATATATATATATATATATATATATATATATATATATAAATTTTTAAATTGTGGTTTATTTAACGACGCTCGCTACTGCAGAGGTTATATCAGCGTCGCCGGTGTGCCGAAAATTTGTCCCGTAGGAGTTCTTTTACATGCCTGTCGCATTAAATCACACTTAAATGCCATCGACCTGGGCCGGGATCGAACCCGCAACCTCGAGCATAGAAGGCCAGCGCTATATATATAGGTTAGCATACATAAAATTTAAAGCAGATCTGAAATGTGTAGAAAAGTAATATACTGCTGTTTGAATTTTGTTTCAAAGGGAGAGGTACTGATGCAGCTTTCCATTTGTGTAATTTTAACCGTTCAATCTCATTATTAGAGACCGGAATCTTAGCCATTACTCTTTGAAGTTAAGTGAGTACGGAGTTTGTGCAATGATACAAATGACTTGACGAAGAGTAGTGGTGCGGACGATGTAAACAGACCACACGACGCCCGCTACAAGGAAAACACGCTCGTAAAAAAGAATGATTTCAAGAATAGGGCTGTGTTGTGTATTATAAAAGAATAAACATTGTCTTCACTGTAAATTTTTAACTTAAAATGTTACTGTTTTCATAGGCAGTACTCTTAATGAAATGTTTAAGCTTATATTACAACAATCTTTGATGTAAAACCTCTGATTGAGGTGCTCGTAGGCTACATCTACTACCAGCCACTACATCCCACATGACGGTATGTGTCGGAGGAAAAACAATTGAGAACCGTTTTTGCAAAACTTGCTAACTGCAAAATTTGCAAAATTGAGATTTTGATGGATTCGTTAACATAAGGTGGGCCTCTACATGATGTTAAAGGCGTCTTAGTAAAATTGGATTATTTCTCTTCATTGTAGTGTGTCAAAGTGTGATCGTTTTTTCAAAACTTGCTTTCTCCTAAGTGAGAGTTAGCAGCAAAATTTGCTTACTACAGTGTTTTGTCGCTCCTGTATTTTTTTTTTTTTTTTTCAGTTAGCAAGTTTTGTGAAACCGGTCCTCAATTTTTGTATGCATCTGAAATCTGATTAGTGTAATATGTATCTAGTCAGCGATGTATGCACTGGAGGGGGAAAGGAACTGGCCACCCTACTCCATTATCTCCCGACTTATTTACCTCATAAGTGATGCCTTGTTAGTGCCCCATGTTGAAAAGAATGTTGGCTTGCACCATCGTACAGTATTTGTATATCAGTATCACTTTAAAGTGGCGCCAAGACATGAAGCATGGCTGTTATAGCTGCATATACATATATTTCAGTGTCCTCCATTTATAGCAGGCTTCGTATTACACTAGTAGGATTATCAATAATGTAAAATACCATATGCCTTTTTCTAGGGCACTCCGAGAAATTGATTTAAATTATTGTACAACATTTTTTATTGTGACAGTGTAGCTTGATGTGGGATATTCGGACAAAAAATAAAAAAAAATGTTGTCTCTTTGCAGCTTCTTTAAATCTCTGCAGATGAACTCTAAATGTGAGTGTGTGTATATAAGTGAATGGTATAATATTTGCACATAATAAGCGGAGACCGTGAGGTGTGTTTAAGGAAAGATGTAAGTCCAAACTGACCAAAAATCACATTTTCTATAAACTACTCTAAAAAAAACATATGGTGTAGGGAATCTCTCCACAAAATTTTACAGCCCTAATGTTAGTTTAAATGAGTTTTAAAATTAAAAGAGCCTTGGCTTGTTAAGTTCCACGCCCTTTCTCTGTGTACCTACTAGTTGTTTAGCTTCTTTGATTTTTTTAACGATTCTTCTTCAGGATTTAGAATAATTGATTAATCAATTCTTTCGTGTACTATGAACAGTGCCTGTTGGTGTTGTTCTTGTGGGTCGCAAAAGGTAAAAAGAAAATAATCATGTGGCATGCATATTCAAACTTTACGACTTGTTATTCGCAGTACAATTTTCAATAAAGAAGGAACATTTTCTCAGAACCATTTGAGATAAAGTAATGATATTTTTCACACTCCTTTATTATTCTCTTCAGAAAATTTGTTTTTAGGTAAATATTTAAATAACTTTACTTTGGGAAAGCAATGATGTATTTTTTAAAAATATTACTACATTTTTTTGGATTTATTTAAAAAAAATTAAGTTCTAAAGTTCTGTCTACAGGAGTTTGTTACATATAATGTATAGCAAATGTATACAAAATTTCAGAACCAAATCTTTAATAAATAATGAGAAATGTTTCTTATATTTTGTGATATCAGGTTAGGTTAGGTTAGGTTGGTTCGTAATTAGGCTTTCTGACATGGTAAGGTATTGTACTTGTAATTAAGTATCATAGTAGAATCAGTCATTGTAAATACCTGTACCAAATTTCAGGTAGGTAGCTAAAAGAAATGTGGGATTAGTGATTAATTACTTACAACAGTTTATTTGAGACTACGTCTCCCCTTAAGATTTGTCAGTGAAAAGGAGCAGGTTAAACTATTAGGAATAATCTATACATTTTATTAACGTTAGAAAATTTCCTTGCAATTAAATTGTTCATAGTGAACAAGTACAGATATTCTGTTTATATTCTTATGACATTGTTTCATATTCGGCTTATGGATTAGTATTTTGTAGTCCCTAGTTATTTGAACAATACGTTAGGAGAACACTTCAACTCGTTTCTATTTCCATTTTGAGGAATGTGGTTGTTGATACATTTTGCTTTATGAAACCTGGTAATCGATTTCAAATCACAGGATTACATCACATGTTTGTAATATACAAATTGATTAAAATTGGTATAATATATTGAAATGTGTAGAAAATCTTGTTCACAGTCTCTTTTTTCACCACAAATCTCATAGCGTATGTCTGAGGCAACCCTGATGAATTCTGGAAAGTTCTATCAACTGGAAGTTTATGGAAGCATATCTCTCAGAAATAACCAACTATAGAATTTAGGCGTAGGTACCGAATTTCCATCATTATATTCACATTTAATATCTTTCAAAGAGAGTATAGATCTAAATTTACTGATATTCTGTTTGAATGGATCTTCAGTTAACACTCTTGGATGAAATGTTGTTGTGTCTTCTGCACGCTTAAGCCAAGAAAATAATTTTATTTTTGTACACTAAAATATACCTTAAGCACATCCTTCACCGTTTCCATTTGGTTGTCTGAAATGCTAATCTTTTAACTGCCAATAGATTACGTCAGAGCGCGAATCTTACATCACTAAAACTATTAAATTCAACATAAGTGAATCCTTCATAACTACCAAATGTTCAAAACTGTTGGAGGAGTTGATTCTCCAGAACTGTCAACGAATGATTAATGCAGAAAGAGATGAGCTTTCACCATTACATCATTACCACAACTAGAGAATTGAATTATTCTCCACTTCAAATTGCTGATGAGAGATATAGATTTGAATAATTTACCACTTCCAATTGCTGATTGCAGGTGGAAGATGAAATTCTGTATCAATACGAATTGATCATAAATGGAGAACTGAATTCTTGGCCATATCAAATATTATTGATGGTAGCTGGAAGATATAGTTTTTTTATCATTGCCCGTTTTTGATACCTAGAGGATTGCTTTCTTCGCCAATTATCATAATGACTTATTAACAGTGACAGATTGAATTCTTCACCACTATCAGTTTCTGACTGACGGAAGTTTAAATTCTTCATTACTACAAATTGTTTGCACCTGAAAGATTGAAGCCTTCACAACTATAAAAATTGTTTATGAGAGTTAAGAGGTGTAAATTATTTACCATGACCAAATGTTGATGGCATTTGAATCATTAAACTCTTCACCATTTTCAATTAATTGCTATAGATGGAAGACAGAATTTTTCACCACTGGAAGCTGTATGATTGAATAATTCAACACTGTCAATTGTTGATGACAGATGGACTGAATTTTTTTACTGATCTAAGTTTTTGATGGAAACTTGAAAATTAAGTACTTCACAACTTCCAATAAATTGATTACAGTTGGAGAATTGAATTATTCAATTCTATCTGTTGTTGACAGTTGAAGGTTTGAACTATTCACCACTACGAGTTTTTGTACTTATTCATTACTACTAATTATTTGCTCCTGAAGGTTTGAATTGTTCGCACTCACAATTTCTATGCGAGTTATAGGTGTGAATTATTTACCAACATCAATTGCTAATGACATCTGGAAGATTACACTCTTCATCACTCACAGTTGGAGGACTGCGTTATTTACCACTACGAATTATTGATGGAAGTTGGATGAATTATTATTGGTGATAGGGGACTGAATTTTTTGGTACTGTCAATTTTTAATGGAAGTAAGAGGTTTGAGTATTTCACTGCTGGTGAATTAAGTTCTTCAACGCTACCATTATTGATGGTTGGAGGATTTAATTTATAACTACCAGTTTTTGACAGCTGAAGGCTTGAATTGTTAATAATTACTACCAATTGTTTGCACCTGAAAGATTAAACTATTTGACACTACAGACTGGTGAAAATTGGAGCATTCAATTCTTCGTCATTACTTATTGTTAATAATAGCTAAAGAATCGAGTTCTTCACCATTTTGAAGTAGCATATCTGGAAAATTAAATTCTTTATCGCTACTAATTGATGAGAACTTGCGGAACGAATTCTTCATTACAACCAGTTTTCATGACTGTACGATAATTGAATTCTTCACTACTGTAAATTTATGACGGAGAAATAAATATTTGCTGCTATAGAAGATTGAATTCTGCACCATCACCACAAATTCTACTCCACTACCAAGAAATGAAAATTGTAAACTATCTACAGGGCGAATTCTTCTGCATTTTAATGAAGACTCTTGGCATCAAGTCACTTTTTATGATTATGATGAAATAATGTCATATTTCATTTCTTAACATAGATTAATATTACTTGCATTATGACAAGAGGAAATTGTTATTTCAGAGTAGTAGAATTTAATATCAGTCTTTGGGTACCAATTGATTTGATCAAAATATGTCCATATTTTTAGTTTCCAGGGAATTAATTTTCATGTACCAACAATAGCATAACATTTGTACCTAATTACAACAATAGATCTTGTTTAAAACAAAATTGTACGATATCACGACTTTGGATGCTAATTTTAATTTTGATTTGATAAACATTTGTGTATATTTTTAACTTGTGGAGTACTAATTTCCTTGAAGAAACATTTATACATCAGTTGTAATAAAAAACAATGGTCAATGGTTGTTTAAAACAATTACAATTATGTCTCTACCTTAGTCTGTGGTTAAACGCCGTTCAAATGCCATGATGTAACATAATTCATTGCTCTGTTTTATGAAAGGGTTTTAACTCCTCCTCCTTCATTGCTGAAACATCCAATTTATCTCGGAAAATTGCTATTTTCTTATTTTCAGTGTTCATAATATTATGAACTATTTTCTACCAGACTTAACAGTAATTTGGGTGTACAACCATTATTAATATTGGATTGTAGAAATTGACGTGGACTCTCAAAGATTAAACTGTATCTGAAAAGAATTTGTAAGAGATGAAAAATCGATCACGTGATTGGTATTGGAACGTGTGCTTTCATTTCTTCTAGAAGCCTTTCGTGTTCTGGCCGCTGAAATAGGCCTCGATCTCTTCCAGAGTCTTCCCTTCCATGCGCGGCATATATTTGTACACAAGCATGATGCAAACAATGTTGACAGCGGCAAAGAAGAAGAATACGCCGTGCATTTGCATGCTGGCCTCCATCTCCAGATACGTCTTGGAGGCCGTGAAAAGCATAACGTAGTACAAGGCTGCGCAGACACCTGTTGCTAGACCGCGAGTCCTGCAAGAGATGAAGATGCTGAGAGCAGATTGAAATAAAGAATGGAGATTATGAAGAAAGGTGCTGGGAACAGAAAAGAAGTAAGGGAGGGTAGAGATAAATACATGGAATGGTCAGAGAAAAAGAATAAAAAAAATGTTACAAAGGTAACATAATGCAAATTATTTTGTGCATTCGGAAACAATTTAGTTTCTAATAGTATCAGTTACAGTACTATTTATTTCACATAACTCTGTTATACTTTATATTCGATTTCATTTATCTCGATAGGCAGCGTTTTTGGCGTGTGTGCATGTTGCTAGTGTAGCTGAGAATGGTACCACTTCCTATACACGTCACATTAGCCATTTGCTAAACACAGTTGCCAAACTGACTGCGGACATGTAAAAAACTCATATTTAACGTTCCGATTACTTATTTCACACGCCAGAAACGGTGGCGCGGACTGTACACACACTGACACACATCACACATAAACGCACGTACAGACTCAAAATTTAATTTCCTCTGATAAAATAAATAAAGAAGGAAGAAAGGGATGCAGAAAGAGTGAATACAAGAAAGAGGGGAACATATTTAAAAAGTACAGAAAGATTTTAAGAATTTAGATTCATTTCTTTTCTTTTAATGAAACCATTTTTACCTTGTCAATAACTGCAGCCTGTAAATTCAGGAGGCTATTTTTTAATAAAAGTATATAACGGGTGTAACTGGATTCTTGTAGACCCCAAATATATTTCACAGTTAAACATTTCCCCAAGTGTCACACAAATGGTAGTATAAGTGATACTAAATACATAAACATTTGCAAGTGTTTTTAAATACCATTTCCAGTTTAAGCGAAAATTACCCTATCTTATTTATTTCAAATGGAACATTCTGTATATTAGTACATATTTTGCTCCTCTCTAAATTCTGAATTCAAAGATACGTAACATGTCCAGAGAGAGAGAAAGGAACAGAGGTTAAGTGTGTTTGAGAATAAGGTGCTTAGGAAAATATTTGAGGCTAAGAAGGATAAAGTTACAGGAGAATGAGGAGAGTTACACAACGCAGAACTGCACGCATTATATTCTTCACCTGACATAATTAAGAACATTACATTCACACGCTTGAGAGAAGGAGGGCATGTAGTACGTACGGGTTAATCCAGAAATGTATGTAGAATGTTAGTTGGGAGACCGGAGGGGAAAAAGACCATTGGGGAAACCGAGACGTAGATGGGAGGGCAGTATTAAAATAGATTTGAGAGAGGTGGGATATCATGGTAGAGACTGGATTAATCTTGCTCGGGATAGAGACCGATGGCGGGCTTATGTGAGGGACCTCCGGGTTCCTTGAAAGCCAAGTAAGTAATATTTTATTCGATTTGAACGACGCTGTATTACTATTAGGTTATTTAGCGTCGATAAAATTGGTGAAAATGACATGGTATTTCATGAAATGAGAAACAGGATTAGCCATGTGATTATCCCGCTTTCCCTTGTAGAGGATAAATAAAAACATTCTTTAAAATTGAGAGGAAGAAAAGGAGATAAATTAAAAATGGAAGCAAAAATGGTGAAAAATGTCAATAAAATAATAAATTGCGTTGAATTATAAAAATAAAAAATTAATAAAATGAGAAATGTTTAAATAAAATGGGATTAAACATGTAAAAAATAAATAAGTTTAAGAAAATAGAGCAGAAATAAAAGTAAGAAAATAAGAAAAGAAGAGAAATGAAATAAGCAAACGTATTAAATATTATACAGGGTGTTTCAAAAGTGGTGGTAAAAATTTAGAGAAGAAAAGTAAAAACTTAAAAGAGGAAAAAGGCTCCAATAAACATTGGTCCGTAAAATAAGCGTTCATGCGATATTCCCTTAGGCAAAGGAAGGTCCTGTACCGTGGCCTCCTAGGTCACCGGATTTAATTCCGGTTACATTTATGTGTTTTTGAGTCGTGTAAAAAATCTGGCTTACACTTCTGAGGTCAACGCTCTTCAGGAATTGCGGTTTCGGATTGAACGTGCATTTCAGGAAATAAGGAATGATAGGGGACCGTCCGAGAGGATTCGCAGCTGACTACAGAGAAGAACATAATGTGGCGTTCAGATGCATTGACAGCATTTTGAACACGTGCTCTAGGTAGAATATAATTCAGTAAGGGATATCTATACGTCTGCTCTTAGTCAGCAAGGTATCTCAACAAAAAATGTGCATTATCTCGACAAGTTTAACTTGCGAACCAATGTATATTGGAGCTTTTTTGCTTGGATTAGTTTGTATTTTTCATTTGTAATTTATTGACCATCACATTTGAAACACGCTGTATAAATTAATAGTAATAGCAATAATAATAATAATGCTTTATTTTTTTCTGGCAGAATTAAGGTCGTGAGGCCGTCTCTTCCACACAACGAGGGGATAAAAAGGAAATACATGATAATATGATGTTAATACTACAGAAAGTTAAAGGTATACCTAAGATAAATCGAAACAAAGTATGCATAAGTCAGACGTTTATCGAATTTAGATACCTACTTAAACTAGATGATAATAGTACTTCATGCAACGAGCCTATAATGATAGTAATTAAGAAGCGAGTATGGATGTTTATGAAACGAGCGCAAGCGAGTTTCATAATTTTCATAGGAGCTTCTTAATTACCATTATAGGCGAGTTTCATACGACTTTTTATGCTCGACCATATTTCTAACTTGAAATTACCGGTATTCAGATGTATACATTTTATTTGTATCCGACAAGATCGGAAGTGACCTTGTTCTAGGTCGTGAATTGTGAGGTGCGCAGACGCAGACCTGTACTTTAATGAGTAGGTGTACTTTAATGACATGCATTAAAGGACTGCTACCAGGTGTATAATTACTACATTTCGGCATGGTCGAGCATAAATTAAATTACATGATTATTGTATAAACTAGTTGCAATTGTTAATTTTAATATACTCGAATACCTTGGGACACTCTGTGTTCTAAAATAAGATGTATCACTTTGGACTTGAAAGCGTTTAAGGGGAAAGGATGGTATTTTTTTGATCAAAATTGACTAAATTAAAAAAAAAATCTTTAAAATACCCTGTGATATGTGTGGATCGCCATTTTTAAACTTTCTGCGTTATGGATTTTTAATTTACTCGCCCACTTTTATTGTTGTTTCCGGTAAATTAAATTTTCAGAATTTTTTTTTCTTTAAAATACCCTTTGATATGTGTGGAATGCCTTGCATAACATTTTGTGGGTATTTGTGCCCTTATCGGATGTTCAGACGTCATTTTTAAACTTCCTGCGCTATGGATTTTTAAATCACACACCCGCTTTTATCGGTTTCCAGTAACTTCATTTTTTTTTTTTTTGCTACATTGCCAGACAAAATGGATATAATTTCTGAACTATTAAAGATACATGCATGAAATTTAGAACACACATTCTTTAGACTATGAGGAAACTTTTATCTGTAACACAATTTTGTTAATTGATTTCATTTTAAAAATACGTCCGTTTGTTTGCAAGAAAGGAAATCAGAAAATTGTTACTAAATTTTAATTGTTTATTTTACAAACGTAGGGACTAATATCAAAATTGGTCCACACCTGTGGATTAACGGTCAGCGCGTCTGGCCGCGAAACCAGGTGGCCCGGGTTCGAATCCCGGTCGGGGCAAGTTACCAGGTTGAGGTCTTTTCCGGGGTTTTCCCTCAACCCAATATGAGCAAATGCTGAGTAACTTTCGGTGTTGGACCCCGGACTCATTTCACCGGCATTATCACCTTCATTTCATTCAGACGCTAAATAACCTAGATGTTGATAAAGCGTCGTAAAATAACCCAATAATAAAAAAAAATCAAAATTCTGTTACAGACAGTTTGTAGAACATACCTTTGCAAATACATTGCAAAAACTGTTTGAATCTATCTTTAAAAACTGTTTAGATATATCTGTTTTAGTACAATCCTGCATTGGGTATAATTTTTTCAAATCTGGGCTCCCAAATAATTTTTTTTTCAAAATATTTTTATTTGGTTGAGTTGCCACAGCCATGAGCTCTCTCCATACAAAAAAATTAATAATTTACACGAAATAGGAAAAAAGTTATAAAAAATTACCATCCTCTCTTCTTAAGGTCGGGCAGCCCCTAACATCTGTAGGTAATGAATTCCAAGAACGGATAGTGTCTATTGTAAAAGACGAATACGCGGAAGTTCTGTGGAGAGGGACTGTCAATAGTGTGTCGTGTCGTAACCGTGTGCAGGTTGTGCTGTATGGATATATCATGAAATCGTGATGCAAGGTATTCAGGGGTTGATGTATTAAAAATATGATAGAAAAGAGAAAGACAATGCAAACTACGTCTGTCAGCCAGCTGGAGCCAAGACAATTCATTGAAAGCCGGTGAGATGTGATCATAGAGACGGATATTACATATCAACCGAACACAGGCATTATGGACTCGCTGTAATTTTTGGGTCAAGTCAGAGCTGAGATCACTTAATAGAACGTCGTAGTAGTCGAACTGTGACATGATAAGTGGCTAGACTAATATTTGTTTTAATTTAAAAGGAAGACAATTTTTTATTCGTCGAAATGAATGCAGTATAGAATAGTAATATGCGTTACAAGAGCGGTATGTTGAAGTTTTCATGTTCGAGGAAAAGTTTGAAAAAGCGAAACGTAGTTGAGCTTTTTTAATTTCCGAGAATTGAAAGAAAACATACCGTTCGTGTATCGTACATTATTTTGTGCCAAGATCGTTTATTACATACCTGAAAGAGGAATTTCTAATTAGTTGCAATGGAATCTCCATCTTGGTTTCTGTTCAATGACGGCAAATTTGCAAAACAAAAATATCTATCTTCAACATTGTTGCTTTAAAATGTTTTCTGTGTTTACTCTACTCCAGCAGGCCGTGATATACGTCTGTCTTCCCCCCCCCCGGTCTATAAATGCGAACTTAAAACAAACGGTAAGGTTATGTAATGATTTATTTTTCATTTTAATATTTTAACAATATTATTTATATAACATATTGCAGTAATAACATCGGCAAGTTGATTTGTTGATTTTTTCACGGCTTCCTTAATGTTACTTGCATCACGAATGCAGTAACTTTAGTGGAGTTGTAGAGTTTACTTAATTTTTGAAAATATTTAAAAACAGTAATTAACAGTGCAATTTAAGTGAAATTGCAGTGGTAAGTTTCCAATTTATAATTATTACTATATTGAACGTCTCTAAAAATAATATATTAAAAGCCTAAAGCAGTAAAATCAATATGTCACTTAAGCGGTAAGAAGAGGGAAATTGTTATGTGTGTTAGGTTGGGAATACTGAATGTGGAATTTTAGATTTTCCGCGGATTGGTTTTGTGCGGAAACCAAGCAAATACGCACGATCTCGTACAAAATACTTTTTACATATATGTTTAGTCTGTGTAGCGAAAATGAACACTGAACTATTATGCGTATTAAAGGTACCTGAAAAGGGTGCTTGGAGTTTCAAAATTCGCACTATCAAGATACGTTACGCATATGCCTTAGCTCGGGAAACTTTATTGGTTGAAGACCTGAGACTGCGAATGCTCCTGCCATCTACACCAGCATGTGAAGAACTGCTACGAGAGCTCCGAATGAAGAGGGACTCCGTAAGTGAAATCTTCTACAATACTGATGCCATAGTAAATAAGGAATGGATGCAAGCAGAATATGAACTGAGGCACGTAGTGACGCGCTTTGCGATCCATGGTTTCCATCATCGCATCTGCACCAGGAAGTCTTTCCACCAGGCCTGTCACGAGTGTGTATGTGTACTGTGTAGTGAACAGTGTGATACTTACCATGCCTTGGAATGTAACAAGAGATCAGTTTCGCTGATTCAATTTTGTACAGATTAGCGTCATATAGACATTCTTCCCAGTGTATTGTGTAGTGAATAGTGTGACACTTAATGTATTTCTGACTCAACTTTGTCCACTAGAGTCATATAGACTTTTGCCCATTGGGCGCTTTACATATTATTATTATTATTATTATTATTATTATTATTATTATTATTATTATTATTATTAATTGATTAAATGGCGAACTTACTCGTGTTAATTATGTAAGCATGTGCGGCTTACAGCTGTTTCGGTACTACTTGATACCATTCTCAGAGCCTTCTGTGTCTCGGCGTCATCTCGACATCCTGCCTGTTGTGTGGGTGCGTTCGTGTCATGAATAGTTGATTCAAATAGTGGGTGTATTGTGAAATTGTGTTAAGAATTTGGTTAGGGTGTGTTTTATTGTGTCTGTATATTTCATATTGTTCTAGTGTGTTGAGTTTTTGGGTTATGGGTTTTATGTGTAGGATTTCCATGTCTGTATTTATGTTATTGTATTGTGGTTAGCATTAGCTATGTGTTCGGCATATTTAGATGTATTGTGTCCTCTGGTTATTGCTTTAATGTGTTCTTTGTATCGAATTTTGAATGATCTGCCTGTCTGTCCAATGTATAAACTAGATACAAAGAACACATTAAAGCAATAACCAGAGGACACAATACATCTACATATGCCGAACACATAACTAATGCTAACCATACATACAATAACATAAATACAGACATGGACATCCTACACATACAACCCAAAAACCAAAAACTCAGCACACTAGAACAATATGAAATATATACAGACACACTAAAACACACACTAACCAAATTCTCAACACAATTTCAGAATACACACACTATTTGAATCAACTCTTCATCACACGAACGCACACACACAACAGGCAGGATGTCGAGATGACGCCGAAACACAGAAGGCTCTGAGGATGGTATCAAGTAGCACCGAAACAGCTGTAATCCGCACATACTTACATAATTAACACGAGTAAGTTCGCCATTTAATCAATTATTTATATTCAAGTGTTAAAAGTAGTACGAAAGTTTCAAAATGGATTATTATTATTATTATTATTATTATTATTATTATTATTATTATTATTATTATTATTATTTAATCTGTGTAGAATGCATTCAAAATTGCGTAATGAAAACAAACTTGAACGATTTCTGAAGAGCAGAGAAGAGAGTAAATTAACGTAAAGAAAAAGTTAGACATGTTCAAAATGAAATGCGAAAGAAGAGAAATAATTGTCAATATTTTCAAGAAAAAAAAGTATTTCAAGTCGCAGAAAATACTTAACATGAATAATTAAAAAAAGTTAGAAAGTTTAATAATACTTTCTCAAAAACAAGGAAATTCATTTACGTGGATAGAACATAAAAGAGAAATGATCACAGACGTAATGTTGAAAATGTAATTTAAATAAAAAAATCAAATCAGGTATTTAATTTAAATGATAAGAACGTACTATAAATAGTTGTGAAAATCGATGAAGATATGTATTAATTTGTATTATTCAACAGAAAAAAATGAGTCAATTGACTTACCTGAAGGGAAAGACCTCGCATAACATCATCCAGGGAATTTGAAACATAGTGCTGCTGAAGTAGAAGAACAGGATGAAGAGTGTGAGAGGCATCCATTTCACATCTGGGTCGACGTAGCTGTAGGTACCGAGCAGGATACAACAGATTCCATTCCCCGCCATACAAAACATTGATACCAGCCTTTTGCCTAGCCAATGCACTGACGTTACCAGTGTTAAAGCGCCCATCACGCCTAGAACACCTGTTCCGATCTGCAAAACCACATACCCTCCGCTTATTTTTATTGTAAACAATTTTTCGAAAATGAATATTTTCCGTGTGGAAATGGGTGATAATTTATATTAAGCTTAACATTCCAGGTACCTAAAGACTGAAATTCAAGCCACATTGGAGATACAGAATTGAAATTAAATTTATGACAGGGGGCACTATGGCCCAGCGCTGTGGTTTGTTGTGAACTATTGCGCTAATACTGGTGACAGGCTACCGTCACTAATCGCGATTATCTACCTAAACGCGATCGGGTTTGTAGTGTGTCACCGTCCCGATCGCGATCAGGAGCTAAATCCTGTTTCCAGAACAAGATAATAGCGCTGAGGCATGGCCCAGTGGACGAAAGTAACATCTTAGTGATCTTTGGTTTCGAATCACCTTGATTTATATTATTTAGGAAGTCGTGATAGCTTCTGCTGTGGAATTTTGTTACCCCTTCCATTGTACTATATGAAATAGAAACGAAAATGAATGGCTAGAAAATGACATTTGGCTACTATTAGACATAGTGGAGAAATTTAATGCAGATGTGAGAAAAGTAAAAAGAAATATATTAACAAATGACAGACGAACTATTCATAGAGAGAGAGCAATAGAAGGCTGTTGAAAGATGTTTCATTTCAATAAATAATGGATTACAAACTGGAACTGGTTTCTTTTTCAGATTTTCAATTTCAGTCTCCATTACGAAGCTATCGTTGAGGTTAGGGTTGATTTTAAAAATGCCGGGTAGCTCAGTTGGTAGAGCAGCTGGCTACGGACTATGTTCGATCCCAGGTGGTGACAGGATTTTTTCTCGTTGCCAAACTTCCAGAACGGCCCCAAGGTTCACTCAGCCTTCTATAAAATTGAGTACCGGGTCTTTCCCGGGGGTAAAAGGCGGTCAGAGCGTGGTGCCGACCACACCACCTCATTCTAGTGCCGAGGTCATGGAGAGCATGGGGCTCTACCTCCATGCCCCCCAAGTGCCTTCATGGCATGTTACGGGGATACCTTTACCTTTATTACAAAACTAGCCGTACCCGTGCGCTCCGCTGCACCCGTTAGAAATAAATATAAAGTAATTACATAATTAAAATAGGACATTTGATCCAGGGAACATTCGTGTTTGATATAAGGATAAATCGTTTTATTATGTTACTTAATTTAAATTGTATTTGCATAATTAAAATGCGATCATTTTGATCCAGAGACCACTCATTTGGTCATAAAAATTATTTTAGGAAATACAGCAAACGAATGTACAGAATAGCCTATCAAGTTTTCTGTGCATAAGAAGCTATTTTAATCTTACCTGTCCTCGATTCACTCAGAAGTTACTGTAATAACATTATAGCATTATGTCCATCTAGAGAAACAACACTTTCCAATGGTGAATTAATAATTAATTATACAAATCGGTTAATTTAGCTTCTGATATTACTTCATACAAACACAGAAACATTATCTGTAGGCTATCTTTCATAGCTTTCGATTGTTGCTGTCCAAGGCCCCTTATAGACGAAGTCATTTGTTTTTTAATTCATTACACGGCCTTAGATGGCAGTTATTTTAATTTTAAAACTCATTTATCTCATTAAATATCAGTCCTATCAAAATTTTTCAAGGAATAAAACTTATCGGAAATTATTTTTAAAGAAACTTTTATTATGTAACATTTTTCACAAAAATCAATAATAAGCGAGATATTTCGATTTATTTATTTATTTCAGGCCCCCTTATAACCCCCCTTTTAAGTAATGTATTTTGAATGCCATATAGCCTAAAATCTAAGTTACAACGAACTTAATTTATATTCCAATTTTCATCGAAATCCGTTCAGCCATTATCGCGTGAAAAGGTAACAAACATACAGACAGACAGACATGCAAACAAACATTTCAAAAAAGCTATTTTCGGTTTCAGGGTGGTTAATTGTATATGTTAGGACCAATTATTTTTGGAAAATCGAAAATTACGAGAAAAATTTCGGCTACAGATTTATTATTAGTACAGATAATATAAATTTTTGGCATGATATAAATTTTATAAAAATGTCTTTTCAAAATAATGTAAATAGTAATGATATAAACTGTACCAATTTACATTGTAAAGCATATAATTATTTTGACAAATAAATTCCCATATCAAGCTGCAAGAAACAACAAAAAAAAAAGGAAAAAAAAAACATGAACAAACATCAAAAGAAAGTATGAACTTTAGGTGTTGTCCAGGAGGGAAACAAACATATACGTATGAACGTAGAGAAAATTGTTCCCTCTATGGTCATTCAGGTGTTGACCAGACGGGACCTATATTTGTTTTTTTGAAAGATGGGACATGGCAGGAGCGTTGCAATCGGAAAAACAACTGAATATCTCATAGCGTGGTAGGCCTGTTGCTATGGTAACAACGGTTGAGTTGCCAAACTTGCACTTCCCCGTGGCGAGTGCTTAATAGCTCTCTTGGCGACATCTATTGTGCACACAATGTTAGCATTGGTCGTTTCGTCTTTGATTCTCTGTCGATTTTTGTATTGTTTTCTTACCTCCGCGTGAATTGTCAATGAATGTTTTAACGTCAGCCATCTTCACGACAATTGCTGGCTTCCATCAGCTGGCAGCGTGGTAGTCCATATTGGAAACATGGCACTGTAGTTCCAAGTTCGGCCGCTTAACTGTCATGTCCCATCTTTCAAAAAAACAAGTATAGTGTGTCACCATATTTTCGGTAATCGCGATCTGAGCTAATCGCGATTAGCGACTGTAGTCTGTCACCAGTATAACCCTTCAGCTAGGCGCATTCCCAAACCCACGCCGGCTGACTACACTAAGATTTTCTGCGTACTCAGGATTCGAGCAGCAACCCCTTCTCGTCCATAGGTCAGCTCCCTCCTTGCGTCGCTAGTCGGCGATTGGGGAATGCCATGAAATGATAACCAAATGGAGAAATGGTGACGGAATGATATAGATGCCTAATATGGGAAAAAACTGGAGAACCTCGAGAAAAGCCCCAACTGCGACCTTGTCCAGAATATTCACTTGAACTGTAAGATTAATGGCCAGTTTGTCCAAGTAATGTTTAATTTTGCTTAACGAATGTTAAATTAACAGTCTGTTTATTTTTAACGCTTTGTTAATGTATTTTCCATTTGTTCAACATAATTTTGTTTAAGATAAGCAACACTTAACTATAACGTCTGTTAGCACTATTTTAACCACTCAACAGCAGTTGGTAATGATTCTACACATGTAAGACAATTTTTGATTGGCTAAAATTAATCTTTAAATTCTACATTATAGAGTGAGTCATGAAACTTGCATAAAATGACAACCTGTTATAGTAGGCCACGCTCCATAAACAAACAGTTGACAAATGAAAGTTGTAGGTGACGTGCTGAATAATAACTACAAAGTAAGGTTATATTTCCTCATTGCTATTATGGATACGAAATAAATAAAATAACACTGATGTATTTAAACAGTCCAAAGTATTTTTTAAACGTTACATTACCAGTCATATGCTAAACATTTCCTACAGAGAGACACAAAATATTAATTTTACAACGTCTGTTCGAACAGCTGTGGAGACATCGGCCATATTTAACTAACTGTTAAATGAGTTAACTGCCCGAAATCCTACATTTAAAATTAATAAACTGTTAACAATCTGTTAAACCAAACTGGTGTTGAAAACATTCAATTTTATTAATTAACAAACTGTTTAGAGTTTAATAGTCGTTAAATTTTCTAACATTACTTGGAAAAACCGGTTATAATTATTGTCATTAACCCAAAATACTGAAATTAAATGGCAGAAATAATATAGTACAGAATTAAAAATTCCTTGATCCCTGAGCTCTGGAATTAACAGTGCAGACTCTCAAAATATTTTTTCAACAATAGCTCCCTAAAAAAACACATTAACAGCTGTCTATGAGTAAGAACTGCAAATTTTAGGGAAACAAACAGTATCTATTACCCAGCCAAGACCACTTAGATTCAACTGCTATTAAATTTGTAAAATATTTTTCTTTTGAAAATGAAACATTAGAATATTTAATTTTAGAGTCTTATCTATGTCTTACGCCAGCGGTGACCAAAGCGGTTGTCGCGATTACATCGTATAAACAGACATTCAAACGGGTACGAGGAGTTTCCTGTACATTGCTGTGTGTTTCATTCACGTACTGAAGGCAAGCAGTGGCGGTATCATGTCGCTCTACAAACTCTGTCTCTACAAGCAGTAAGAGGTGGTTTCGTAAAGAATGAGAAGGAGAACTTTTTTGTTGTTCTGTCGGGCAAAATGTAATATTATGTTTACTTTGCTCAATGATTCAATTAGGAGTATGTAGAAACATTAATTGCCACGCTGAATAATGTATTATTATTATTATTATTATTATTATTATTATTATTATTATTATTATTATTATTATTATTACTGACCACTAAGTATGTGTTTCTGTAATAATTCTTCTGTTCGTGCATGAATATTGATATTTTTAGATCTTCTCCCTAGAAGGATAAAATTATTAGGTTTTATCTCAATTTTAATCTTCTTAATCTTTAGATGAGGGTAACTATTTATTAGTTATTCATTTAATAATAATATTGTAGAGAAACTGATTCAATATTATGTGCCAACGAACTGTTAAACGCAAGGAATTGACATGTCATAAATCATAGCCAGGAAGAGAAAGATGAGATAAATAAATGTAAAGAAGTCAGCTACCTAATGGAATTTGAAATATCTCGTGCTCTAAAGTCTTCTAATAGAACAGAATTTCTCAAAAGAGTAATGATTAAAATAGCTTAAATAACTTGTCTATAATAAGTTTTTAATTTTGAAAAAATACGAGTTTCTCACCAAGTATCGAGAGAAGAATTTAGAAAATTCCTGATTATATTTAAGAGGAAGTTTAAAAAAAGAAGCAAGGAAAATCGTATATTATTCACTGGCTCTTAATGACAGCAGTCACATTACTGATACAGCAAAGCTTGAGATTTTTATCCGCGGGATTGATCAAGATGTTAGTACAGGAACCACCAATAGTTATAGTTTTCATGCCAAGTACCTTTCCTCCGTCTCCTTACTTCATAGGCTAATTGTCGCGTGTAATCACTGCAGCTTGAGTTTTGGTCACCGCTGTCTTACACTAAAAATAAACAAATATTTCTTAAAAATACTTTTTCATTGGAATTCTCAGTTTGCCCGGAATAATTGGAAAGCAGTTTAAATATTGGTGGATTTGTAGCGACTTTTCCTTGCGTTCACATACAAGTCCCCCATAATCAGTATCATTTACTTTACCGTAATCCATTCTGCTTCGTCGTGCATGCCATATTCTCTGAACACGTGCACCATATATGGTCTGATGGCCGCCAGTCCGCCGAAATTAATCACAACAAAGTATATGTTGACCAACAAAAAAGGATGCATGGTGGTCCGTCGCAGCATCTCCCTCCACGTCTCCAGGCTGCAGTGCGATTCCTCGGATTCCTCCACGTTCCTGCCGCCACAAGAGCCCAAAATAAGTTCTGGAGACTTACATTTGACTATTGTATACTTTATAATTATGTTATGCTTATTGAAAAAAAATCTTGGTTAACGTGGTTATACGAGAACGTTAAAAAATTCTTACTCTCCCTATTATCTAGAAGTGTTAGGGATCTGAAATTCTACATTTTTATAAGTGGATATCTTAGTACGAGGCGCATCCAGAAAGTAAGTTTCCCGATTTTTTCCCCTTGAAAGTAAACGTAATTAGCCGTGTCAATTGCGCATGTGTAACAGATCTATGACGTATCAATCATATGCCAGCCGGACAGGTCCCACCTGGTGAGTAGCGTGGCAGCAGTGGTCCGAAATGGAAGCTCTTATTCCTTCTCCCGCCGCCTGCGAGGTTCGGTCGGTGATAAAGTTCTTTAATGCACAAAGCATTGCGCCAATTGAAATTCATCGGCAGCTCTGTCAGGTCTATGGGCCGAACATCATGAGTAAGCAGGTGGTGCGTCGCTGGTGTAGGCAGTTTTCCGAAGGTCGTCAAAGTGTCCATGATGAAGAGCGCAGTGGGCGACCGTCCCTTATCAATGATGATCGTGTTGATCTGGTGCGGCAGTGCATCATGGAGAACCGTCGCTTCACGATTACGGAGCTGAGCAGCCATTTTCCGCAGATATCACGATCCTTGTCGCATGAGATTGTCACTAAGCACCTACTGTTCAAAAAAGTGGGTGCCGAAAAACCTGACACCCGAACACAAAATGCAACGTTTAGGAGCAGCACTGATATTTCTGCAACGGTATCACGATGACGGCGACGAGTTCCTCGACAGGATCGTCACGGGCGATGAGACTTGGATTTCGCACTTCACCCCGGAAACCAAGCAGCAGTCAATGCATTGGCGGCATAGTGGATCTCCGGTCAGGACGAAATTCAGACAGACGCTGTCGGTACGGAAAGTGATGAGCACGGTGTTCTGGGACAGGAAGGGCATTCTGCTCATTGACTTCCTTCCAAGAGGTGAAACAGTGAACGCTGACCGTTACTGTGAAACACTGCAAAAATTGCGACGTGCCATTCAAAACAATAGGCGTGGAATGCTTACTGCAGGTGTTGTACTCCTTCATGACAATGCTCGTCCACATACGGCTCGGCGCACAGCAGCTGTTTTGACGGAATTTGGTTGGGAGTTGTTTGATCATCCACCCTACAGTCCTGATCTTGCTCCCAGCGATTTTCACGTTTTCTTGCACCTCAAGAAATTCCTGCCCTCCGGTGATCGTTTTTGGCAACGACGAAGAGCTGAAGATGTCTGTCACACGCGCTGGTTCCATTCACAGGCGGCAGAGTTCTAAGACAGAGGGATACAAAAGTTGATCCCACGGTACGACAAGTGTCTCAATTCTGATGGTGGCTATGTTCAAAAATAGCTGAAACATTGCTGTACCTTTTGCCAATAAATGTTTTTCTGAAAGTGTGTGTTCTTTTTTTTTTAAATAGGGAAACTTACTTTCTGGATGCGCCTCTTAATAAGCATGCCAATTTATATTGATGTAGGTCGAAGTGAACTACAGGGTGATCCGTTTGGGTATGGATAAAGTAAAAACACCGTAAAACAGACGGTGCTGTGAATGGGTCTGAGGTGTATTGGCGTGAAAGGTGGTAAGATATTCAAAATTACCTGAAACATACAATATGGTGGCAATGGGAAGGACAATAATAATAATAATAATAATAATAATAATAATGTTTTATTTTCGCTGGCAGAGTTAAGGCCATAAGGCCTTCTCTTCCACTCAACCAGCCTTAATCAATACAATACATATTTAAATTACGAATATATAAGTTTTAACGACTAATAGACTACATATTTATTTAAATTTAGATAAACCTATAAGGTAAAGTAGTAACTTAATTTATGAGCTAACTTAATTCAATCAATTATAATTAATTTGAGATTTGAGATAGCTAGTAAAATGATGAAAATTAATTTAATATAAGCTTACTAGAACTATGTTACAGGGAGAAAAAAAATATATAATATAAATCTAAAATATATTTCTATAATGAGAATATTAATGTAATTGCCGTGAGAGGTTTTTTAATCTATTTAGAGAAATTAATGATAATAATAATAAGAATGGACAGAAGTTAGTTTCATTATATGTAATAAATATTAATCAGCAATTAATTTGTTAAGTAAGAATTTATGTAATTTTGACCTAAA
Organism: Periplaneta americana; assembly: GCF_040183065.1. Taxonomy (NCBI): domain Eukaryota; kingdom Metazoa; phylum Arthropoda; class Insecta; order Blattodea; family Blattidae; genus Periplaneta; species Periplaneta americana. The sequence continues at coordinate 57,164,376 of NC_091118.1, read as the reverse complement.
TGAAGTTACTGTATTGTCCAACAACCCCTTACATCACTCGGTAGCGAGTTCCAATTTCTAGCAACTGAAACTGTACAAGATGAAGAACATAAAGATGTATTGTGGTAGGGTATAATGAGTAAATTATTATGATGAGATCTTGTACTTAGCTGATGATATGCGGATAAATTTTGAAAACGAGAAGCCAAATAGATTGGGGTAGCGGTGCGCAGAATTTGAAATAAGAGAACAAGAGAATGCAGGGCTCGTCGATCGCTTAGCTTTAGCCAAGACAGAGTTTGGAAAGACGGGGAAACATGATCATACTTACGAATATTACAAATATAACGGACGCACGCATTATGCACACGACAATGGTTTGCACAAAAGGGAAACAAATTACGAAGAATAAAGAATACCGTTGGAGTTTGGGATTCGTCCGCAAGAGCGTCACGACACGAAGAACTTTTACTTACCAGGTTGAGGATTGGCCACTGTCATCTGACACATGGCCATCTAGTGGCAAGCCTCAGCCGGAGTGTGATATGTGCCGTGTTCCACTTACAGTGGAACATTTTTTATTGCATTGCAGAAAATATGACCGTGTCCGTCGGCAATATGGAATTCAGCCGACTCTACGTGAAGCTCTTGGAAATGATTTTAATTGTACTAATGCAGTTCTGAGATTTTTATCGAATACAGGACTTGACAGGATGATTTAGTTTTTTACTAACCCGTTTTACTTACCCCCCTGACCCTTTACATCCGTAGGTTACTTTTGTTTAGTATATGTTTTTAACAAATTTGACATTGGGACCTTTTATATCCGAACATTTTAGGAATGCGCCAGATAATTTATTTCTGGTGGCATTTGTTTTTATTATTTTATTGTTTCTTTTTAAATACTAGCTAGGGTCTGAGAACTGCTCAATTTTATGTTTTTTATGCATCACCTTATTGAAACTGCATTTGTGTACCTCGTTTTAACCGTGACAACGCTTTTTAGTTATTTTAAGTATTCTGGTAATTGTATTGTGTTTTTGTTTAGTGAAGGATTTTAGATAAGTGCTCAAATAGCCATAGTAGCTGACGAGCCCTTTTTAAACCCCACTAACTAACTGTAAAACATTTGCTACTGAACTTTATTTGTTTAAACTTTGTGCATACAACACTGAAAGATGGGAGATTCCTCAGAGCTCAACATTACCCCCCCCCCAATTGCGCACCCTGCACAACTCATAACGGTGATGAAATTCAGCCCATGTCCGTTGAAACATAAGAGAGGTGATTTGTTGAAAAGTTTGAGTAATTTTTACTCTCAGATTCAATGTTCCTGGGTTTTTGTGAATAGACAATGTCTTTAACAAAACCCTACACGAAGAAGTCAGGAGGGGTTAGATCTGGGGAGTTTGGAGACCAAGTCAAGAGATAGCTGCTTCTTGTACTAGGTTTCGACTGCGACCTTCTGTATGTTTTTTTTTTTTTAACACAGAACCTGTTTCTACAAATGTTCGATACCACAACCTAAGTGCAAGTCAAGCGTGGAATGAGACCTCTGCCATTGGTTGAACAGCAATTATACTTCTCCTCTGCCGGCAATGTTTACTTCTCCTGTCAGACATTATGGAACGAAGTATAGTTTTTAGTAAAAATTATAATTTGTGATTCAATTGTGTCGTAGGTATGGAATATGAACAAAATGTATCTAAGAATTCAGAAGAATTTTCTGTACCTAAGTACACGGACGGACAGACAGATAGATATACACACACAGAGGCATACAGAAAGTGTGATAAATTACATAATTTTGTTTTATCACAACTTACGGGTGTGCGGAATTCTCATTGTTCCGCTCTGCTTCTGGCTTGCACTGATCCGTGGTTTCCATATTTTCTTCATAGCCGTCCTCCTTGATTGCAATGATGCCGAGCCATGGAAGAGAAGTTAATGATGCAATTTTTCATGTGTTATAAAATACAAAGAAAGCGTCTGCAGTCTATTAAGTTTGCACTGTATTTTAGTCCTCTCACTTGCTAACTCAGTCCTCCAGAGTTTCTGAAGAGAAAACCAGACATTGAAATCAGAGGAGTCATTTCAGTTTTTGCTCGAGGAGAGGGATAAGAATTTTGGATAAAACCTTATAAAGTGTACTTCTCCCTATTTCCACTAAAAGATTTGTTTCCGATACCGTTAACTGAGGTAAACCTAATCATTAAAAAGGATTTAAATCATAATATCATATGTACTGAACGTATATTATTTTTAAATATCATAATTTTTCCAATTTCTTAAGTATTTTTTATTACTGTAAGTCGAAAATAGGGCTGATATCTTGGTTTTATCTATGGTCATGTTTATCCCACTTCACAACACATTTTCACTTTCCACACATAGACCTAGTTTTTATCTTCTTATCCTATTTATACGATACGTAATTTATATGTACTTGTTATTATGACAGAGGTGTTAACAAATGAAGACATAATTTTATTGATAAAAATTTTAGTTTCTAAAAACTAAAAACTGATATTGTACTTTATATTTAATAATATAATAATAATATAATCCGTTACGCTACAGCCCGTGAAGGGCCTAGACCGACCAGACGGCTGCTGACCTCACATCCACATGCCGAAGCAGAGGTGGACGATCATCCAACCAGAATGGAGGTATCGTGTGGTTAGCACGATGATCCTCCCAGCCGTTATAGCTGGCTTTCGTAACCGGATTTCGCTACCTATCGTAGCTCCCCAAGTGCGATGCTGGGTGGGCACCGGTCCCATACACTGGCCGAAATTTCATGAGAAAATTTCTTCCCCCATGAGGACTCGAACCAGCGAGCATTCTATAACGCGAGTCCTAAGCAGAATGCCTTAGACCACGACGCCACGGCGCGGAACGTACTTTTACTTAGAATAAGTAACAACCACTAATGTAGCAAAGGATAACGCCTTGGTTCCATTTGAGCAAAGTCATTAAGTTGTTTGTCTTCTATTTCTTAAGCCTTTATAAAAGTGGAATATTGTAATATTAAAATCATAGTTCTCACACGTTTTTCTTTAGTTTTTGTTTAGTTAACTGCTCAAAGACAGGTCTGAACCTCACAAGTGAAACCACCAAGGCATCACTTATGAAGCAACTAAGCCAGGGGATAATGGGGTAGAAGGGCCAGTTCTTTTCCTCCTTCAATGTATACATTGCCGATTAGCTACATATTACATTAATCAGACTTCAAATAATACAAACAATTGTTCTTTCTCTCACACATATGTATAGTCAAGTGAGATGTTCTCCCTGATAACTGATGTACTTACATATCAGCCAGAACCTCAATCACAGGTATTTTCTCTAGTAGTACTACTCAATTACTTTTTTTTTTTTTAACTCAGGGGAGTCAATTGCTTCCTCAGCTTCCCAAATGACGCCTCTGATAGAAACGAAAACAAATTTAATCTGCAAATGATTTACATCAAATTTACTGTGGTCCTCTGCTAGTCCATCCAAAGACTCTTCGCATCAAATATATCCTCCGGTGCATAATACTAAACGTTTCTCAATATTTGCTGCAGTGAACTCTACAGGGTATAAACGATATAAACTGCCAAAAAATAGAGTATAAATTACTGAACGGAAAAATCTAATACAATTTTTCTGTAACTTTTGTGGTTTCCCTACAAAAATATTCTCTATGAATCTAGCGTTTTTGAAACGTTAGATACTTCGGTCCATACAACTGTAGAGATATCCTTCTTTAAAAATCAGGGTATTCTGTTGTGGTGGTGTTAGCGTGTGTTGGACGGAAGGTCATCGGCAATGACGTTCACATTTATTCGAACAGTAAATATTAGACTACTGTCAGTCCTAAAAACATGGCATTTTAGGAATTAAAAACAAAAATTGAAGAAAAAACCTAAATATCACTACAAATCATGTTTAGTAGATCCAGATATGAGGCGTTTAGTTGCAAATCAGATACATCACTAAAATATAATTTTTCATTATGGAGGAAAAACGTTTGCAAGGAACCAAGGATTTGAAACCAATACTATTCTTTCATCACACAAATCCATGTGATGTATCTGGCTTTGGAGCATAACAGTACTATAGCAGTTGTATAATCATATGAAGATAAGATAGGCTATATAACATTAACTCATTTTCGAAAAAAAAAAAGTGATATATCTGATTTTGCAACTACACGCCTCATATACAGTCTCGTATATTTTTTTCAGTTTATATCATATACACCCTGTAGAAATCGATCTTTTTCGATGGAACTTATTTTTAGAGAAAATGCAGAAATATTGGCGTTGCTAAGCCATCGACAAATTGACTGAAACAAAAGTCATAAACGTGTTTTCTAACAATATTCAGTAAAATATTTGGTGGATATTTCGTAGTTTTTGCGATAGAAGTATATTTCTTGGTTATTGGCATATTTCGAACAATTATTCAAATTTCGCGTTATTTCGCGAGCATGTTTTGCTTAAGTATGATATTTGAGGTAAAGTAATTGCGGAAAATTTGGCTCGTTCCAAAAAGTACTGTTCCTATACATTTATGTTATCCATTTCTAACTTATGGCTGTGATCTTCAAATGTTAGTAAACGAAACACAGTCCTTGTGTTCAATGTTTACTATGACGTGTGAAACTCTGTGCGTATTTCCGTATTATGCAGTAATGCACTGTCATTTTTAAGTGACGTAACAGCCTGTTGACAGACCGCAACGGATTCAGCTCTTCATATTAATACAGAATGCAAACGAAATTAAGTACCAAAATTATATTGGCAATACATATCGGTCTACTGAACAAACTTTGTACTGTAGTGAAATTTTATTTTTAATTTGTAAAATACCATGTTTTTAAGATTGATAGTATAATTATTTGTTTACATTTCGAATGGATGTAAATGTTATTGTCAATGACCTTGCATCCAGCACTCAACATATAGGCCTGTCTATACACAACAGAGTAACAGACGACTGATTTAGCACACGTAAAGAGCAAAATAACATAAATAATGAATGTATTATTATTAAATACATGTTACGAGGTATATGCCAAAATTTTAAATGGAAGATTAAAACAAGAAAGTGAATTGTTCCTTTCAGAAAGTCAGAATGGGTTCAGAAAGGGCAGATCTTGCATGGATGCTGCCTTCTCGATAAAATTGTTAATTGAAAAAAGACGAGAGTTTAATTTAGAAACGCATTTAGCCTTTATTCATTATATCAAAGCTTTTGATATGATCAAAAGACCTAAATTAATGGAAATTTTGCAAAAAAGAAATATAACAAATATCCTGCTTCAAAACATTTGCAATATTTACACTAACAGTAAAATAAATATAAAATTTAATCATTTTACTTCTAACTATAGATCCATAAATCAAGGAGTACGACAAGTTTGTCCATTGTCTCCAAGTCTCTTCAATATATACATGGATGAAATAATACGCCTTTGGTGTGAGGAGTACAAATTAGGAATTCAAATTTCAAGTTCCATAAGACTATACACAGTTCTTTTCGCGGACGACCAAGTATTAGTTGCAAACTCCGAAGACAATTTACAAATGGATATATTTAAACAAAATAAAATCATGGAAGAACGTGGCATAAAGATTTCACCAGAAACAAACAAAATAATGGCATTTGAAGGTACAAACCCAATTCGAAGCAAAATTGTTGTTGAAAATGTGATTCTAGAACAGATAAATTCCTTTTCATACTTAGGATGTAATATATCATACGAAGGAGAGAATGATGTAAGCAGAAAAATTAACAAATTTTTGCAAATATTAGGACTCCTAAACCATACTCTAAAACCAAGTTTAGTACAGAAACATTCCAGAATAAAGCTGTATAAAACCCTTGCACTACCAACTCTCCCCTATGGAAGCGAAATTTGGGTTCTGAAACAAAGAGATATCAGCAGCTGAAATGAAATACCTGCAACGAACTGCAGGATACACACTTCTGGACTACAAGAGAAACGATTATATACTGCAGGAACTCAACATGCAACCATTAGAAGAAAAAATTACAGAATACAGAAACAGATGGCTTGAACACATTTCTCGTATTGCAGCTGGCCGGACACCCCAAGAAATGCTAAAATACCATCCTCAAGGACAACGACGACCTGGACGTCCACTGAAACGTCTATTGGATCCTGTATAGTTGGAACCGAAACAGGCCAACAATGGCCTAATTTCGTGCCTAGAATATGATGATGATGATGATGATGATGATGATGAATGTATATTCTCTTCCAAAAAGTTAGACTTGAAAAACACATTTTTTTTCTGAGAAAACCATGTCAGTAACAGAAAATAACAGTATTTAACTTGTTTCTTCAGTCACTTATGCTCTATCACCACCTTTTTTTTTCAGTTTATATCGTTTACACCCTGTATATCGTTATAAATCTGAAATCACTTAAGCCTATATTCTTATATATAATTAAAGTCAATTTGAAATCATACTCACTACATTGGCATTCACAACAGTCATTTGAATCATGGGAACAGTGACCGCACCTCCCTTCTTCGTGGCATTATGGTACCTGATGAGTTGTTCGAATTCTTCCTTCACGTCTTCCGGTGACGCCCAGCCGCGTAACCAACACAGGGAACGCTCGGCGTCCTTCACTCGACCACGTGAAAGCAGCCATATTGGTGTCTCGGGCATCTGCATATTTATTCATATTTGTTGATACTAAATTTAGTTACAAATGTGTTAGGCCTACCTACCGAATGCATTATTATCCATAATTAAAGTCTGTGTGATGTATCTTGTCTCACTGTGAAGAGAGAGAAAGGAACTATGTCTTACTTCGTCTCTATTGTTATGGCAGTGGGGGAATGGAGCGGTGCCGTCCATCCATCCAGTGGCGGAAGGGACCAGTTGATACATTCTGCAGCGCAAAATAAAATAACAAAATATCTCTCTTCGTACTGTGTAGTTCCGTCACTGAGCTTATCTTTCAAGAAATTGAGTTCCGGTAGCCTGTACAATAACAAGGTTTTGAAAGGAATACTGAAAATTTACAACCCTCCTATAATCTCCACCCTCATTTGAAGGGACTTGGTTTTATTGCTACTGAGACAAGATAAACCTTACCAGGTATAGACAGTGGATGAGGGATGACTTATCGTTGAATGTAAGTGCACATTTACTATATGTTAAATTTTTTTTCTTTCAGACCATTGGCTGAACAGGTTTCAAACGTAAACAGACGACGTCAACATGCTACTGTATCTCCGTACAGTCAGAAGGAAAAGAAAAATAACGTACTGTAATACATATCTTGCAAGGTTCAGTCCTCGTCATCATTGATGCAATTACCAGCGTTGCAGTAAACGACAATATATTCTCGTAAGTTGTCGAAGCTGAATCGTCTTCGCCTATCGTTTAAACAGTTTTTGTATCCAGAGAATTTCTGAAGAAAACCTCTAAAATGGGGATCTCTCAATTTTTTACAGGAATAGTTGTACTGAGCATCATGTTGCACGTGTCGTTAGATCCGCACAACTAAATGATTGTGATGATGATGATGATGTAGATGGTTTCTCAGACTTCATTTCAACGCATTTCCTGTGCGATGTACTGTTGCAGTGTTTCTCTATAGCCTGAGTTGTTCTGGTTTTTATTTCAATTTTACATACATTACACACGATACTGTCTTAGTCAATACATAAAATGCCAATCTCATACTTCTTAATTGCATTTCGTATCTCTGAGCGAATTTAACGTTTTGCCATTATGAATGGATCATCACAACTTATTCAACGCGTACTAGATACTCGAGCAGGATAACACAACTTCACACATTGCGTTGCAATGTTACTATGAGCGGATCGGGGTTCCTTCGTTCTGTACGCTGCTGTACTCGCCAGGTACACAAAAGACGGACGGCGTGGCACGTGCCATATACTCTGATACGAAACAACTTCACTTTTCCTTAAGTCATCCCGCATTCACTGTCTACCCATAATCTGTGTAATTTTTAACATAATTATGAAATCAAATATTTACAGGCCTACACTAAAATTAGGCGTTCAAAATATGAGACAGTAAGAGTCATGACTAGGTAACGACATCAAAACATTGCCTAGAGACGACTACAGGTTTAAGGAACGCTGGCTGTAGGATGATGTTTACTTTACTGATGTATCTTCAGGTTCGTATGCAAAATAAAAAAACGTCGCGTGAAGGAGCTCTGTTCATTCGAAGTTTAATGGGTACGGGTTTTGTATTGTTTACTGCATTGTAATAGGTTGTTTCGACACAGCATGCATATTTTCTGTTTAAAAAGTAAAACTTTCGTAAGGAGTTCAGTTGTGATCTAACGAAGGTACAGTGAAGATGTATTAAAATGCTGCCAATAAATTCTGCAACTTTGCTTGTGCTTCTAAAATACTTCGGAGATGGCTGTTTTTCGGTCAAGGACGAACATATATTATGGTGTAAAGTGTGTAAATTAGACATAAAAGTTAATAAGCGTCGTGATTTACAAAAATATTGACTCTAAAAGACACATTGAACCTCTGGAATTGTTCAGTGATTTGAAGCCTGCTGATAAGTGAAAAGGGTCCGAAGCCTCAGGCCCTTCCTGATCAACCAACGCTGACACGAGGTCATTCTGCCTCCGTCCCTAACACAGTCGGTCCCAGCAGCACGGATCTCCAAGCTTGTTACATCTTACCTGAAATACATAGATTGAAGCGATGATTGGAAAGGACACACATATCGCCGCTGTCGTTCTCCAGCTTGTCAGCATACCCAAAGCGTAAGCAATGAAGAAACTCGACTGTACCACTATACCTGCCAACAAGAAGCATAATTAAGCAGTTAAGGGTACTGGGTAGTCTGAGCGTATGACTGTTTCTATGTGAAGAAATTTTGCTGTTATTCTTCAATTTTTTAATCTATCAATTTACAATTTTTACAGCATACACACAATATTTTCAGATATATTTTGGTTTTTAGATTATCTTTCTACCTCATATAATTAATTTTATTAAAAAATTTAAACCTGACAAATATTAATTAAATTTAAGTTAAAAACATAGCTATTTTAGGAACATTTTTCTCAGAAGCCGTTAGTACTAGAGGTTACTAATATTTCAAGCATATTTCCAATGTAGTTGACTATATTTTCTGCCATTTTCATCCCATTATGAATATTCGTTCATTAGAAAAAATTATTTTCCATCCTGAAAAAAAAAAAATAAAAGTTTTCATACTTTTCTGGCTATAAAATCCATAATAATTTTGATAACTATGTGGAAATACTATTCTTCTTCATATGAAATAGGAGTATGCAAAATTTGCCTCCTAGCTTCAGTAGTTTCTGAGAAAAATGTTCCGTAATTACCCATTACAATTTACAGTACATACCGGGTGATTCACGAGGATTTACCGCTACTTACGGAGCTTATTTCTGAAGACAATTTAAGCAAAAATTGTCATATAAACATGGGTCCTATTCCCAATATTTACAGAGTTACGTTTCGTTATTGGAACGCATTGCTGTGAACGCGTGAACTTGGTCAGCGTGCAGTCAGCAGCCAGCGCGAGCGCTACGGAAATCAAAGCTAGCCGTATGCATTTATGTAGCGCGACGAGTGCCGTTCACAAGCGTGCGGCCAAGTGTACTGAAGCGGACGGCGACATTTTTTAAAATGTGTTGTAAACTCTCCAAGACTGCAAATTAGGATGCAAAATTGAACTGCAAATAATGAAGTCGGTGGAAGTGGTGTGGTTTGTAATAATTGTTGTAAGTGCGTAAGAATAATGTGATTTTGTAGTTAAAATAGAAAAAGATGTCTGTACGAAGCAACTAAGGAGCTGACAGCACATTTTTAGCTTCACAATGCTTACGATGAAAGAGTAATGTAACGGAGAAAAATTCTCTCCGGCGCCGGGATTTGAACCCGGGTTTTCAGCTCTACGTGCTGATGCTTTATCCACTAAGTCACACCGGATACAACCCCGACGCCGGTTAGAATCGTCTCAGATTAAGCTCCAACTCTTGGGTTCCCTCTAGTGGCCGCCCTCTGCACTACGTCATAGATGTCTATGAACGCAGGACCGAAGTCCACACATGTGCTGAGGTACACTCGATATGAGTGACTAGTTGGCCGGGATCCGACGGAATAAGCGCCGTCTTAAATCACGAAGTGATTTACGCCTATCATATATATTATTTTAATGTACCGAAGTACATATGATATTTCCATGCAGATATTCTGCGTCATCATACGATGAAAGAGTAATGGAACGGAGAAAAATTCGGGTTCATATCCCGGCGCCGGAGAGAATTTTTCTCCGTTCCATTACTCTTTCATCGTATGATGACGCAGAATATCTGCATGGAAATATCATATGTACTTCGGTACATTAAAATAATATATATTCTCAATGCTTGCCAACTAAATAAATTATACTTCTGAATGGTTCATTCTCTATTTGTAGTATTCTTTTACTTTCAAACTAAAAAAAAAATGTATTTTATAAACAACTTTAAATTAGTGTAACTCTGAAAATATTGAAAATAGGAACTGTGTTTATATGACTTTTTTGCTCAAAATGTCTTCAGAAGTAAGTTCAGTAATTGGCGGTACATCCTTGTGAAACAGCCTGTATAGATTTTATTATCCTAGTCCTTACCGTTACAGAGTTATTAAACAATTACGCTCATCGTATTGCTCCCGTGTGACGGTCGCAAAGTTTTTAAGTATAGACTCGTACAAAGACTTCATTCACGTCAAAATTCGCACAGTACCACCCGAAGGAAAGTTTTTCAGCAGCAGGGCAAGGTCGCCTAAGATAACAATCACAAAATAGATTGTAGTGAGCATTACAGTTCTCACTAGCCAAGGGAAGCAAGTCTTAGACTGAGACAGTAAAGCCGAAATTAACTCTTCCAGAAGTTCCTGGAGTCACGCGAAAGTCAAGAGTCTGATTCGTGAACGCTTAAATTTAGAAAAATGCCGAAATATGTAATGGTGGACCTAAGCAGGTCTACCGTGTAAAATTTATTTTATAGCTCATCAGTTGAGGTGGAATAAAAATACACTTAATATGCAAGATTACGAGTAATCTTGATCCTAAATAGCCATACACAGGGTGGCTGGTTAGTTTAGCAGAAAAATAACGAGGTAGAGCTGAAAGTACTTACTTGGAATTGAAGTCAGTATCACTCTTATATCAGGCTGGGAGGTCTCTGCGATATACGTCATTATGGGCGCCTCCATGAAGCCAATCCCTATCCCGATGATGACGTTGCTGACGTACAGCATGGTCAACGAGTAGGACACACTGTAGAGTATCCATCCCACGAGAAAAGGCAGGTTCACCAGTATCATAGACCACTTCCGGCCGAAAAATTCAGTGATAGTACCGGACAAAACGCTGCCGATTGGTTCGACGATGTATGCGATACTTCCTGAAACACGAATACAATTCTGATTTTATAAGATGTCTGCATTAAATAAATGATGAAGAATGAATTAATAAGCCCGCTGTGTCCCATAAAGGGCTAGGGCCTCCTAAGAAAGGGGAAACTCGTTTATAATTCACTTGTTGAGCTACTCCACGTAAGTTGGATGATTATACAGGGACATCATTTTATTTTTACTAACATTTCTAATATTAACCTGGCTATACCTTTGGCTTAAAGGTTGTGAACCGGAAACACCGTTTGCTACCCTCTTCCACGACTGGAGCTCGATGATACTGGCGTAAGATACGAACAAATCACTTTACTAGATATAGGAGGGATGAAAAGTTGTTCATCCATATACGTAAAGTAGGAAATATCACGATTTTGAGTTTGATAATTTTCATTAGGTTTTTCTTTAATCAAAATACAGTAAAGTATTAACAATAAGTGTTTTAACTCTCGAACTGATCTGTCCATTCGGACGTATTCATTATGCAGCGTATATTATACTGTCTACAGCACATTAGCGTACAATATAGGGAGTGAAGTTAAATTGAAAAATAATCATAATATGGATATTTAAACACATATTTGAAAATGATAGCCGTTCATTTCAATACATATTTCAGTTTTTTTTGCATATTATCGCACATAGACTATTATACCTAATTCCAATTACCAGTTTCGTTTTTCGTACTAGTAACTCATGTTGAAATAATTCTGTACCTAATCTATAAAAGAGTACCTTACGTAGTGTAAATTCAATCTTCATTTCTGCCCGATCCGAAAAGATAAAATTATTCAGACATGCTATTTACTGTCCGTCCAAGTGGTTTTGTCGCAGGGTCGTAGAAAGGGGGGAAATCGCGTGACAGTTAATTACTTAACGAGGTCCTTTTATTTAAGTTATTTTAAACAGTTGTATAATATTACTTAGACGTCCAGTTTCTAACAGAAATTAATGTTTTCAGAAAAGAGTTAAGACAGCCCAGCCACAAAGGGAGGGCAGAAGTGGGTGGGAGAAAACCGGGATGCGACATGTGCAAACGGATGACAGTACCTGTGCGAGAATATGATTCAATATTGAAAGGGAACATATTTCTGGAACATGCTATACTCACTAACTCAGTACTTGTGTTTACTATGACCGTAAGGCGACTTCGACTGTATCCGCTTGGTTCTGTGTGAAGAACGGTTGGAAATTTACTAGTAGAAGGTGTGAGAGTGAAGTACATTCAAAAACTCAGATACAATAAAAATTGAAGTAAAAATAAAATGATGTCCCTGTACATGCTACTTGAGCCTAACTACAGTGTTCGCTTAGCCAGTTTCACAGTTTGTTCTCTTTGAGATTGTGTCCTAGTTCCTTCCAAGCACATCTGCACCGAGTGACACTAGACCAGTGAGCTCCTACAAATTGTTTGAAGAAGTCTGCCCATCTTCTTCACGGCTTGCCTTGGGTCCTCCTGCCTGTGTAGGGGTCCCACATGGTGGTTATCTGTCCCGTAGAGTTTTTGCCTCGCCACATGTCCTTCCCACTTCCACTTTATGGCTGCAGCACTTTGCCCGATGTACTATGATGCCGTGATTCTCTGGAGCTTCCTGTTGGAGATTCTGTCTCTCAGCAAAATGCCTAGTATCTTCCGTTCCATTCTTCTTTGGCATGCTTCCCTATTTTTTCACTGTCTTTCTGTAAGTTTGTCATCGTATAGCAGTACTGGCAGGACACAAGTGTTGTTCTGTTCATCTACTTCTATTGGTCTTGGTGACTTATTTGGCATTATCTTCGTTTTGTTCTGATTCATTGAGAGGCCAACTTCTTTGCTGATCTTGCTTAATTCTCGGAGCATTTGTTGCAGTTCGTAAGATGATCTGGCGAATAACACTACATCGTCGGCGAATCTCAAGTTGGTTAATCTCTTTCCATTTATGGTTATGCTGTACTTGCCATGATGTTTTCTGAAATGTAGTGTTCGATAAGTAGTAGTGGTGGTGGTGGTGGTGGTGGTGGTGGTGGTGGTGGTGGTGGTGGTGGTGGTAGTAGTAGCTACATGTTACACTAATCACATTTCAGATGTATACAAACAATATTGTTCTTTCTCTGACACATATTGTCAAGTGAGATGTACTGTCTGATAATATAGATGTACTGTACTTAACAGCCAGAACCTCAGTCAGAGGTAATGTAAGTCGTATTTGTATATAATTACTTATATCCGATGCAGTTGTATGTTCAACTATGTAAGCAAGTTTTAATCCTGTTTGAGTATAAGAGAAGGCCCTACGTCCTTAACTCTGTCAGGTTTAATAAAGCCATTATTATTATTATTATTATTATTATTATTATTATTATTATTATTATTAATTAAATTTGATATGCTGTTTTAAATTGAATTGGATAGATTACATGGAATTAAATTTTATTGCGGATTATATTGAATTATGAACCGCAACCAGGAAGTCAATAGGATGATAGCAATGGCAAAGGAAGCTTTTAATAGAAAACGAAACATCTTCTGGAAAAAGAACTAAGGAAGAGACTCGTGAAGTGCTTTGTGTGGAGTATGATATTGTATGGCTGTGTGAGTGAGTGAGTGAGTCAGTGGCAGATTGATCGAGTGGGTATGTCATTGAGTAGGTACATGAGTAAGGGGCGAGTGAGTGAGTCATTGGGTGGGTAAGTGGGTCAATGAGTGGATACATAAGTGAGCGAGTGAATGAATGAATGGGAGATTGAGTGAGTGGAAGGTTTAGTCAGTGAGTGATTGACTGATTAACAACGTAACTTTAAAAGCAATAAAATATTGTTTTAAAAGTGAATGCGTCAAATTATAATTTTGTTTTTAGTTAACGGTTAATCTAGATAAGTAATCAGACTTTGATCTTAGTACCCCAAATAATTGTTGCAAAATTCTAACTGTCGATATCAGAACATCTTAAAGTTAAAAACTTATAAGATATAAATATTTCTTCGCAATTTTCTTATCAAGATTGGGGCTTGACAAACTTTATTGACGTCGAAACAGAGTTTTCACACCCTCGACGCCCGCTGAACATCTAACGCTATGTTGACGTAAAAAGTGACGCATTTGGTGACGTATCTTCATGTTCGTAAAACTTCGGATAATTGAAAGGGATTGGTGAACGTATTCCTTTAACATATGGCTCTTGTTTGTTGTTTCTATTATACGATGTTTCCCGCTCCGTTAACATTTATCATGTCGTAGTTCCTATGATAGTCAATCAATTGCGCTGTAATTTTTTTTAATTTATAGCTCAGTGTCAAAGAAAAACATGGAAAAAATTCGAAATGAAAATATTTCTTGAAAAGTGAGAAAAAATACTAACTTCGATGTGATCTGTTCAGAATATAAATTTACACCTTCAAAAGTTGGTAAGCGGCAAACTTTATTATTTTTCACGTTCGATGAGGTGTCAAAGCAGGAGAAATGTGGAGAAACAATGGAAATTATTTTAAAAAGTGGTCGCTACTCAAATTATTTATTGGTTTCCGTGTTACGGCGAGTTAAATAAAGGAGCGTTTTCGCTTGACGGAGTGTTCACCACTTGATCTTCGTCTGTTGAAATCTTAACTAAAAATTCTTTCCTGAGCCTTCTTGTACTTCGGTCTGAATAATTTATCCGTCTTGAGCTGTTCTATGAATCTCGCCCACAGTGGTAACTCTTAAGTGAGATGCTTTGTTTTAACATCGAATTAGACCTACGGTAAACTTCGTTCGCCCACGTTATCCGGCTAGAGACAGCGGGTCCGCTATTGAAATAACGTGCGGTGAATTTCTCTGATTGGCTTTCATCAATGACACCAACATAGCGTTTAACATACGGCGAGGGTGCGAAACCTTTCTAATCGCATTTTTTTTCGACACAAGTCAGATGTAGTTTCATTAACATTTCTGATATGATTTCAATTTATAAACTATAAAATAAAATAAACAATAAATAATTATTACACTTCATTACTATGCTCATTTGTCTGGTTATCGAAGATATTAACTTGGTGAAATAGAAATAAAAATATAATTTGAAACTTAAAAATTTCGAACTAAAAAGAAATTAAATTAAAGCAGTGTGACAAACCACAGAAAAATAAACGATATTACTTGGGTGCCCTTACCAAGCCAAGATGCCTCGCTCTGGGTGATGGTGATCCCTTCTTCACCATCCATCAGCGCTGCTATGACAACCGTGGGAAAGGAGTAAGAAGTGCAGAGGTCGAGTATCAGAAGATAAGAAGCTATATTGGCCACCACCTGCAATGAAGCATGAAAACTTTAATAATAATAATAATAATAATAATAATAATAATAATAATAATAATAATAATAAAAGAGGAGTAATTATAATCCCTGCCTCTTCTGTTCCGAATCCTAATAGTCCCTGTAGCGCATCATAATAGACCTTCTCATTCATACACTCATTACTGCTAGACTGCTCAACTTTCATAGCTTTTCTTTAGAAAAAGTGAAGCTGACGCTATTCTGAGTAAAAGGAAATAAATAATAAATGGATCACATCTATGTTTTTTCAAGCAACAAAACTGCCTTTTCTTTTAATACTTGTATGAGACTGATTGCTGGTTTCTCCAAGTATTGTTAGAACATTTAACGAATGTTAAACTCTAAACAGTTTGTTAAATATAGTTTTTTCATGTCTTCAACACTAGTTTGGCTTAACAGATTGTTAAGTGTTTGTTAATTTAAATGTAGGATTTAGGAAGCTAACTCATTTGGCAGAGAGTTAAACATGGCATATGACAGCTCAGCTGTTCAAAGGGAAGTTGTGAAAATATTATTTTATGTCTCTCTTTAAGGAATGTTTCGTGAATTACATAATATAACATTTAAAATACACTTTGGAAAGCTAATATTGGGAAGATAATCTTAAAAAATGAACTGATTATCATATCGGCTGCTATTTTGATACTGAGCTATTATATATTGAATATTTAGAAAATGTGGGATCTCAAAGTGGCAAGAAAACAAGGAATGATGATATACATACTATGCATGATACTCAATTGGGGACAATATAGATTTTCAAAACAAGTAGTCCTCAAAATTTTACAAGAAATTTAAACCAGATTTGAATATCCTACGAACAGAAATATACCACTTATTCCAATTCAACATCTAGTATTTACTCTTGATTCTATGATACTGGCTCTTTTCAACTAACTATAGATAATGTCAGTAGTGTTTCAAAATACACAGCGAGCATAATAATAAAAAGGTTTCAGCAGAAATTGCTTCTTTGAGAAGTGTTAGCATTAGTACTACAACATTACTTTGTAATAATATTATTATTCAATAGCAGTCATCTACAACTTTCATTTGTCTTCTTCTTTATCGATCATGGCCTACTGTACCAGTTTCATTTTTGTTTTGTTACCGATAAACTGCTATAATTTAATGTGTAACACACTGGAATTCCAGCTCAGCCACGCAGCCGACAAGTACACAACATGCAAAACAGCTGAAT
This sequence comes from Periplaneta americana, assembly GCF_040183065.1. NCBI lineage: Eukaryota > Metazoa > Arthropoda > Insecta > Blattodea > Blattidae > Periplaneta > Periplaneta americana. Next base: position 57,147,446 of record NC_091118.1, on the reverse strand, counting down.
TAGAAGCAATGGCTTTGCTTGAATACGGAGCTCGACATCAAACCAAATTGTAACTCAACCTGTTAGACCAGGCGTCTCAAGGCCAACGCATAAAAGTTGTTACACAGAGCAGATATAGATAGCGTAGTCAGCTGAAGAGATAAGCTCAATACCCGAAGATAGCCGATCGTTGATTCATATTACAAGCATGAGCGAGCTAAGTTGTAACTGTCGCAGGAGAAATTGCACAAAGCTGCACTTTTGAGTTGTACTGTCACAATAGACGGTTGTTTTCGGAAGGAATAAAATTTCGTAAGTCGTTTGCAGTAATAATAATAATAATAATAATAATAATAATAATAATAATAATAATAACTGTATTTTCTAATTATATATTATGAGTAAAAAAGAAGGCATCTGAAGCATGAAGAACCATACGTTACGTAATTATTTAAGTACAAGGAACTGGCTACCCTATCCCATTATCTCCTGGCCTAGTTGCCTCATAAGTGGTGCCTTGTTGATATCACATGTAAGGTTCAGACCTGTCTTCGGACAGTTGACTAAACAACAAAATACTTCATTTCTAGTAAATGGTTTTTGGTATCTCTCTTTTTTTTAAGTTCATACTATGTTGAATAAAATAAAATTCAATTAAATAATAATAATAATAATAATAAAATTAGAATTAAACTTGTTGATTGTTAAAGTACGTATTCTTATGATATATCCTCTCAAATTCTTTTCTCAAGTCCTTCAGTACTTCATTATATTTGTTACACTGGTCTTGATTGAAATTAGGTAATAATTTTAGATTAATTAAGTGGTAACAGTTATCCACTGAAACTTGCAACTCCCACAATTTCGCTTTCCCTGTGAAAGCTTTTATTTGTTCATACATTTGCGGTAATAAGGACATTCTTTCTTCGGAGATGGAGACAAAATCGTAGCGGTTACAGATGTCTATTCAAACGTCGCGGTCAATGACGTCATCCGGAGACACACGAACTGCTCCCGCATCTTGTTCCACTCTTACATAAAAAAAAAGAGAGAGAGAAGGAAGTGCTCCGAGGAGGCACTATTGAGACGTCTGTGTTAGACGATCGAATTTGCATAGGAAATAGTGGACAACAGTGAACTTCAAAATGGTAATGTCAACATGTGGTTACTTGACAAGTGAAAAGCAGATAAAGTTTTTATACAACAACAACACACAGTGAAACTAATAATTAGTAAGTTACCCCAGTCTACTTCGTAACAAATTAAGTGATTTAAACAAGTGCTCTACAAAGTGCTCCTTACACAACGATTCAGCGTTTTTAGTATTACGAAGTTCTTAACGTCATCATTTAAGTTTTATATAAAAACAAAGAAAGAACAGTTATAATCGCCCTATTCAACGACAAGACACTATAGAACTCAGATGACAGAACAACAAAAGCGACCAAATAAGTGTTCTTTTATAATGTTTATATTTTTATATTGTTGTTATATTATAAGTTTTATATTGCATTTTAGAAATTGATTGATATGAAGTTAGCTTAGTATTACTATTAGCACTAATTACTAGTAGACACACAAGTATAAGCGACATCCATAAATGTTTCACACACTCAATCACGAAAAGGAAGTTCACAGAACACACACACCAATGGCTAGGTTTTCAATCATTTACAAACTTAATAGCTAATTTATAATTATAATGTATCGAAAATGTTCATGTAAAACTCTTACTCATGTAAATGACTATTGTAGTAGATAAGCATTGGCGGCTTAATAAAAGTGTTACACATTAAACTACTGTACCAGGTTATGATGTTATATATGTTTCATGACTTACTCTACAATACAAAATGTAAAGAATAATATCAGCCAATAATAAATTGCCTTATATGTGCAAAATCATTACCAACTGCTACTGAGTAGTTAAAATAGTGTTAACGACTGTTATAGTTAAGTGTTGGTTGTTTTAAACAAAATGATGTTGAAGAAATGGAAAATACATTAACAAAAACTTAAAAATAAACAGGCTGTTAATTTAACACTAGTTAAGCCGAATTAAACATTTCTTGGAGAAACTGGCCATGAGAGTGACTTTTTTTTAATTTGTGCAATATTGCTCCTTAAACAGCACAAAATGTACTTTCATAATCGCAGTTTTAAAGATTTTAAACTCAATCTTTGATACATTTTAAGGTTTTTATATAATTAGCCCGGCTTGGCCGTATGCATAAATTTTTTCTTCAAACTTTTCTATGGATGCTGTGTCCAAAATTTCATGTACACCACGCAGTCTTCTCAATAGAGATTAGAGATGAACAACGATCGAGAAAGCAAGACTAACAACGCCAGCAAAGCCGAAAACCCGCACGACACTGTTGTGACTGCTTGTGAGTTTTCCGAGACGTCGAGATTGATCACTCCCGAAGTCCCGAACGTCAAACAGCCTTGAATCTCTACAGTTATTTATAACTGACTGAACTTTTATCTACTTTGGCAACTGTTATATATGTATGAATAATCAAGTAGCCTATTTGAAACATCATCTCTATCTTTCAGTGTATAATAATCCGTTCCCCAGTATTTATTTAATTACTAGGCCCTTATTAAAAGGCTAGGAATTTTCTTTTCATATGTTTAAGATCAAGTGTGCAATCTCAAGTAAAAAGATATTAACATTATGTTTTATGTTTCTTAGAAATGCAAATTTATTTGAGAATTGTTTTTTTTTCTATTTATATAATCATAGATAATATCATATAATAGAACCAGAACATATTGATAACTAAAATACTGTTTTGTCTTTTTGTGTAATTTAAACATTTACAATGTTATTTATTTCAAAGTTACGAAATCTTTCCATGCCGACCAAATGCTATTTAGAGAATGATGAGCGAGACTCGAAGCGCACGAGAATGACGAGACGAGACTCAAAAGACAAATGCAACGAACACAGCGAGCGAGAGCGGCAGTTAGTTTTGTTCATCTCTAGTGGAGACCCATTGACAGATGACCTAGCTGGATATGCATATAGAAGACTAGCTCTGATTAGAGTTATATAAAAAGTTTTTAATCAACCTCAGTGATGGCAACTTGAATAATGAATTCAAACGCTGAAACATAGCACATCCTTTGGCAGCAATTTTATTTATGTGAGGCTTAAAAGAAAGTCTCTGGTATAAAAGTATTTTCAAATAACTTGCTTCTTTTTTATTTGGAAATACTATGTCAAAAGTTTCAGTTTACATGGTTCTTGCGGTTTTCTTTTGGTGAAAACTGCAACGGAACTGTTGAAGGTATTGATTTTTATTTTCCACATACAAGAAGCCATGGAGCCGAACCGAGCACCTGCCATCTAGTAGTAAGCACCAGATGTGATAGGGACACTGCATGGCAAGAGCTGTGAGGCGCAGAGGTGTTATTAATCGGCTTTTCTTTAACAGAAGTTCGCCACCTGTTTTGGCAACACTATTATCCGATCACTAGGCTGGGTCTACCACTTTCAGACCGCATCCCTTGAAAAATTTCTAGGTTATATCCTGGAATCGAACCTGAAACCTTTCGATTCATAGTCAGACAAGCTAATAACTACAGCAAGGAGGAAATCTTTCAATAAACTTAGAGACTCATTATCCTGACAATTTTATAGTCCTCCGTAACTAACCTGTGACAATCTAATTCTGAAGAGAGAAGGTTTGGAGGCGATGCGTCCATTTGGGCAATCATTCAGACACTCTCCCTCACAACGACGCTGTCCTAGGTCGTATGAATGGGACCTGTAATAATTTAAACAATAACAGAGTTCATTTCTTAAGATCACAACACATTGATACAGTCCCAGAAACAAAAAAATTGCCCCACTCTTGACGCTTCTTATACAGCAAGATTCACATTACAACGATTTAACGATGGTTTTCAACCCAGTATTATTTGAATAGTATTATAGGAATGTTTCACAACTAATTCAAAAAGCACGAAATTAATCTGAAAATAAGATCAAAGTAATAGGTCTGCCTAACAGTCATTATGTAAACGTATTCGCAGACTACAAATTCAGAATTGGGATACATTTGAGAAAAGAGTTTGTTTTAATTAATTATGCAGGTTAATTTCGTTTACCATCATTCTATTTTACTGTACGATTTATAAATGTTCATCTACTATTAAGAACAGATCAATTTGCATCGCATCTTTTCAAGTGTCTTTCGTGTTATGACAACAAACGAGTTAAAATGAATGTCAGCAACTTCCAAAGCGATACCACTGCTTTGGGCGAAATACGAGAAATTATCAAGAATCGATCGGAGAACGACCAGTTGGTGATATTCTCCGACATACAGAAATTATATTTGAAAAATCTCGATTCCTTGTCAATTATCACTTTCTCCAAACTTACCAATGAATTCTGCTGTCGGTCTTGAAGTAGGGTCTTATATTTGATAAGAAGATTCTCTTATCACTCTTCAAGATAGTTTATGGTCAAAGAAAGTGAAGTTGTCTATCTTCTACATGATACTGCCACATTTCAAATTTATCCATAAATGCTCTTAGCTAGTCGATCACATGTCGTGCAATTCTATAACTCGCACGCAGTCTCACCTTGTTTATACCCCATTTTTATCTTTAGCTGTTCTAAAGCAGATCTAGACAGTATTTATTTACTAAAACCTTCATTGTGTTTATTTGTAACAAAATGTCATGCGTAAGAAAGTGTAATAGAACATAATACAAGCTTTACCTTCCTTCTTAATAAAAAAAATCTTTCTCTTTCGACTCATCACTAAAGGAAAATGATCTGGGGATTATTTTGTTTTTCACTTAAAACGAGCCGCCACTTACTGCAGACTCGAGCAAACTTAGGTCTTGCAAAAACCGCATACAGACACTACATCTGTGTGTGATCTGTGCTACAGTTAATATACTCCATTTTATTTCAAGGAGTGCAGTTCGGTGGCTCCTTTGAACACCCACTTACAGATTTATGACTTCCTACACAAACACCTCCGACAATTCCATCCTGTCCCCTCGTCCCAACATTGCACAGTTGCCACAATCCTGGTGACCCTCGAAATGAGACAGTGAGACTGACGGGATTCTTGGAATTCGGAAAAGATGCGGCAACTCTGCCTCCACGTGGATTTGACGGGAGCCTGTCAATTCTTCTGAACGAGGGTCGTGATTGGTTACTGACAGAAGAAGACAAGATTTCCGTCACAGTAAGGAAGACATTTATTTATGACAACCGATTAGTAGGGGGTAGTAGAAGGTCTGTCGGCAAAGTCCTTTCTATGAAACTGCACTCCGTGAAATAAAATACAGTATACAGAGTTCTTTTCACCTGACAGTTGTGTTGACACTTTGAGAGCACGAGTTGCCCACCCATGGACATGTTAATCTGTGACAAAATGTAAATAAACAACCTTTGTTCTATGAAATTAAATTATATTTTATTTAACGATTCTCGCAACTGCCGAGGTTATATCAGCGTCGCCGGTTTGCCGGAGTTTTGTCCCGCAGAAGTTCTTTTACACTCCAGTAAATCTACTGACATGAGCCTGTCGCATTTAAGCACACTTAAATGCCATCGCCATGTGCCGGGATCTAACCCGCAACCTCGGACATAGAAGGCCAGTGCTATACCGACAACGCCTCCAGGCCAACTTGTTCTGTGAACACAAAATAACAACTTTTGTACAGAAATGGATTGTACTGTTCCTAGTTTCCTCGCGTGATGTCATTTGTATAGTCTTTATTAATATGATTTTTAGTCCATACCTGTGGAGTAACGGCTAGCGCATCTGGCCGCGAAACCAGGTGGTCTGGGTTCGATTCCCGGTCGGAGCAAGTTAAGGCTGGTTCACAATAAACCGGAAACGAGAATCGGAACGAAAACGAAATCGGTAAAATTGTTTAAAAGTGTACATTTAAATGTGAGCATTCACAATTAACGAAAAGCTTGCCGGAGCCCGGGATCGGGAACTGAGAGTTGACCAAGTTTCAAATTTGGCGTTCACATTTCCGATCACAGCCCACTAGATTCATTCTATTGCCATCTAAAAGCTATTTTGTCGTCATATATTTTGTAGCAAGAAGACCGTGACATAACGTATGCATTATTTTGTTCTGTGCTGTGCATCATGGAGCAAGTTTTATTTGATGAGATTCTAATATTGAGTGTTAAGGAAAATCCTCACGTTTACGATAAGCGGCGCGCCTCGTATAAAGATGAGAAAATGAAGGAGAATAAGTGGCTTTTAATAGCTGCATCTTTGAACACCGATCGTAAGTGAATCATATTTTATTACTGTATTGGTTGTATTACACACTACGTATTCATCCTTCAATTCAATAACTACTGTCGTGTTCATTTTTGTTCTATTATAAATGTTTCTTCTCTAATTATTTTACGTTATGGTAGATTTAAAATAGGTTGTGATAATAAAGATGCATGAGCATATTTATAGTACCGTACCTAATGAAATGTTTCAGTTGAAATTTCGAAGAACGCAATTGGTCAATTATACACAAATTGGTCAATTATATACAAATGACATCAGAATGCGTAATATTGACTTTACATATCGTTATTGACATGCATATCGATATGCATAGTCGTCTACGTTCTCGGTTTATTGTGAATAAAAAATTTTCATATTCACGTCCTCTGCTTCTCGTTCCCGGTTTATTGTGAACCAGCCTTTACCTGGTTGAGGTTTTTTTTCAGGGTTTTCCCTCAACCCAATATGAGCAAATGCTGGGTAACTTTCGGTGCTGGACCCGGACTCATTTCACCGGCATTATCACCTTCATCTCATTCAAACGCTAAATAACATAAGATGTTGATAAATCGTCGTAAAATAACCTACTAAAATAAAAAAAATATAATTTTTATGTTTTGAGTAAAAAAATAGCTCTGTAGACTCACTAATCAGTATGCTTGAAGCAGTATGCAGATCATAGTACCTACCTGGGAGGCTGGAAGTGGTACTCAGTGCACTGTGTTGGCATGGTCAGGCTGATCTCACAAGTGACGAGACTGGGCTGACAGCGTCATGGATGGAAGGGATAGACAGACATGAGTGCTTTCGATTTAGCAAGATCACAACGCGATAGTGGCAAAATTCTTGGTACTAGGATGTACGGTTCGGCAAAGGTTGATAATATCTAAATATTCTTTTCAAGAGTACCGTAGATAAGCAAGGAGCTAGTAGCGAAAGTCGCAGGAATAAATCGGTGCAACATTATATACAGAGTGATTCACGAGGATTTACCGCGGCTTATTTCCGAAGACATTTTAAGAGAAATATGTCATATAAACATCTCAATATGTTCAGAATTACACTAATTTAAAGTTGTTAGCAAAATACCTTTTTTTGTTTAGTTTTAAGGTTAAAAGAATATTACAAATAAAGAATGAGCTATTCAGAAGTATAATTTCTTTAATTGGCTAGTCTGAAGCTAAAAATATCTCGTTAATTGCTTTGCACAGATTTTAGTTTTCAATTTTTAACTAAAATTATATTTTTCTTACGCACTTGTCACAACAATTGTTACAAATCATACGACTTTAGGAACTTGATTATTTACAGTTGAATTTTGCATCCTAATGTACAGTCTTAAAGAGTTTACAAGAGTGGTGTGATTTGTAAGTTATTGTTGTGATAAGTGCGTAAGAAAAATGTAATTTTGTAGTTAAAAAATCTGTAAGAAGCAACAACGGAATGCACAACACATTTTTAGCTCCAGAATATAGGTAGTTAAAGAAATTATACTCCTGAATAGTTCATTGTTTATCTGTAATATTCCTTTACCGTTAAAACTAGAGAATAATGATATTTTACAAGCAACGTCATATTAGTTTAACTCTGAAAATATTGAGAATAAGACCCATATTTGTCTTTTTTTTTCATCAAAATGTCTTCGGAAATATGTTCCTTAAGTGGGGGGGGGGTAACTCCTCGTGAATCACCCTGTATGCATTTACTTACAAAATGAATGAATACATTCATAGAGAGTTAAGTTCATTCCTTATATAGGCTTCTACAGTGTGTGTCAAAAGGCCGTTTGCAACGGCTCAAGTATGATGGAGGAGATGAACAGGAACTTTTTATTTTGTGCCAAATATCTTGTAGAACCACCATTTTCCCGCAAGGATTCTGATACGGTGGATGTTTATGGGTCTAGGATCGCTCAAACTCCCTGATATTGCCTTCCATTTGTGTTTAGATCGTTGAATTTAGTAATCGTGTTTTGTGATCATACTGTTTCACTTCGGAGATGAACAAGGTCTTGTCTTTGTCGTCAGAGGGCGTTCTCTACTACAGAGAAAGATAAGACTGCATTTTGTACAGTAGTAGCCTATATAATATATACGGTTTTAATTGTGCCGTAACTCTGATGGTCAGTCACGTTTTCAATGCCAAGGGATGCACCCTTTCAAGTTGCAAGAGTCTCTCTACGATAAACTTCAGCTGCTCCTGGCTTCTTAATACAGTAGTTGTTTTGTTTATTGATGAGGTCCTGTTCAAGAGAGAGGAGATTCACAACAGACATATGTGGGATTATGCAAGTCCGCAGTTACAGTACGATTATTTAGTCCTGGCAGTCGCCGGCAATGTGCGCCTTGGTCAGGCGAGTCCATTAAGTTACGCCAAGGGATGTTCAGATTAATCTTTTGCCTGCAGTCAGAGCGATCGAATGTCACGCATGCGGTATAGCGTTGTGTTTCCAGTACAGTTAAGCTGTACTGCATTCCTTTACCGACCGCTCGCCCTTATCTCTTCTCCGGAGCTCTCCCCACTACCGATATTACTTCCCCTCTTTCGCGTCGCTGAGCTGTCGGACTAAATAATCGGTCTGTAACACTCTGATCAAAACTATACGACTTCAACATTTACCGATCAAAACACAAATGGAAGGTAATATCAGGGAGATTGAGCGACAGTGTTGTCAAATCTGTCAGATAGATTCCGGCTAAATAGCTCTTAAAATCTACTAAACTGGTGGAAAATCTTCCAGAAAACATGTTTTTATTTAATATATATACATCTGTTCACTGTGAAGAATTATTTTTTGAATCAATAAGATATTATATACTGTAAAAAGCCGAGAGGTGTCACTTTTGACAAAATTTACACATCACATAGCAGATTAATGAAATATATTATCTTTTTAAACCCTAGTTCCTTGTTAAGACACTCTTTGTAACACATATGACACAGTTACATCTTTTATACATTAATTGAGGGGTTACGTGGACTAACAGCTTAAGTGCAAGATCATACTTTTGAGTAAACTGAAGTTGAAAATTACGATATTACTTTTTGTGTGTTCCTATGATATTCCATCAAACTTTTAAAATATATATTATCAATGTAGCATTCCTTAAACACAAAAATGTAACGAAGTAATAGCTATTATTGAACTACAATATTTTACTCTTTCATCGTATTTTTAAAAATGTTAATAGCAACTTTTGTTAGTCCACAGAACACCAATAAATTGTTTCTATCGGAGAATATTATGTAATACAAGAATAGAAACACTTCTGTTAACTAAGTTTTGGGTTTTTAAACCTGAAATTTAATGTACAAAACAAAGATGGTTTTCATTAATCTTCATCGGTGACTTCAGATCCATCATTGCTTATAGAACTGCGCCGTTACATTAAGCCTCGGAATAGCCAAATTCTGACTAAAATCAAATTCTAGTACAAGAGTATCAATATCTTCATTCGCAAAATTCTTCACTTTTTCAAGATATTCCTCTTTAAGGCTGTTGTACTTCTGAACATTTCTAAGATGAATCCCATTGTCGATCATAGGGATTCACGTTTAACATAAGTTCAGTTTCCCTACAGCAGTCACAAATATCGGATCTTGGTTTTCTGAAACTGTAACAGCTGTTTTCTCTGAAGAATTGATGATAAGTTTGATATTTCATTGACAATTTTTTTCCTTTTTGTTCAAAGTAATATTGCCGGAAGGACTTAAACAAAGTGACAACATTTAAAGTGCGATCATCAAAGTACCGTCTAGCAGAACTGCGTCTTGCATAATGTGACGTCTTAGAAGGCAATAAACTCCAGTGTACGTTTACCATATCCCATATTTCTTGATGAGTCTTCCTTGGTCGATATGTGTGTTTTCCACGATTTTCAGTTGTAGCAACAGTCCCCACTTTCAAAGCTTGCTGACATGTTTACATAAGGGCTTCTGTATTTGCAACACTTTTAGTAAAATTCCTTTACATGTAGTGACATTAGTGCCCTCTAATTTCACTTTGTATACAAATGAATAGTGACTATTTCTTCCAGATGTAGGTTTCTTTGTGTTACGGAAAGGTTTTTTTTTCAATGTAAACAACATTGTGTCCTGCAGTTTTTTTTCTCCAATACTCCAAAATCCCCTGAAAAGTCTCTGCTGATCAAGATGATTGAATTCACCTACATAATTCAATTTACAACATGCGATCACAACAGCAAATCGTTTAGTGGGTATTGTTTTACTTCTCCTTGAAAGGTAACTTCTACCGGAATTAGCCTACGTTTCTTCTTTGCACTTTCTTTTTTCCAACTATGTTATTTTTCCTTATTTTCCTTTTCACACCTCTCGTGGATATAGTACTTCCATACGCAGCACCACTTTCATTGTCAAAATCAGTCTCCATTTATGTTTACACTGAACAGACACAACGCAGTCGGACCGCTAGACACCCAGTAAGAAAAAGCTTCTGCTTCTGCTGCCCTCTAGGAATAAGGTAGAGAAACAATATTTTGTTACAATATAAAGCACACAAGAGGGTGTCGGAAAATGTGATCTGTGAAATAACGACTTAAAGTCACTTACGTTGTTAGTCCACATAGCCCCTCAACTGTTGTTTGTTGTTGTTCAGTCAACTGTCCGAAGACAATTAATTTGAATCTCATAACTGACACCAATAAGGCATCACTCATGAGACAACTAAGTCATGAGGTAATGGGGTAGGATAGATAGTTTCTTTCCCCCTCCATTACGTACATCAAGTTGTTTTGTTTACTGATGTGAGACTCTTCAAAAGAGAAGAGATTTTCAATAGTCACAGTAGCCATAGTGGGATTATGCAGGTTCGCAGTCAATAGTCTGATCAAAAATACACGACTTCGACATTTACCGATCAAAACACAAATTGAATGTAATATCAGGAAAGTTGAGCAACAGTGTTGCCAACAGCTCTTATATCTGCTAAATGATGGAAAAATCTGCAGGAAGAAATATTTGTATTTAATGTCTATAGCCTACATCTATTCACTATGAAACATTATTTTTTGAATCAATAATATTATCATTAATTCATTCAGTGTTCTGCCCAAGGGCAGGTCCTTCACTGCAAACCCAGCCTTTTCCAATCTTTCCTATTTTCATTATATATTATAAAAATTGGGAGATGTCAATTCTGACACAATTCACATATCATACAGTAGGTTTCTTCATAGTGTCCTGTCCAAGGGCAGGTCTTTTACTGCAAACCCACCTTTCTCCAATCTTTCCTAGTTTCTGCCTTCCTCTTTGTCTCCGCATATGATTCACATATCATAACGTCGTCTATCATCTCATATCTTCTGCCACGAACTTTTCTCCCGTTCACCATTCCTTCCAGTGCATCCTTCAGTACGCAGTTACTTCTCAACCAGTGACCCAGCCAATTTTTTTTCCTCTTCTTGATCAGTTTCAGCATCATTCTTTCTTCAGCTACTCTTTCCAACACAGCTTCGTTTCTTACTCTGTCCATTTCACATGCTCTATCCTTCTCCATATTCACATTTCAAATGCTTCTATTCGCTTCGTCGTAATGTCTATGTTTCTGCACCATACAATGCACACTCCATACAAAGCACTTCACTAGTCTCTTCCTTAGTTCTTTCTCCAGAGGTCCGCAGAAGATACTTATTTTTCTATTAAAAGCTTCCTTAACCATTGGTATTCTCCTTTTAACTTCTTGGCAGCAGCTCATGTTACTGTTTATAGTACACCCCAAATGTTTGAAGCTGTCCACTTGCTCTACTGCCTCATTTAGAATTCGCAAGTTTATCTTCTTTATTTTTCTTCCTATGACCATGCTCTTCGTCATGTTGGCATTTATCTTCATTCCATACTGCTCTCAGCTGTCAATGAAACATCTGAACCCCAGTTCCTTGTTCAGCCACTCTTTGTAACATTGCATATTTAATGCATTAATTGTTTGTTGTTGTTGTTTAGTGAACTGTCCGAAGACAAGTTTGAATCGCATAACTGATACTAATAAGAGATTACTCATGAGGCAACTAAGTCAGGAGATAATGGGATAGAGTAGATAATTTCTTTCCCCCTCTATTGCATACATCGCTGACAAGTACCATGTTACACTAATTATACAAACAAATTGTTCTTTCTCTGACACATTGTCAAGTGAGATGTGCATCCTGATACTAGATGTACAGTCCTATTAGGCAGAACCTCAATCAGAGATACATGCATTAACATTTGGAATTCCAGTGCCTAGTGCTTCAGGATCATCTGCGTCTTCTTCTAGAAATACGAAGTTTGGTAAATCAGATGAAGGATGGGTGGAACGGAGAAAAATTCTCTCCGGCACCGGGACTTGAACCCGGGTTTTCAGCTCTATCTGCTGACGCTTTATCCACTAAGCCACACCGGATTCCAGTTCCAATGCCGGATTGAATCCTCTCAGTTTAAGTTCCACCTCTTAGTTTCCCTTTTGTGGCCAACCCTCGTGCACTGTGTCACAATGCCCAACAGACTATGTGCAGAGGTGCACTCATTACGAGTGACTAAGTGGCCCGGATCGGACGGAATGAGCGCCGCTCCGTCTTAAATCTATATGATATGCGTAAAAAAATGACTTAGTGATTTAAGACTGCGCTCATTCTGTCGGATCCGGGCCACTTAGTCACTCGTAATGAGTGCACCTCTGCACATAGTGTGTTGCACATTGTGCAACTGTCGCACATCTGTGACACAGTGCGTGAGGAATGTTCACTAAAGGGAAACTAAGAGGTGGAACTTTCTCCGCCCCACCCATTCTTCATTTTATGGTAATGTAGATTTCCTGCACGGAAATGTCACACGTACTTCGGCACATCACAACCATTGAGCTCTAATGTTCGCAAAGTCCTCACTACATTTACATTCAGATCTCATGCTTAACTGGGGGAGGTGTGACTACATAAATTCTTGTAACAAAGACAGCAGAGCAGGTTTAGCGTGGCTAAGATTAGGGGCATGGAAGGGTAATAAAATTGTCAACGAAGAAGGGGAGCGTCTTTGTCTGCTTTGCAGAGAAAAGGACTCCTATAAACATGTTTCATTATACAATGTGTCGAATTGGAACATGTACGGAGAAAATAATATCTACCACCCTCGATGCTAAGTCAGAATAGGAGTTCGCTTGCATGTCTTGACTTCATGGGGACTATAGAATGGGAACAAAAGACTGGATTGTTCCTCTTCAAGGCGAGAAAGATTAGAATTTCAGCTGTTGAAGTTTGTGACGCGAACTGAGGAAGGGATAATAGTATCTACCCAACTGTACACTTTTATGTCTTTTAGGTTAGCATATATTATATAATGTGTTTTATTGTGCCATTTTCATTTTAATATGTGTGTTCTTTTAGAGAGTAGTTGGATATAATCATAGGTGGGAGGGGGGGGGACCTACAAAGGAGGACTTGTTTTGGGTACAAAGCACGTACGGTCAGAAGACCCGTGCATTGAATTTTAGAGAAAATTATGATAATATAAAATCTGTATGTATAATATTACTCAATAAATCCATCCATCTATCTAAAAAACAATTTGGTAAATCAGGCTATCACATACTATATATTATTTTAATGTACCGAAGTACATATGATATTTCCATGCAGATATGTAATATAATATATATATATATAATATGCGTAAATCACTTCGTGATTTAAGACGGCGCTTATTCCGTCGGATCCCGGCCAACTAGTCACTCATAACGAGTGTACCTCAGCACATGTGTGGACTTCAGTCCTACGTTGATAGACATCTATGACGTAGTGTAGAGGGCGGTCACTAGAGGGAACCCAAGAGTTGGAACTTAATCTGAGACGATTCTGTCCGACGCCGGGGTGGGTATCCGGTGTGGCTTAGTGGATAAAGCATCAGCACGTAGAGCTGAAAACCCGGGTTCAAATCCCGGCGCCGGAGAGAATTTTTCTCCGTTCCATTACTCTTTCATCGTATCACATACTGCTGCTACTGTCGTAGACTTCTACGGTACCTACCTTTAAAAGAAACTCTGATTAAAAAAATTATATTATTTATGCAGAGATCATATGACGACATATTTATAACTGTAGCCTGTTTTTACTTCACACAGAACAGTTTCATGTCAATTTCATTATGTTTAACAATGAATAAACGAGCCATTTTATGATTTCTACAAATATATGATTAAGTTGAACCGTCTGTCATCATGTTTTCTTTCAAGACAACTTGGACTTAATGCGTTTTGGGATCACACTCTTCAATTATACCCATAATCCTTATTTACGACAACTAATGGCTTTGATTATTCTAGCCATTGACAAGAGACATTATTAGACGTAATAAAATAATTTTAAGACATTTGTTACAAGGAGCTTACCCCACTGGAAGGAAAATATGTTATAGTTCAGTGGTTATATCTTTTAGGAATAAGAAGAAAAATATAGAATAATGTACGGACCTTATCAAAGTTTCACTTTGAGTTTATTCAAGTTATGCACGTCCATTTATAATCACTAGTTAATGACATCTCTCTTCATTTATGGGGTTAGGTACAGCTTACAGCAGTAACAGTTTGGAAATATTCAACATTTTTTTCCTCCATTACTGTATCTTGTAGAATAATGAAAATTAGTAAGTGTAAAACACTGTCATTCTGCTATAAGAAAAAAAAAAATGTTTACGATTAAAAAAATGTTTTTTTTTTTTTTTTTTTTTTTTTTCAGAATTCAAAATGGTGGCAGTTTACTTGTGCACCGATGAAGCCTTTCCCTTATAACTCGAAAAACTATCCAAGAGTCTCTGATGAAATTTTTTGTGTGTTTATGCATGTCATATCTGCAATATGATGCAAAATAACTTCTCTACCTTTGATAGATTATCTGAATAAAAAATAAATTCATTGAAAGAAAATGGTCAAATATCAGTATTTTCTTGTACCACAAAATAAAAAAAAAAATATTATTTATTAAGGAATGTAGTTGAACGAGCATTATATTGTAAACATGAATTTCAGCAACAAAATAAAATAGAGAGAACTTGAAAACTTAACAAGTTTATGAGTTATGAATGAAATGCTTCATCACTGCACATTGAACTGCCACCATTCTGAATTTTGAAAAAATATATATTTAATTTTTTTTAAATCGTAAAAATATTTTTTTTTCATATAGCAGAAGGACAGTGTTTTACACATACCAATTTTCATTATTGTACAAGATACAGTAATGGAGGGGAAAAAATGTTGAATATTTCCAAAACTTTTACTGCTGTAAGCTGTACCTAATCCTTATATAAATTTCTTTACTTTATTTTAACTTTTATTGAAATGAATTTTGACATCATGAAAATTCTGGGTGTAGTTAATGTATCCATATACATACGATACTAATATATTTATTTATAAATAATTTCTTTCAGTTATATTCTAAACATATTATCAATAACTTAAACTAATTTTTTATTAGTTATGTAAACTTTTTAATTTCATTTTAACGTACATAAGTCTACATATGTTTAATTTATGTCTTTGTCTTCTTTAAAAGCTATGAAAATTCTACGCCTTTTTATTCTTTGTTACATATTTCTACAAAGAATATAACGATAAATATATTACTGTTCTGTCCGCCATGTTCATGATCTCTTTTGTTAAAAAATTACATGTGACTGTATTTGGGCAAACACAGAGAATAAGAAGGAAGCTGTAAAAGAACCAATGTTGAAACTTCCTTTCGATTTGCGCATACTTTTAGATGTCCACAGCACATAAAAATATATTTAAAAAAAACAGCTCTGCGTATTAACTGTGTGTGTTTCATTAAGAAATAGGTAACGGCACACGGTGTGTGCTTCAAGACAGTAGTTGAGTTGTTATCCTCCTCTAATCCATACCCTGTCATGTGACATACGAAAAAGGTTGTGCACATAAATCACTGCGCAAACTGTGAAGAGCACTATCTGATCAAGGCCGAGGACTACTTAATTTTTTAAATATTTTATTCAAACTTCAATTTTATAACTTTATGGTTAGTAAGGGCGGCTAATTTGTTTTGCAGTCTTCTATCTGCTGCGGAGATAAATGTGCACAGTTTCTGCATGAGCTCGTTGTCAGCAGTGTTCCCAACTTACCACTCAGTGCTGCTATACTCCATGTCTAGAATCTGTAGAGTTAGTCGACGCATTTGGGTGGAGATGGAGAGAAGGGAATGGGCGGAGCCTTACAGTACAGGAGTGTGTTGCAGTAAGCATCGGCTTGCTGCCGTTAGCTAAAGAAATTTACAAATTGAAATGCTACGTAGTTAAACATTATTGCGTTGTCAACGACAGTTTACAAAAAACGCTAAGTCGCCGTATTTTTGCCATTATTGTTATATGTTTATACAGAGCGATCCAAAAGTCGCGCACATTAAAATTATAGTGTCTATAGTGAGTAATGCAGTTTGAAACTGCTATCAGCTACAGTTAGATAGCTCATGGATATTAACAGCAACAAACCTAGACGTCATTGTGATGTGTATGTATACACTGACGCTTGCAGTAGTCCTTTGTTTATTGCTCGGCAAACATGTCGTTTTCCCAAGAGCAACGAGTTGAACATTATTTTTCCAGTCGTTCTTATGCACGTGTTGTAGACGAATTTCTTAGGAATTACCCGGATGTGGCAGTGCCTAACAATTCGACCATAACGAGATTAATCGCCCGTTTTAGAGAATATGGATCAGCGCTTCTTGACAATGATGAACGTGATTGTTGGTTCCAGCAGGACAGTACCACATGTCACACATCTAATGAAACCATGCAGATTTTGCGCGAGTTTTTTGGTGAGCGTATCATTTCTCAAGGATTATGGTCCCCACGTTACCCCGATTTGAAATCGTCAGAGTTGTTCTTAAAGGAAGGATATATAAAAACAGACCGTACACACCGGAGGAACTAAAGAGGAACATAATGGAAATTAACATCAGTGCACGCGTGCTCAAAAAAAGTGGCCGCAAATATGGTAAAAAGAATTCGTTCATGCATTACTGAACGAGGCTGCCATTTTCACCATATTTTGTGAAAAATGATGTAACTCATGTGAAAACTGATGTAAGTAAACGTAATAAACTCATCTTTACAAATAACTTACATGTGAGCGTATTATTAAATTAAGATGTGCCCCACTTTTGGCTCGCTCTGTATTTTATCCTAAAATTGATGATAAGAAGCTTGCTGAACCATATTTAAACAATATAAAATATAAAATATTGTTAAGAATTATTTAAAAGTACCTAGATTTTGCTATAGGCCTATTGGCGACAGTGGAGTTTTCTGTAATGTGACTGATCGAGTATACCAATGCGTTGATTGGCCTGCGACTTAAAATGACCGTAAGAAGCTCCAAATTCAGTCAGATGGTACCTTTCCGGATTACTAATGAGAAGAAAATTGCAGTTTTAACGAAGATAATGGAAGAAAAATATGTTTTTCCGTGGTTTTTCAGATAATCAACAGCTTAGGTTATATAGCGTCAGAATGAGATGAAGGTGATAATGCCGGTGAAATGAGTCAGGGGTCCAACACCGAAAGTTACCCAGCATTTGCTCATATTGAGTTGAGGGAAAAGCCCGGAAAAAACCTCAACCAGGTACTTGTCCCTACCGGGAATCGAACCCGGGCCACCTGGTTTCGCGGCTAGACGCGCTAACTGTTACTCCATAGGTGTGGACTTTTCAGATAAACTTACCAAATCGGTGAAAATAGAAAAGTGGAAAGAAGTCCAAAATCTTGTCCAATCCATTGAATTGGTAGAAAATGAAAAGGATTGGACGTACACCAGTGATGTCTTGTTGCCTAAATAATATAAAAGAAGCACGATGGTAAGTTTATTAATATTATATCTTAATGCAACTAAAATAAATTCGTAGGCCAATGTAATTTTGTTCCGAAATATTTTAAGTCATGGCTGGGTATTGTTTATACCCCGGAGTATGTATTGTTTATACCTTGGTGTATTAGTGCAACTTGAGAGGTGCACAGGAGTATCACTTTAGAATGTTCAGTTTTCCTTTATGGCAGTGATGTCAAAGCAAGCGCATTTTTCTGACCTTGACGTCGTGCGCGGGCAGCAAGCGCAAAGTATGGAAAGAGGAAGGGTTGTGTATATGAATAAGCAATCTGTTGGATTAAGAAAACAGTGGTGCACAAACTTCAAAAGGAACGTGAAATTTTATGTCGTTATTTTTATATGGCTTCTTTCTGTTTAATATTATCTATATTGTCTGTAAAACAAAAGTACTAACACTGATTTCTTAATATTGCACTTGTGTTTTAAATCTTAATAACATATTAGAGAGTTAAGAAGGAATATTCACTTAAATTCCATAGTATAATATTATACTGTATTAAGTGGATGAAACACATCATTCATAAAGAAAGTGATATTCAAAAGAAAGAGATTGAGTATGATATGATATTGGTGGTATCTTTACCCCTACAAAAGTAATCAATGAACTAATCAAAACAATATTACAGTACAAAGCAAAGTTACCTAGGTACTGTATCTGTTTTAAGTGTAACTAATATTACATAACAAAACTCTTATCGCATTATGCTTTTAAGGTGATATTTGTGGGCAACTTCCTATCATCAGAAGATTAAATTATTTTATCGAAATCTCCTGAAGCTATAGAGCTGACATTTTTACAACACATGGGCACGTATCTTTTGCTTATGATGTAACAGTAGTTGCTTTGTTAATTCATTTCCTTACAAACAATTTCCATGCGAATATTTTCAAAATTTTCAATACACTATCTTCAGTAATACGTATATACGGTATATTAGATTTACGTAAACATTCTGTAAGGCTACTAAATAAATAGGCCTATACCTGAAAATTTCACTTTTCTATACGAAAAGTTGAGAAAATATTTCTTTTGAATAAAAAAATCAGACTTGTGAAAAATGAGCATTAGAATTAAAACTTACATTCTTATAATGCACTTATACTTCTCAGGCAAATCTAAAAATTAATATGGATACAGTTTTAATAAGTTCTCTTCCCTTTATCTATTGAATCAGTGCTGGCCATCCCTGAATATAGCTCGACCAAGTGGCATATACCACCTCTTTCGTCTGTCTCTTTCCTTTCCGCTGTAAAGCGCTCAGGCTCTCCTGAACTCTAAAGCGCGCGCTTGCTCCTGTGGGCATCAATTGACATGCCTGCTTTATGGCATTTACTTCTTAGGACGATGTACTTAATATTTATATGACTTCAGACCCTGAGTAATAAGCACTGTAATGTTCAAGAAACATAGTCTGAAAATTTCGTGTAGAAACTTATAAGTCTATGACTCATAATGTATACTTTATTTGCAATAATTATTTTAACAGAATTCTACAAATTTTAATTGTGTACCTACATTTTGCTTCCAAAATGAATATTAAAGACACACATTTTCGATCTACCATTTATATAAACATTTATACGTTGCAATGTGAAATGTGTCATTTTTGTATCTAAGAGGTGGTAACCAAAATATCAGGACTGATGCTGTCATTTGGTCAAAAACTTGTTTTGCGCCTAATGACCATCATTATTCTCGAAGTAGTCCCCTTCCGCACGTGCACGCCAGTCCCAGAGACACTGAGCGTATTCCGAATCTCACCGGTGAGCAATCCAATAGCATCACGGTGTTCCGAATTCCACCGATGACGTCATTGATGCTCCACCGGTGTCGCACCGGTGCCATCAACTTGCAGAGGTGGTGGCAGTCTCCATCAGCCGCCATCAGTGAATCTGATTGGTTCTTGTATAGGGCGGGAATTAGCAGACGAATAACATCGTGCACTGTTGTGTCATGGCGGTGTGTTCTGCTTTAGTTCTGCTGTATTTTTTGTAATGAGCACAACGTAAAAACAATATGTTAATGGCTTATGAGCGAACATGTCAACGGACCAGTTATTACTACTGGTTCAAGAAATAAATTGTTTATGCTATCTTTTCTTTGAGCGAGATGGGAGTACGAAAATTTCGCAAAATTTTGCTAGCGTAGCACAGAAAACAACTTGTACAGTCGCCATGACAGCATCGATCCTTCCAGCAGTTTTGCTCCTTATTTCGCTGCAACGTGACGTCATTGATGCCACCGGACCGGTGAGATTCGGAATACGCTGACTGACATTTTCCAAATGCATCCTGGAAGTCTTGCTCTTTCAAGGTGTTCAGCACTGACTGCGTTTCTTCTTGGATAATCTCAATCGTGTCGAACCGACGGCCTTCCAACTCATTAAGAGCAAATGCTGGGTAACTTTCGGCGCTGGACTCAACTCATCTCTCTAGCACTATCACCTTCATCTCATTCAGACGCTAGATAGCCATAGCAGTTGATAAAGCGTCGTAAAATAACCAACTAAAAGCAATGAAATGATGGTAAACATTTCCAAAACAAGATATCTGATATTTACACTCAGCCATACAGAACAGAAATCCACATAAAAATTAGTGACAGACACGGTATTCCAATCCAGAGTGATTCCACATACAATACGAATGGGTCCCTCCTAGGTGAAATTAGCGCTGAGGTAATTCCGGTGATTTCGGAAGTGGAAAATTGTTGAATTTATAGGGGATTTTTTTTGTGTAAATGCAGTTGATCGTATATCAATGTATAACAAAATCCTAAACTAACCAAATCTAACCTGTCACAGATTCGTATATGCAAAGTATATAAGCTGAGTACAAAGGGAAGACAAAATATGCCAATGCAGGACAAGGAATATACAGCAATAGGTATATTGACAGGGAAAAACAGCCAACTATTCCTACAAAGAAACGAACAGTACACAAACTACCACCCGTAACTTGGCTTTTCACATTGAGAAAATCTGGATTAGACATAAAGTCCATCAAGTTTGTAAAGCAAATCTATTGTGATATTATTCTGCAGTTATAGTGACTCAGAAGATGATGTTGAATTTGTACATAATCAAAGAAGACATAGGCGTAAAATTTCCCGTTCAAGAATTAATACGGTAACACGTTTTCATCATCCAGAATTACCCAAAACTTCTATATTATATTTTTATTTTCTTTGCTCTCTTATTTCATTTTACTTCTTTTGTAACATGAGTCACGGATAGTATGTAACATGAATCACATACCTACACAATAAATTATATGCTGTTAATTCTGTAATTGATTTGTCTTATGCTGTACGCATCACTGCCTTAGATCTTTTTCCTTTTATTATAAAACTATGTATGTTGGGTAGAATACAAAGAGAACAGATTCTCTATCATATTGAAGGAGACATGTTTGAGTGGGAGATATTTTTGTAACGTTAGTCACACACAATAATGTTATATTTTTTTAGTACAAAAGAATAATACATTATGCAACGAGCCTATAATGGTAGTAAATGTGACGCAAGTATATTTGTTTATGAAACTCGCTTACGCTCGTTTCATAATTTTCATTCGAGCGCCTTAATTACCATTATAGGCAAGTTTTATACGATTTTTTTATGCTCGGCCATATCTCTAACTTGAAATTATTCAAATGTAGGTCATGTTATGGTTATGTAAGTGAGTAGCGAACAGACCTGAATTGTGAGATGTGCGCAGACGCAAAAGTATTGATTTTTTCCGAGGCCGAATGTCATTGACCTTGATGTAACGTAGAGAATAAGATGAACATTAGTCTTGATATAACCTGGAAATTGATTTAGAATTGAAAAACGAGATGACAAATTGAATTTATTTGAATATTATTTACAATTAACGCTAATTATTATAGTAACAGAACATAACCTTCTGCGACAGTATTGGATTTCTAGCCTCCGTGACTTTCCGCTAATTGTCTTTCGATTGCATATCCGAGAATAATCGATACTTGCGGTTTTATAATGGTACAAAGGGATTTGTCATTGGCTGAACACCTGAACTTTAATGAATAGGTGTACTTTAATGAGGTGCATTAAAGGGCTACTACCAGGTGTATAATTACTTACTACATTTCGGCATGGTCGAGAGTAAAGTAAATTAAATGGCCAGTTTGATTTAACAGTATTTAGTGTTATTTCCTAACAATGACGTATCAACCCTTCTTTAATTATGTAATTACTGTTTATATTGTCCATTAAATTATCAACTTAAGTGAGTCACATGGAATCACCCGTTTGTAGTGAGAGTGACAAAATCGCGACGACAGAAGAACGAGTTGACTTTCCCGTATTCAGTCATTTTTTGCGACAAAATTGCCATAGCCTAATCCCTTTTTGGGTTCTACTGTATTTTGATGGTATTTAAAATATGAACAACAGTCTTGCAGTCTGTGCTTCACTTTTTCAGAAAACCTTTCTTGTTCTGGCCGCTGAAGTAAGCCTCGATCTCCTCCAGAGACTTTCCCTCCATGCGTGGTAATCTGAAGTACAGAAACACGAAGGCGACAGAGTTGACAACGGAGAAGAAGAAAAAGACACCGTGAAGGTGCATGCTGGACTCCATGTCCAAGTACGTTTTGGAAGTCGTAAACAGGAAGACGTAGTAAAGGGCGGCCGAAAGCCCCGTGGCGATGCCGCGAGTCCTGCAAGAGATTAGGATGCTGATAACAGAGGAAATGAATTACAATTACAAGAGAAATTAAGTTAAGGCGGATGTTGAAGGAAGCGGGGATGGAAGGTGGTGCAATAATCTACTGTCCAAATTCCACGAGAGGATCCCTGCAAGGCGAGTATGGTCCTTGCGGGGTAAGAGGAGAGAGTAAGCCAGTAACTCAGCGTTCTTGAAGGAGCGGGTGGATGGGAGTGGTGTAATTGGCCGGCTGGGACAAACAAAACTCAGTCAATGGCTGGCCGGTTATGTGTCGGGGATAGGTTATTAGAATGGGGGAAAAAGTCGCATTCCTTGCTCGGATCTTCTCGTGAAATGCGGACTGTACCTGGGTCCGACTTGATATACCGTATTTACTTGAAATAAGAACCTATTTTTTTTACCATATTTTTATATTTAAATTTAAGAGGATCTTATATTCGCTTTGGGTCTTAAAATCAGCATGTACAAACATTAAAAAGCAATTTGAGAACTGAGATTGTAAGTAAGTAAATATTTTTGTATTGTACTAATACAAACTTACGACTTGTAGCCCGCACTCTATTTTTCTCGGCAAATTCAAGAACATCCAACTTAAATGAAAACGTATAACATTCCCGGGAATTCATTTTCTTATGCAGTATCTGAATCGCACAAGGCACGTGAAAGCACCATGCCCCTCAAGCACAAGACTACCGGTAGTTACTGTTTTATGAGCTGTAATACTACTGAAAGGCATGACAAGGCAGAAAGGATAAACGGAACGGCCAGCTTCCACACTCCTGCTCTAAAAGTTTACTGTTGGGCTGAACCTAACGGTATTCCACGTACCGTTCTATATTGACTGAGAGTTCTATTGTATTCTATTGATGATGTTCTGAAAAACTTACAGTTTCTGTCTCACTTAGAGTACGGCACTAGAATTCTATTACCGGTATTTTCTTATGGGTCTGATATTTGAATTACTTACTTTAAGAAATTAGGATGGTCTTATAATCGATGGGCTCTTATTTTCCAATAAACACCGTATGTAAATTGAATAAAAGCAAATATATGTAAGGTAAGGTTACCTGATTCCGTGACATATTAAATGAAGTCTATATTTATGCCAAAATTGTAATCGAAATTTTCAAATAACACCTAAATGACGTTATTTGGACCTTTCGCTACAGTTTTTACAACATTCAGTGTCAACAGTTTCACAAGTTTGGTATATAATATATGATTCTTCATTGTTATAGAGTGGCTCCTAATCTGTGACAGGGATCCAAATTTCGTGATAGTGGTTTCCTAATTCCGTGATACTAAAATAACTGCTCAGAAAACAAACGTGTATTTGGAAAAACGTATTAAAGTCATGGTATATTGTTTTAATATGGATTAAGCAAGAAATTGCAACATAGAAGAAGGGTTTAAGTGACAAATTTAATAGAAAATACTTGTGTAACTACAGGAATACATATTATAAACAAAACAAACTGAAAGTCAAATTCAATACAAAATTAAATTTGAATGAATTCAATTATAACACAATTATTTCTCATTATTCATATTCCTAACAAAAGCAATAATTAAG
Source organism: Periplaneta americana (assembly GCF_040183065.1). Taxonomy (NCBI): domain Eukaryota; kingdom Metazoa; phylum Arthropoda; class Insecta; order Blattodea; family Blattidae; genus Periplaneta; species Periplaneta americana. Next base: position 57,123,047 of record NC_091118.1, on the reverse strand, counting down.
CTTAAATATATGCCATATTATTTTATTGTAATTATAATTGATGTTTTCTTTAACTTATTTCTATTATTATTCCCACGAACTATTTTCTTTCATAGACATTAATTTTCACAATTTAGCGTTGGGATCACTGGTCGAGTGAGTCAGGAAGGGGAAATGTGAAAATAAATCCGAAAATGGGAAAGCTCCTATAGCATTGTTATTGTCTCACAATGTTTAAATAATCAATGCGAATTAGTAGGGTAAACCGTTACAAAATATTTAAAAGAATGGCCCTCCTAGTGTTCACACTACCAGGAAATGCAACAATAAGTGGAACTTTGTATTTTTGTCCAATTGAATCTCAATAACAACGGTTCATTTGAATGCTCGTTAACAGTTGCTCTTTCCCTCACCTTATTTGTGTTGAGAAGTTTTGAGCGGTAGGACGTTTTCCTGTGAAGTTTAACGCGATAATGCCGAAAAATATAAGTGCAAAATCTACATTGATCCGGCAATGGCTAACAGAATATTCAGAATTCACTTTTGATGGAAAAATAATATTCTGCAAGATTTGTAGCAAACAGGTAGGCCTATGTAACAATAGTTGAAATATATACATTCTATTAATTTTAATGAGTAGGCCTATAATATTTATACATTGACTGAGCTATCCTGAGGTATAATTCTTTTTAAGACCACTACACTTTAACCTTTTAAATTCCGATAGTTAAAGTATTTGCAGGTCATTAAAATTTTGATTGTTCGAACCCACTAACTTTGTGATAGAAATACGGCAATACAACAATTAGGATTTTATTTTAATTCAGTTTACTTTACATTTTTAGATTTCGCAAGAAAAGAAGTGCCACCTAAAGCAGCATGTGCAAGGAGCGGCTAATAAGGCTAAAGCTCAGCAGAAAAATCAACTGCTACAAACTTTACTAACACAGCCTACTTCATCCAATCTCAGCAGCAATTTCTATGCTGATTTAACCAGAGCGTTTGTTGCTGCTAACATTCCCTGGAATGCAATTGAAAATCCGGTTTTAAGACAGTTTTTACAAAAATACTGCAAACAAAATATCCCATCTCAGTCGACCCTAAGAAAAAATTACTTAGACAGAATATACAATGAAACTTTAGCTTCCATTCGGGAGGATATAGGTGATTCTTACATATGGGTCTCTGTGGATGAAACCTCAGATCCTATGAATAGGTATATAGCAAATATGGTAGTAGGAAAACTTAGTCCTGATGGACCTTCGATTCCACACCTCGTATGTGTTAAGGAACTTTCGAAAGTGAATAGCCAGGCCATTACTTATTTTGTAAATAAAGGCCTACAGTCTTTATACTCAGGTAATATAGACGATTCTAAAGTTCTGTTGTTTTGTACTGATGCTGCCTCATACATGGTTGCTGCAGCTCCACTTCTTAAAACATTTTATCCTAACCTCACGCATGTAACCTGTCTAGCACATGGCCTTCACAGGGTTTCTGAAACAATCCGGAATGAATTTCCTCTTGTCAATTCGTTTATTTCTAACACAAAAAAATGTTTTTGTAAAGCCCCATCCAGGATTTCAATATTCAGAGAGAACTTTCCAGATATCCCACTCCCACCTCAGCCGGTTGTTACACGATGGGGAACCTGGATTCAGTCAGTGGTGTATTATTCTAAGTATTTTAAAGAAGTGGTCACAGTTATTGATAAATTACCTGAAACTGATAGTGCAGTGTGTGTGAAAGCAGTGAAAGATTGTCTGAATGACTCACGAGTGAAAAACGATATTGCCTACATAACATCAAACTTTTCTTTCATACCTGCAAGCATTGAACAATTAGAACGTGAAAAACAATCTCTTTGTAGCCAAATTGCAATAGTAAAGGAAGCTCAAGTGAACATACATTCTGCTTTGGGCGAAACTGGGGAAAAAAGTTAAAAATAAGTGGGACAACGTATTAAATAAGAATGTAGGATTTTCATTGTTGGGAAAAGTATCAAGAGTGATATTGGGGGAAAGTGTAAATGTTCCAGTAAGTATTGATGTTTCTATTGTACCTAATTTAAAATTTGCGCCTCTCACATCAGTTTCGGTTGAAAGAAGTTTTTCTGCTTCCAAAATGATTCTCAGTGACAAAAGGCAAAGGTTAACTGTGGAGAATTTAGAAAAAATTCTGGTGGTGTACTGTGCAGATAATTATAATAAAGTCTGAGCATGGAACTGAATTTCAATAACTTAAAATGAGTAATCTTGATATCAATAATCATTATTTCATTAGTTTCAATATATTAAATTTGTGCAGCTCTGTTTATAAATATAATATAGTATTCTTTTTTAATGTTTAAACATACTTTTTTGTGCGTATTTTAGTGTATAATTAAAAATTTCAGTGAAAGAAATAAGTATGATACCTTGATGTGCCTAAAATGCCTATTTTCATTAAAATAGAGCCTAATTTTACAAATTTTGAGCTTATTTTAGGCGCCTAAAACTGCAATTTTTAGTGCCTAAAAATCCGATGTCTAACAATCATACACATCGATTCAGTTGACTTTAATCTACAGTAATATATCATTTTTATAACGCTATATTAATTCTTACTTCACATATAAAATATTTGTACAGGAACAGTCAAAAGAGAAAGAAAAACTTACTGGTCAACCACCTTTCACTAAACAAAAGCTTCTGCAGTCGACTGCTTCTATTCAAATGGCGGGTAGTCAATAGAATTTAAAAGAAAACATCTCCTGGCATCTGTTAGGTATTTCAAAAGCTTATAAGTCAGAGACCACAACTCCATGGCAGTCAATTGAAATTTTATCACGGGATTAGGGGTACCACTTAATTAGGCGCCTTTCCACTATATTCCGCAAAATATAGATAGGTACGTACGTTAGTAGAGGTGGGGTGTGACAGTGTTTTGCCGTCACAGATCCGAGCAGTGAGAGCTCCGAAAAAATCGTTGTGACAGATAATAGCGATTTTGTCACAGTGTGATTTTTGTGTTCGGATCATTCTTGGTGCTTGTGAATGTTTCTTATCACGACCCGACAGATGTTTATGTTTATCGCTCTTCTGTGATGTCAATTGATATACCGGTGCCATGTCTTGTATCAACAATAATGTATAGCGTGGCGAGTATAGTAAAAACAGAACATGCTTTGAGCTGTGTTATTAATATGTATGAACTCGTATATTCGCCCAAGAATGTTTACGAATGATCAGGTTAATCATTCGGGGAAGAATATAACGAATGCATAACTTCAGTATCAACCTTGGAGTGGGATGTTAATTAATTAGATTACAGTTACTTTGCCCTTCAAGTTAATCTTATGGCTTGTAGTTGTCTGGACTCTGAAGCTGTCACATATACGTACATCAATCGCCTTAGTTATGAGTCACATATCCGTCGCAGATGACGATTTCTCGGAGCTGTAATTTTGTAACTATAGTCACAATCGAGACCAGTGACAAACGTGTCGCAGCGAAAAAATCACAGGTCCTCAGATCACACCGCACCACTATCACGTTATTAAGTTGAGCAAATTAAATATATAAACCAAGCAAAAAGAATAAGATAAACAACATTTTTCTCCCCACTTTAGGTAGTTTGAACTGACAGTATATGTGACGTATGTTGCAGGAAAATATTGTACCTATATCTGTGGTGTTTGGTCAGAACATAACTCCAAAAATGTTTTTTTTAAGCTGAAACCGCAGCCCTATATTAAAAAAAAAACAATTCTCTTTCGTTTGGTATAGTCATGATATCTCCATCTAGTTATACGTTATTTTCATTCACATTTGTATGTTAGGAAAAGTGAAAATAAAGACGCTTGTACCTCAAAAGAGGTTTTGACCAAACACCACAGATATATGCAGACGTGGTTCAAAATTGTGTTTTATTTGAAATTGAAAAATTTATATTAAATTGAAATGATATAGAAATGGAGTTATACCACTTTAAAGGAAACTATTTTGTTGTGCTTCGTTATAAATCATGTCGTGGTGTTTCGCCAGTTCTTCATATTTCGGAATATTTTTATATCAGACAAGTTTCACGAATTCATAATGGGTTATCTTGTTGGTTTTGTACTGCTGTCATTTTTTTTTTTTTTGCATATAGATTCCATTCTCCTCTAGGTTTTGGGATATTTCCTGACCTTGCTCGAAATATAATAGCACTCTCAACTTTATGTACCTACTCATAAACGTGACATTGTTTTAGAACAGAGATGATGATGGTTAAAGCGAACGTTGAAGCTAGTATCCATATATCTTATGTTCAGTAGATATCCTTCATTTAAAATTTCCAATAATGTAGGCCTACTGATTGATTTACCAGCCTCATCTCTTCTTATTTTATGAATATGAAGTATAACCTACCCACTAATTAATATTTGAAGCACCACTGTATTTTGACCGTGCAAAGTTAGCATAATCATTGACTGCGTTAAAAAGTATTGATTATTCAATCTATCTTAAATAAGGACCATTTTGCTCAATTTGCGCAGGCCTAAATATTTTCCTTAATTGATGTATTTTTGTATTAAAACAATTAATTTTGATCAATTTACATAAATCTCATATCAAACCCAAGTAAATTTATGCTTAACTTACCTATACCCAATTAAAGAGTTAGAAGGAAAATAGTCAAAGCAGAATGAAAGGACGGGAGAGAAAAAAAAATTGAGGAGGGAAGATGAATAGAAGACTCGAAAAGGTGAAAAAAGAGAAGTTAATAAAGGTTAATAGCCATAGCGGGCCAGACGCCATATATTAAAAACGGAGGAAACAAGAGTTGAAATTAAGTGAATATCATAATTTAATGAAACATATACCAAGTAATATAAAGTATGCACATTAAAACTAAATGATATGTCAATCTTCATTAAACTATGGTATTGAGAGCCAGAGTGGGCCAAGCGCCATTTATTAAAAACGGAGAAAACAAGTGTTGAAATTAAGTGAATATCATAATTTAATGAAACATATACCAAGTAATATAAAGTATGCACATTAAAACTAAATGACATGTCAATCTGCATTAAACTATGGTATTCAGAGCCATAGTGGGCCAAGCGCCATTTATTAAAAGCTAAGAAAACAAGGGTTAAAATGAAGTGAGTACCATAATTTAATGAAACATAAGCAAGTAATATAAAATATGCATACTAAAACCACAGGCTAGTATATACAGTCGCGAAGCTCAATACGATGTAAATATGCAAACATTAGATAGTTGCTTACCACTAGGATCGCTAATATCGCCTCATTACAGGCAATGGAAAATAGTACCGTCACAGTCTATTGTTTCTAGCACCCTCAAAACTCAAGCTTCGTGACTGTATATAGTAGACTGTGCTAAAATTAATTAACATGTCAATCTGCATTAAACTATGGTATTCAGAGCCATAGTGGGCCAAGCGCCATTTATTAAAAACGGAGAAAACAAGGGTTAAAATGAAGTGAGTACCATAATTTAATGAAACATAGAGCAAGTAATATGAAATAAGCACATTAAAACTAAATGACATGTCAATCTTCATTAAACTATGGTATTCACTAAACTTTAACCCTTGCTTTCTCCGTTTTTAATGAATGGCGCTTGGCCAACTATGGTCTGAACCCTTCATATTAAGAAATAAAGGATATAGAGTGTATGGCATATAACAATAAAAACAATTATTAAAAATTGGAAATGCGAAAAAGGAAAAGAAGTAGATAGAATAAAATTAAAAAATACAAATGAGGAAGAAAATGAACGATGAAAGAATATAGAGAGGCGGAGAGAAAACGAGAAACGCCAGAATGGAGAAAAAGAAAGGAAGAAAGAAAATGGAAGTAAGGATGAAAGTAAGTAAAAGGAAAGCAAGTAGGTGGAAAAGGAAAAAAAGTGTCGGAGCAAAATGAAAGAAGAAGAAGAAATAGGGACAGAATTAAGAAAATAAAAAATTGAATAAACGTTAAGTTGTAAAGGAAGAAAATGCAGAAAAATATATGAATCTCTATATGAATATAATTAATTCAAGCCACTTTTTCGTAGTCGATTGATCATTCAATAAATCAATTGACTCGATTTACATACCTAAAGGGGAAGACTTCGCTTATCATCATCCAGGGAACTTGAAACAAGGCGCTGCTGAAGAAGAAGAACAGGATGAAGAGTGTGAGGGGCATCCAGGTCACCTGGTGTTCAGGGACGCCGTCTGGATATAGCACGACGTAACTGTAAACCCCTAACAGCAGGCAGCAGACAGCGTTACCCGTCATGCATAGCAGAGAGATCAGTCTCTTGCCTAGCCAGTTCACCGTCAGCACCAACGTCACAGAGCCTAACAAGCCCAACACACCAGCACCCACCTGAAAAGTAGCATGCTACTTAGAGAAAGTTAAGATTGAAATTTATACCTTGACCCATTTATAGTGGAGTACGACAAGGCTGTGGCCTTTCACCACTTCTGTTTATTATATATATAAATAGAATCATTCAAGATTGGCGACAGACACGACATGGATTTATTCCAATCAATCGAAATTTGCAGCTTGATGCTTTACTTTTCGCTGATGATTTAGTTCTCATGGCATCAACTGAAGATGATTTACAATATTCAGTACACAATTTAATTAAGGTCAGTGAAAAATATAACATGGAAATTAATATTGAAAAATCGAAAATCATGTCATTTTGTGGGAAATTCCCTGTACCAAGCAAAATCTGTTTGAATAATAAAATAATAGAAAGAGTAAATACCTTCACTTATCTTGGCTATACACTATCACCTTATGATGAAGTAGATATTGCTGAAAAAATATGTAAATATAATAAAACAATGGGAATCATTAATAAAATCATGAAACCCTCACTAGTACAAAGACACACAAGAATAGGCTTGTATAAAACCTTAGCACAGCCAGTATTAAGCTATGGTAGCGAAGCGTGGACTGTGAAGAATAAAGATGTCAGTAGAATAACAGCAAGTGAGATGAGGTTTATGAGAGCAACAGCTGGATATACTCGCTGGGATCATAAAAAAATGAGGACCTAATGCAAGAACTTCAAATAGAACCCATTATGCAGTTCATCAGCAAATATCAACTTCAGTGGAAGGGTCATCTCGAACGAATGAATCGATGCAGAATTCCAAAAGCACTGCTTCATTACCATCCATATGGCAAAAGATCTCTGGGCCGTCCAAGGAAGAGATGGACTGAAAATTCTAGTTTGAGACCGTAACAGGCCACTTGGCCTAATACTTGTTAGGAAGATGATGATGATGATGATGATGATGACCTTGTCCCAAAATGATTACTTTTAACTTATAATGCTCTGTCTCTGTAATTATTAATGATGCAGCAACGCAATAAGTGACAATAGACAGGTTATACCTCCAAAGGTTTGCTTGCTACCTTACAAGTTCTCGATATATGAACCTCTGGTCACACGTCAAACATCTGGGCGATTATCAAAATTCTTGCATAGCGTGTCATCACTAGAGCTCAACGTTTGGTCGCCGACCCACTGGATAAAGATTGGTTGTGTATAGAGTATAGCCACAGTCTAGTATATACAGTCACGAAGCTTGAGTTGTGAGGGTGCCGGTACTATTTCGCATGAGGCGGTATTAACGATCCTAGTAGTTAGCAACTATCTATGGATGCATATTTACTACGTATTGACCTTCGTGACTGTATATATTAGACCAGGGATGAGACTATATTAGCTCCCAATCATGGTAGAAGAGCTCGACCTTGATCACGAGCGCATCCACTACGTAGCGTCGTAACGTAGACAACAGGGATGTACAGTACATGCACATGCAGCGAATAAAGGCAGCATTTATTACAATAACTTGCGTTACTAAATTTCTGGCTATGTACTAGGGCTAATTACTAAGTTATTTAATATACATGTACATATATAAAGAAATCGCAAAGGGAAGGGTTTTTAGGAACAAAAAGAGAAATAGGAAAAGTTAATTGTATGTAAACCATTTTCTTGTTAAAAGCAATTATTTATTATGTAAATACTTCACTTCATTGGTTAGGAGAACTAATAGGGTCTACCTGCTCGACGTGTGTGATCTCTAAGTACTTTTGAGTATTTGTTGAAAAAATAATAATGGCAGTATTGATTGAAATAGAGTATGTTGATTGTGTGATTGTGAAAATGTAGTCCTTACTCTCCAGTCGTGATTATGTAATGAGTTTTCTTAGAGTGATTTGTGAGATACACGTAACACGAAAAAACAAATTGATTAAATTAAGATATTGAGAGCCATCGTAATTTTTGGGATCAATCATTTAAGGGGATATGTATGACTTTTAAAACTTCCACAATTTCGGCTAAAATTTGATGCAATTAGGTCTAATAGTTTTGAAATTGTATTTTTAAGTATATTTTATATTGACGTTACTAAAAAAGCTCCTTGCATCAAAGTTTTCAAAATGTTTAGTTCATATTTGCTCAAAATCCTGAAAATAGTTATTGGAATAAAAGTGAATTAGCATTTTGAGCTTAGTAATATTGTAAGTTAAAGTGCAATTAAAGATAAAATATTATTTCTAAATTAAAGAAACACGTAGTCTAATAAAAGTAAATATCCAGAAACAAGCAACAAATAAAACATCAACAATACATTTAAAATAAAAAAATAAAAGGAATCTAGATACTATCTACTGACCCAAATGTAAATTAATTTACCCTCGATGTCAATTTCCGAAATGAATTTATATCTCTCTTCTCCTGAATAATGCCTATTTTTTTTTTTCATGTTGCGTCTCATAATGCCGTTTTATGTTGCTTTTTTTTGCAAATGATATTTTTTTTTTACACAACAAACACTAGACTTCATCACCATGTTCGAAGCATAAATATTGTATCTTCCACTCTTCCTTGAAAGCTTTAAGCGCTTCCGTTCCGTCATGATGCGCTGTGTTCTGAAATCTGTACATCCTTTAGCAATGTTTACAGGTAAAAGAGCTCCGTGTCCACACCTGTGGAGTAACGGTCAGCGCGTCTGGCTGCGAAACCAGGTGGCCCGGGTTCGAATCCCGATCGGGGCAAGTTACCTGGTTGAGTTTTTTTCTGGGGTTTTCCCTCAACCCAATACGAGCAAATGCTGGGAAACTTTCGGTGCTGGACCCCGGACTCATTTCACCGGCATTATCACGTTCATTTCATTCAGACGCTAAATAACCTAGATGTTGATACAGCGTCGTAAAATAACCTAATAAAATAAAAAAAAGAGCTCCGCGCGCGCGCAGCGGGCATAAAAGACCTCTCGCTCGCAATTATTAGTCACCATCGCAAGACTGTACTAGACTGTGGTATAGCGCACACAATGCTGTAGGATTAGTACATTCAGTTTCTGATAAATATCGTAAAGTATGAGAATAGTCAATCTTTTGAAGATTGTGAGCACCACCCACACGTGATACTAAGTGAGCGAGCACCGTCAAATGGAATAGGTTTAATAGGATTGTATGAAAACACAAATGAAATATGCAAATCAAGCTTTCAGGTATAACTCCCTGTAAATTTGATTTGAATAATTTCGAGGGGAAAATTGTTCCGGGTTCGATACCCGGCCTCGGAACAATTTTTCCCTCGAAATTATTCAAGTCAACTTTACACGGAATTATACCTGAAAGCTCGATTTTCATAATTCACGTCACTCTTCATTAACAAAAAAACAAAATTCAAGTCACACAGAGTTTGTGTGCACTCAATGTTGGTTGCTTGACGGCTGTAAGCCCACTTTGAAGTCTGTGGATATAGAGGGAAAAATTGGGTCGGTGTCTGGTAGAGTTCCCGGGTAGCTCAGTTGGTAGAGCGTTAGCACGTTTGACCAAGGTCCCGGGTTTGATACCCTGTCCCGGAAAAATTTTTCCCTCGAAATTATTCACAAATGAAATAAATAAATAAACAAATAAAATTTTAAAACACTCATCAGGGTAATGATAGCCTACCCTTGAATTTGAATGTCACTCAGAATTTTAGTGATGCTCAAGGAGAAACAATTGAGCAGATTTAAATCAGTTAATCGTGATTGTGCTTTGTTCTTAAGGTATTTCATAAGTGAGAAAGATTTTTCACATATTTTGGTTGCCCCTAATATAGCCAGACATTTGAAAGAAACATTCCGAATTATTTGAAGTCTTTTTGTACCTTCTGCCCGCCCCACCCCAAAGGCTATAAATTTTTCCTTTTAAACAAATATTTCAACACTAAGGAGGGCTAGATATCTATCAAATCAAGTTCCTCACGAGCAGCCCATATTATTTTCTTGAATCTGAGACACCTCTGATCTAAATAATTAAGTAAACTACTGTATAAATACCATCTACAAGCTTGCTTTACCGTAATCCATTCTGCCTCGTCGTGCATTCCATATTCTCTGAACACGTGCACCATATACGGTCTGATGGCCGCCATCCCGCCGAAATTTAGTAAAAGAAAGTATGTGTTGACGAGGATGAGGGGCCGGAGTGTTGGACGTCGCAGCATCTCCTTCCAAGTCTCCAGGCTGCAGTGTGACTCCTGGGAGTCTTCTTCGTTCCTGCCACCAAAAGAGTGCATTATTAAAGATGTTTTTTAAACATACTCCGATGTATAACACCTCTTGGCATGGTAGTAATACCGATAAATTAGATTTGATTCACTCTATGATATCGTATTATATAATATTAAACTATACCTGCTGTGTATAAAAGAAAATGGCATGGTTACTGGTTGAGAAGAAACTGCCTTTTCAAGGATACGCTGGAAGGAATGGTGAACGTGATGAGAGTTCCGGGCAGAAGAAGCTATCAAATGATGGACGACATTAAGATTTATAGATCATATTCTGAGACTAAGAGGAAGGTAGAACATAGGGAAGATTGGAGAATGCTGGGTTTGCAGTGAAAGACCTGCCCTTGGGAAGAACACTATGACTGAATGTATGTGCACAGTAGAGCGTCTCGTTTAGGCACAGTGAAAACGTAAACAAAGTGCAGGTAACGTGTGGGAGAGGACGAGCCGTACGATAAACACGAGGGGTGCACAAGGTTTTAGTTACAACATTTATGGCGGAGCATTAATTGAAATTATATTTTCCAAAAACACACAAAACAAAAGAACACAAATTGCATTACGTTATCATATACACATTTTAACAAAGAAGCAATTGTAACGTTGAAATAATTCAATGTAACAAATCAAATTTTGCTACTTATATGATGTTGCTTTCAAGCAGCATTTTTACGGTCATGAATTTCATTCTCTGTATGACTAACATAATATAACCGTCTTCTGTGGCCGAATTAACAAAACTACAGTATATTGGTCTGAAGTGACAATATTATTTCCTAAACATAATTACAGTACTGTAGTTTTGTTACTTCGGCCACAGAAGATGGTGATATTATGTTACAGTTAAGCTCTACTGCATTCCTTTACCGACCACTCGCCCTTATCTCTACTCCGGAGCTCTCCCCACTACTCCTACTACTTCCCCTCTTTCGCGTCGCTGAGCTGTCAGGACTAAATAACGGTCTGTACTTTGATTCTACACGGTGGTAAATTTTATGTTATGTTATGTTACATTGTTGTTGTTCAGTCAGCTATTCGAAGACGGGTTTTAATCTCATAAGTGATCCCAATAAGTATCACTCATGAGGTAACTAAGCCAGGAGCTAATGGGTTAGGGTGGTAGAAATGATGAACGGGAGAAAATTTCGGGGCAGAAGAAGGTATCAGATGATAGACAACATTAAGATATATGGATCGTATACGGAGACTAAGGAGAAGGGAGAAAGTAGGAAAGATTGGAGCACGCTGGGTTTGCAGTGAAAAAATTGCCCTTGAGCAGAAAACTGTGTATTAATGAAAATGGTATATTTTAATAACTGACTTAGAATCGAATAAAATAATTTTGACTTTTGCCGTTCGAAAAGACATAGTAAAAAATAACATGCAAAAAAAAACAGTATGTAACTTACGCATGCGTAGCATTGTTTTCAGTTTGCTCTGCTTCAGATTTGCTCTGATGTATGTTCTCCTGGTCGTAGTGTTCAGCTGCCTCCTGTTGGAATTGGTTGAAATTCAAGATTATGAAATGAACATTAAAAATGACATAGCCCGGTCATTTAAAGAAATTAAATATGAGGGTTTTATTAATATAGCAAAATAGTAATTTATGTAACTTGTATAATCTTGGTAATTATAGCACGAGTGCATGTTTAGTGTAAGCCAGAGCTCTAATTTTCAGGAGTGTTTATAATCAAGATTATGCACGTGTTACATACAACGCTTTATGCTATACTAGCATTAAAATATAGTAGAGACATGAGTACTGAATATGACGTAATATATTTCATGGTTGCTAAGTAACCGTTTCTAAGAAATGTTATTTTATTCTTGTTTTGAAGCTTTTCTTACAGGTATGTTGTATAAAATTGTGTTATGAAGGCGATGATGACTTCATGGAATACTAGTTGCTAGGTCACCTTTTCTGGCACCAGTGCCAGAATTAGGCTAAGCCTAGCCGTCCACTGGCACCGTGAACGGCCGAATATTTGTTAGGCCGTATACGGCCGAATGCCGGACAACCGGCAGAAGAGCCGATCGATCGTCCACTGGAGCCGACACTTCGGCCGTCAATTACCAGTTCTATGTCCTCGTGCTACATGCTTATACTAACTTAATACATACATACATACATACATACATACATGCGCATACATTCACAAACAATGTCATTGTTATAAATTTAGGCGAGTAAACGTAGGATAATAAATCTAGGATAGATAAGAGTAGGCAATAGATATAATGAAAGACTCAAATTTTCACAACAGAATAACAGACCTACATACGCCTAGAGAGTGACAGAAACGAGACATAATGTGTTATATTATAAACATACAGGTAGCAAGCATGTAGTATTACTTTTATTGTAATGGGACATGCCGTTCAACTAATATTAAAAAAAAAATACATACATACATACATACATACATACATACAGCCACCGGCGTGGCTCAGTCGGTTAAGGCGCTTGCCTGCCGGTCTGAAGTTGCGCTCGAGCGCGGATTCGATCCTCGCTTGGGCTGATTACCTGGTTGGGCTTTTTCCGAGGTTTTCCTCAACAGTAAGTTGAATGCCAGGTAATCTATGGCGAATCCTCGGTTTATCTCGCCAAATATCATCTCGCTATCACCAATCTCATCGACGCTAAATAACCTCGTAGTTGATACAGCGTCGTTAAATATCCAACTAAAAAAGTACATACATATATACAAAAGGCTTTTAAGGAACCCACAGGTTCATTGTCGCTATCACATAAGCCCGCCAACGGTCCCTATCCTGTGCAAGATTAATCCAATTTCTATCATCAAATCCCACATCCCTCAAATCCTTTAATATTATTCTCCTATTTACGTCTCGGCCTCCCCAAAGGTCTTTTTCCCTCCGGCCTCCCAACTAACACTCTATATGCATTTCTGGATTCACGCATACGTGCTACATGCCCTCTCCATCTCAAACGTCTGGATTTAATGTTCCTAATTATGTCAGGTAAGGAATACAGCGTGCAGTTCTGTGTTGTGTAACTTTCTCCATTTTCCTGTAACTTCATCCCTCTTAGCCCCAAACATTTTCCTAAGCACCTTATTCTCAAACACCCTTAACCTCTGTTCCTTTCTCAAAGTGAGAGTTCAAGTTTCACAACCATACAGAACAACCGATAATATAACTACCTTATATAGCCTATATTCTAAGTTTCAGATTTTTTGAGGGCAGACTGGATGATAAAAGCTTTTCAACCGAATAATAATAGGCATTTCCCATATTTATTCTGCGTTTAATTACCTCCTGAGTATCATTTATATTTGTTACTGTTGCTCCAAGATATTTGAATTTTTACACCTCTTCGAAGGATAAATCTCCAATTTTTATATTTCCATTTCGTACAAAATTCTGGTCACGAGACACATATACTTTGTATTTTCGGGATTTACTTTCAATTCTATCGCTTTACTTGCTTCATGTAAAATTTCCGTGTTTTCCCCAAATCGTTTAGGATTTTCTCTTAACGTATTTAGGTCATCCTCTTAGACAAGAATCTGATGTAACGCATTCAATTCCAAACCCCCTCTGTTATCCTGAACTTTCCTAAAGGCGTATACGGATTCTGCTGTAAGTTTCACTGAGACACATTTTAATTAATCGAACTAGTTTCTTGGGAATACCAAATTCAATAAGAATATTTTATAAAACTTCTCTCTTAACCGAGTCATATGCCTTTTTGAAATTAACGAATAACTGATGTACTGTACCCTTATACTCCCATTTTTTCTCCAATATCTGTCGAATACAAAAAATCTGATCAATAGCCGAACTATTAGTCTGAAACCGCACTGTTGATCCCCAATAATTTCATCTACATATGGAGTTAACTTTCTCAAAAGAATATTGGACAAAATTTGTACGACGTTAACAAAAGTGGTATTCCTCGAAAGTTACTACAGTTAGTCTTGTCCCCTTCTTAAAAATAGGTCAAATTATGGACTCCTTCTATTGTTCTGGTACAGTTTCCTTCTGCTTATTGTTATTATTATTATTATTATTATTATTATTATTATTATTATTATTATTATTATTATTAGAATGAATGTGGAGGACATGTTACTATTTTTGGACAATCCCTACCTTATGAGGAGACGGAGGACCAAACGACGAAAATATAGGGTATATCCGATACTTAGAGAAAGGTGTCGCCTGGGTAAGTTTCATAATCTACACCTACACAATAAACATCTAGAAGTTTCTCGATTACTATCGGATGAATGTTGATACATTTCAATATATTTTAAATGTAATTCGTCCATCAATCTCAAAATGGTCAAATTTCAGAGAAGTTGTACCACCTGAGAAACGTTTGTCAGTGATATTAAAGTAAGTAGTAGGCCTACATGAATAATAATTTGTTAAGCCTTAAAAATTTTATTTCACTCGTTTAATGAAAAAAAAAATACAAGATCGAATTAATTTTTCGGCGTTCATGGCGAAATTTATGGAAACAGTGACCACGTGTTGCTCTGTTCGGCCGAATGAGACCGGAAAATCCCATTTGAATTGGATGCAATCGTCATTCGCCCGTCTTCGGCCGCAAACGGCCGAATAGGGCGAGTGTAATGGACGCGCGCCAATGCATTCTCTTGTTGTGGGATCATTCGGCCGTGTACGACCGTAAACGGCCGAGTTGTTATTCGGCCGAATTCGGTTCCAGTGGACGGCCAGCCTTGTGCACGATTTATAGCATCATAACAAGCGTGTTTGGTCCCGCGCCGTGGCGTCGTGGTCTAAGGCAACCTGCCTAGGACTCGCGTTATGGAATGCGCGCTGGTTCGATTCCTCATGGGGGAAGAAATTTTCTCATGAAATTTCGGCCAGTGTATGGGACCGGTGCCCACCCAGCATCGTGATACACTTGGGGAGCTACGATAGGTAGCGAAATCCGGTTGCGAATGCCAGCTATAACGGCTGGGGGGATCATCATGCTAACCACACAATACCGCCATTCTGGTTGGATGATCTTCCACCTCTGCTTCGGCATGTGGGCGTGAGGCCAGCAGCCGGCTGGTCGGGCTAGGCCCTTCACGGGCTGTAGCGCCACGGATTATTATAACAAGCGTGTTTAATTCTAGGATTGCATATAAACCCTACACAATATATCATCAGACATTATATAATATAGTACAACATATTATTGTGTTATTCTCTATTATGTTGTAATACTAATGCATCTGCCTTTTTCATTTAGTAGTCAGTCTGGTCTCTAATGGTGGTACATGATTATTTTTAGTAAAACTGTTCAAAACGTAGATACTCTGTATAGACCAAATTTACCAGTACACAATGTTTGTTTTTTATGTGATGTATTTTCTCTAAAGATAATTCGTAATCTTCACATCCATATATATTTTTTATATATTTGCAATATATACAGGGTGAGTCACGAGGATTTACCGTCCCTTACGGAGCTTATTTCCGAAGACATTCTGAGCAGAAAAGTCATATAAACATTTGTACTAATCTCAGTATTTTCAATATTACATTAATTTGGAGTTGTTAACAAAATACCTTTTTCTTTAATTTTAAGGGTAAAAATTTTTACAAATAGAAAATGAACTTTTCAGAAGTGTCATTTCTTTAATTGGCTAGTGTTCTCAAACTAAAAATGTGTTGTTAATTGTTTTGCACAGATATTATTTTTCAATTTTTAACTAAAAACATCATTCTTATGCGCTTAACAAAAAAAAAAGTGTTACAAATCATACGACTTTAGGAACTTGATTCTTTACAGTTTAATTGTGCAACGTAATATACAGTCTTAAAGAATTTACAAGAGTGGCGTGATTTGTAACAATTGTTGTGATAAATGCGTAAGAAAATGTAATTTTCTAGTTAAAAATAGAAACAAAATTCTGTACGAAGCAACTATGGAATTCACAACATATTTTTAGCTTCAGAATACTAGCTAATTAAAGAAATGATACTCCTGAATAGTTCATTCTTTATCTGTAATATTCTTTTACTCTTAAAACTCAAGAATAATGGTGTTTTATAAACAATTTCAAATTAGTGTAACTCTGAAAATATTGAGATTAGGACAAATGTTTATGTGACATTTTTTTGCTCAGAATGTCTTCGGAAATAAATCCTCGTGAATCACTACGTACATATGTATATATATATATATATATATATATATATATATATATATATATATATATATAAGACCTTTTTATTATTGAACAAAACTTATATATGACGTTACACAATTTGTTTTCCTTCATTACGACTTTTCGCTAATCATTTCTGCCTAATAGTTTTCATTAAATTTCAGTTTTAAAAAAGTATTTTCATTGTCGACTTTGTCTGTTATCTATTTCCTATCTATCTTTTCTTCTTTTTCCGTCACTTTGGAAGGTAGACACTTTAAAACAATCTACATGGTCATGAAGTCACATGGTACCTCATGATCCATTCAAATTCAGTCACTCGAGATTGTGGTCGTTAGAGATATTGTCATATTTTGAATTTCATTTATGGAAATATTGCATCATGTTTTGTGAAAGCTATTATTGAATTACACAATTGAAAGTGGATGTAATTAGATTGTGTAAAACTCTTAATAGTTAATAATAATATAGTTCACTCTATTATTTATTTCAGAGAGAGGAAGCACTGGGCTTCCCAGCCCCGACTTTACGGAAGTGCAGAACGTACTGCTGCAGTTCCTGGGGTGAGTAGAGATTTTTCTCCTCTTTTTTTTCATCTCTGAAGAGTTAACATTGGAATATGAATCTTTATTTTTCTCTTTTTCATTCACTAATACGTTTACTTCGCATATTTCAGAAAAAAATACTACTGTACTTAATTGTTGAATTATTGACCCTTCAGCAATATGAATTATATTTTGCACTCACCTCACTGGCGTTCAAAACTGTCAGTTGAATTACGGCGTTGTTGTCCATGATTCCCTTCTTGGTGGAATTGTTGTATTTGACGAGTTGTGAGAATTCTTCCTTCACGACGTCAGGCGTCACCCAACCACGTAGCCAACAGAGGGAGCGCTCGGCGTCTTTCACTCGGCCACGTGAAAGCAGCCATATTGGTGTCTCAGGCATCTGCGTGTTTTATTAGGTACTCTGTTACTGAACTGAGATTTAAAGACTGAATACAATTTATTGATGATGTAACGCATAACACAAGTAATTTAATTCATATGAAATGCTATGTGACAGAATTTTTCATTAAGCGTTTTGCACGTTTCTAAAATAATTATATCGGTATATTCATAGCCTAGTGAATGATACAACTGTTTGACACGTAGTTTATATAGCCTATTATTTAACCACTTCCCTGATTAACCCTTAACCCGAGTTAACTCGGGTTTGTAACTTGTGTCAAAATTTATTAATCCGAGTTAACTCGTTTGAGTCCCATTTTCGCTGTTAAGGATTATATCCCGAATATATACGTTTCCATTCTTTCATTAACCTTTTCCTCACTAGATGGCTACAGAAGTTAGTGATATTGCTATATCTGGTGGTGTTTTTTGTACTTCTTCCTTGCGAGTGGAATTCTATGCTCATATAGCATTCACACACAGTAGTGAGTAGATGCTAGTTAGTTTTGGCGGTTTCTGTTTGTGTTTACTGTTTTTTGTGCTGTTTTGTGTAAAGATGGATCAAGTTAGTGATTCCGAAACTTTTGATCAGGAATATATTCCTGTAGAAGATTAGGAAATGAAATATCGGTATCAGAAGACGAAGTTATAGACCAACAAACAGATTCAGATCAGTTGATGTCGCGTCTTTTCGACAGTGGTTTGAATAGAAGACATCTTGCACCATTTCTTCTGCACCTCCAAGGTCCCCATTCCCTGAAATTTTAACATTGTTTCTGATAACGATAATTCTCAATTTTTTAAATAATCCTTTGATAATGACTTCATCAACATTATATTCGAGGAGACTATTCGGCATGCTAATAAGTGCTCACAGAATACTGAAAATAATTCGTGGCGGCCTACTACAGACTCAAAATACAACCCACTTCGGCTTACAGGTAGACATTCTCTAGAAGTTATTCCACGAACTCTGAAGAAGAACAACTAACCAGACAGTGTTTCATGTGTAATATTGCGAGAGACTCAAAATACAATGAAATTCGACACAAGAGCAGATACTACTGTCCGGAATGCAATGTGCCACTGTGCGTAATACCCTGCTTTCGAGTCTATCACCCGACAAGCAACATTTCACGGCTTGATAACAGCACTGGTATTGTACCTCATAAATTAATCTATAAAAAACATAAGTTGGTAAATAGTTCAGGAGAAAATCGAAGTGGGACAACTACCAGAGCTGGAATCAAGGTGCACGAGATAACTCGGGATAATAATTCAGGTATGAATGTATGTCTGTTTCATAGTGATTTTTAGGTATGTAAGAAAATTAGTGATGTACAGTGATTCTGCAATATTAAATTACCTCTATACGAAAATAAAAAAAAATATTACACTTTTTTTTTCACAAAACTGGTAAAATATATAGTAAGGGAAGAGGTTAAAAGGCAAAGTTACAGGACATGAACGCCTGCACGGCATCGCATCGGGACGTTAAGGCTTCCATCTTTAGATATAACTTAATACGTATTTGTAGTGGTATGAATAACAGTCCTATGTGCAACCGGTCTTTATCTCCAAGGAAATACCTCTGATGCTCATTTCTGTTAGAGGCTGAATGAACGCAGCAACATAATGTAGCCGGAAGAATTGCATCAATGCAAAGAATCCATAACCCATCGGGAGTCGAACCCGCGACCTTCCTTCTTAATGCTTTGGATGTGTGAAATTTCTAACTTCTACATTTTATGCAAATTAATCTGAAACTTTTACCACATATTTCCTACAATGTGGACATGCAGTACACAAATTTTACATCAATATTCCAATTAGTTTACTTATAACTAGCTGTACCCGTGCGCTCCGCTGCATCCGTTAGAAATAAATATAAAGTAATTACATAATTACAATAGGAGATTTGATCCAGGGAACATTCGTGTTTCACAGAAGGATAAATCGTTTATTATATTACTTAATTTAAGTTGTATTAAAAAAATTAAAATGCGATCATTTTGATCCAGAGACCACTCATTTGGTCATACAAATTATTTTAGGAAATACAGGAAACGAATGCCTATCAAGTTTTCTGTACATAAGAAGCTGTTTTAATCTTACCTGTCCTCGATTCACTCAGAAGTTACTGTAATAACATTATAGGCCCAGCATTATGTCCATCTAGAGAAACTACACTTTCCAATGGTGAATTAATAATTAATTATACAAATCTGTTAATTTAGCTTCCGATATTCCTTCATACAAACACAGAAACATTCTTTGTAAGCTACCGTATATTTCATAGCTTTCGATTGTTGTTGTCCAAGGTCCCTTATAGACGAATTCATTTGTTTTTTTATTTCATTACACCGCCTTAGATGGCGTTGTTATTGTAATTTTGAAACTCATTTATCTCATTAAATATCAGTCCTATCAAAATTTTGCGTGGAATAAAACTTATCAGAAATTACGTTTAAAGAAACTTTTGTTATGTAATATTTTTCATGAAAATTAATAATAAGGGAGATATTTCGATTTATTTAATTCAAGCCCTCTTATAATCCTCCTTTTAAATAAAATATTTTGAATGCCATATAGCCTAAATTTTAAGTTACAACGAACTTAATTTATATTCCAATTTTCATATAAATCAGTTCAGCCATTATCGCGTGAAAAGGTAACAAACATCCAGACAGACAGACATACAAACAAAAATTTCAAAAAAGCGCTTTTCGGTTTCAGGGTGGTTAATTATATATGTTATGACCAATTATTTTTGGAAAATCGAAAATTACCAGAAAAATTTCGGCTACAGATTTATTATTAGTATAGATTAATTTTTTTTTAATAATGAATTATAATTGTCCCAATGTTCAAAGTTTATATAATTTTTCTTTAAATTTATATTTATTTTATTCCCAATAGATGTATGTAAGATATGGCACAGGTTTTCATATTTTTGCAATTACTCTAAGAAATAAATATTTACATTTTAGTTGTTAATTTTTCAATTTTTTAAAGCTTATAACGTCCTCAACATGTGGTGATTTGAATACCGGTACTTTTAATAGCAGAATAGAACACATGTGTCAGTTTACTTCACATGCTTTTGTGGACTTCCATGTAAAATTTCACTGCGATTTGGACAAAACCTCTATTCATTAGACCATTACAGCAACTTGAATGTTACAAAATGTTGAAAATTGGAATATCGATAAAACGAGTATCAGCGTACAACATATAGGCTATATGATATATACGAGTACTATCGGTATCCTTCCTTCCTATTGCAGATTTACCACACACATTTTCTCCTACACAACAGCGCGAAATATGAACTGAATGAAAAGTGAAATTAATTAGAATGAAGGACAAAGTCTGTCAGAATGACAGCCGAGTGTTAGTTTAAAGAACTGCAGCTCTACGCATGCGCTGGTCCCTTTAAATTCGTCCTGAGGAGCTCTAAATGTCATAGAGCCAAAATAAGCACAGATTTAGAAAAGTGAAACATTATCTTATTTTTTAGAGTTAAAAACGAATTTTCCATTTTTTTATGTTTTATTCTCGTTATTTTCACCAATCCATAGCCTTAACCGCAACCCTACCGTGTGCATCATTTCAAAGAATAGTTTACCATTCATAAATAGCCTACACCTGGTTTTTGCAAACCGCGGATTTGCAAAATTCTACTTTTCAGCTGATAAGCAAAAATATTGTTTCAAGCTCTTCCAGGTCAAAATATCAACTTTAAAATCGCGAAATAAGGCATATATTTTGTTTATACGCGGGATTGCTTTTTTTTTTTTTTTAGCAGAAACTTATTCGAAATTATTGTTTTAAAAAAACAATTCTGAATTATTTAGACTATTACATTTTAGTTTAAAGTGTCCAAAAGACGTATTTATTGGTAGTGACATAAATAATAGGTACTTACTTACTTACAAATGGCTTTTAAGGAACCTGAAGGTTCATTGCCGCCCTCGCATAATCCCGCCATCGGTCCCTGTCCTGAGCAAGATTAATCCAGTCTCTATCATCATATCCCACCTCCCTCAAATCTATTTTAATATTATCCTCCCATCTACGTCTCGGACTCCCCAAAGGTCTTTTTCCCTCCGGTCTCCCAACTAACACTCTTTATGCATTCCTGGATTCGCCCATAGGTGCTACATGCCCTGCCCATCGCAAACGTCTGGATTTAATGTTCCTAATTATGTCAGGTGAAGAATACAATGCGTGCAGTTCTGCGTTGTGTAACTTTCTCCATTTTCCTGTAACCTCATCCCTCTTAGCCCCAAATATTTTCCTAAGCACCTTATTCTCAAACACTCTTAACCTATGTTCCTCTCTCAGAGTGAGAGTCCAAGTTTCACAACCATACAGAACAACCGGTAAAATAACTGTTTTATAAATTCTAACTTTCTAAATAATAGGTGCGTGAATTAATACAATAAGCTTCGATGAAGCTAAATTCCCTGCCCGCTGTATTTTTGCAGGCACTGCAGTGATTAGAAATAGCTGGATTTACAGTTTTGTTTTAAAATTCATTGTACATAATTAAAATATAGACTGTAATGTTGTGCAATGGAAATTATGTTCACAATTTTGAATGATATTTCAATACAGTCGTATGCGGAGACAAAGGAGAGAGAAGAAAATAGGAAAGATAGGAGATTGCTGGATTTACAGTGAAATACTTGCGCTTAGACAGAACATTATGAATGAATGAATGAATTTAAATACAGAATTCTGAATCTAATATTCATACCGTATTTGAGTGACTATTAAAACACAAAGTACAAAGAGCTTGAATGTTTTCTGGTGTCTATTAGTTTATATTATTCGTACACAGGATGGAAGTCTCTCACAAATTTTGTGTACACAACAGTTAAGTGCCGATGGAGAACTCCGAAAATATTGTTAAAATGTACAAAAATCCTTAAGATTTCCCTAATGACACAAACCTCTAGTCTTTGTAGAATTATTCAGTAATGTATTTTATACAACGAGGTCCACCGCTGCGGAGTAACGGTTAGCCTGCCTGATCGTGAAACGAGCGGGCTAGGGTTCAAATCCTGATTGGGACAAATTACCTGGTTGAGATTTTTTCTGGGGTTTCCCTCAACCCTTTAAGAGCAAATGTTGGGTAATTTTCGACGTTGGACCCTGACTCATTTCGCTGGCTTTATCACAATCATCTCACTCAGAAGCTAGATAACCATAGCAGTTGATAAAAGGTCGTAAAACTAATTAAAAAATTACACGACGAGAATAAAAAAAAAAGTTACAGTTTTAAACGTGAAATAAAAACGAGTTTACGTTTGTTGTACTAATACCACTGAAATTATCCACATTTTATACCGAAATTTAAGATTTTTATGTACCATAAAATACTGCTCCCTCTGTCCCATAATAATTGTCCGGTACGCTTTTATTTCTTGTCCCATAATAATTGTCCGATGTCCATAATTTTACATTGGCGTTTACATAGGAGCAAAATGAAACACATGAATGAGTAATACAACTGTATTACTCCAGAATCAGTACAAAATTGTCACTCAATTAGCAAAAGAAAAAATAATTAGTCCGGGATCTGTATAAATTGGCCAATCATTGAGCCAAAAAAGAACATTTGCTGTCTGATGCTGGAGAGACTGAATTGCCCGGAAGTATCCCAGATCAAAACAATCATATCCAGACTGTTTGGCGGTTGGCACACGAGTTCCATAGTGATTCCACTGGCTGCTGCAGCGTTCATCCAGGTGCGGTCATTGGGAGCGATATGCGGACGCGCATTGTCCTGCTGAACTGACACCTGAATTCTCCCTGTGCGCGGTACAGGAGGCCATTTTGCATTTATTGCTGGGATTAATCTGGTGATGAGCATGGATCCACTTTCCAAACATTGCCGCCCCCGTTGCCAAATGTAGCGTGCTGTTCTTTTACTGACATAAAATTTTTCGGCCGCACCTGTTATGCACCTTTCTTCACTACGTCAGCCGTAGACTAGTGTTTTTCAACAAAAACCCCTATATGACCCGTTTGAAGAATGATTGCAGACGGCAGGTAGAGTAAGCTTGGACATAAACATGCGATCGATACTGCATTACGTCACCCTATTCTGACGTACTATGCACAGCGCTCTAGTAAAGAAATGCCTCAGTTCAGTTCGTTCAGTCTG
The DNA here is from genome assembly GCF_040183065.1 of Periplaneta americana. Classification (NCBI taxonomy): domain Eukaryota; kingdom Metazoa; phylum Arthropoda; class Insecta; order Blattodea; family Blattidae; genus Periplaneta; species Periplaneta americana. Next base: position 57,099,210 of record NC_091118.1, on the reverse strand, counting down.
CTAGTGGATATCGGAAGTGTGTCTGTACACAAGAGCGAATGGAAACTCCGAGACATACGTAACGCAAAGCAGAAGATTATATATAATGTGCTAAAATTTTGTAAAGAAGAGAAAAAGAAAGGTAATATCATTCCATTAACGAACGCTGTGAAAAGAACAGCAACGGCGGTGGGGAAGAGTGAAAGAACAAAACATATTATAGCTAAGGAGGGTGAGGAAGCAAAGCGCATTGGAGGACAATTTCCAACTTCTGGTAAAAGCCACCCACATTCAAAGAAAAATGTACTTGATGATTTTGAAAAATGTGTCATCCGCAGAACTTTTTTGTAGTTTTATGAGCAGAGATAAATAAATTCTGACCCTAAGCAAGCTTATGAATGCTATTAAGGAAAAGATACATTCTGGAGACTGCTGAAACCATGGGATATAAATTTAAGAAATGCAAAACCATACGATATGTTTTAATGTAGCTGTCGGACATTATTGCACGTCGTGCAGCATACCTGAGAATGCTAAAACAAAACGAAAAGGGGCCAAAGAAGCCAATTGTTTATACAGATGAAACATAGGTCCATACTCATTATACCGTATAAAAGTGTTGGTAGCATGATGAAGTGCAAGGTATGCAAGTAAACCAAAGTGTTGGGCATAGGAATATTGTTGTTCATGTTGGTGGTGAAATGAAATTCATCGAAGGGGCGGAGTTGATATATGACTCCAAATCTTATTCTGCAGATTATCATGATGAAATGAACCGGGAAAATTATAATAAATGGTTAAAGGAACGTCTCACACCAAATCTTCCATCTGCATTGTTGTGTTAGATAATGCAGAATCACCAAAGATTACTGGATAAAATGCTGCCAATCTGTTAAACATATCGGGGACGAATATTGGCATCGTGGCGCGTTAATGGCAGAGGAAGTTGAAAGGATAGTAATACACATGAGTAGTGATAAAGAGTGTGATGAAGTTGAGACGTATTATGATAGGCCAGGTAGCAGCACAGAAGAAGGCAGTTCAACTGATAATGCAGATGAAATTGAGGCCTCTGCGTCGGACATACAGCTATTTCTGGAATAAGGTACTATACGTGTATATACCGTACATCTGACAGAAAAAGTAAATTAAATTATGGTATTGGTAATTGTATTTGATTATAACAGCTGTTGATGTTTTTATTGTCAGCCTGTACCATTATTTCTCCAGCTGATTCGCCACGCATCGAGACTGAGCGGATCGCATTCACGACACACGAGCGCCCTCATCTGAAAACTGCAATGTTTCCTCAGACGAGTTATACCGCCTGCCGTTCACTGTCTGTAAGGTTCTTGCTACCCCTGTCACTCACTACCGCCAGTTGTGTTCCCAGGATGTCCATGTCTGTTCAAACGCACGTACTCACTGCAAGAGTATGCTCTACTAATGATTTCCAGCTTGCTTTGCTACACTAGTTTGTATATAGTGCCATACCGGTGAGTTGAAAACCAATACCCACTTTCGGCGATCTTCTGGGTGGTGTGTGTTGCTTGTCTCAATAAGATCACATCATTGCCCTGCATAACCTTGTGCACTGATCTACAGCGCTTCTCCTCATGCGTGCACTTCTCGTTTCCCCGTCGTCTGTGATTACTGTAATACCATTTCGGCGTACCGGACAATTATTATGGGACAGAGGGAGTAGAATCCCAGTTACTCACCCAAACAAAACTAAAAACAAATAATACTAATAATCATTTTAAAACACCCTATATATTAAATTGCGTTCCTTACTGTAATAGAGTTGGCGTGGAATCACAAAGAAAGTAGCAGGAGAGAAGTTCTGTTGTTCATTGAGCAATAATTTTACAGTCATGTGTTAAGCGAACGTTTCGGTAATTGCAAAATGTCTTCTAAACAGTAGACCTAGGCCTACCTACCTGTGAGACGTAGATCACGGTGATAATTGGCAAACAGATGTTTATTGCTGCTGTGGTTTTCCAGGTAGTCACCGTGCCCATGATGTAAGTAATGAAAAAGCTAGACTGCACCACTACACCTGCGAATTAAAACTAAAATTACTAAAAAGCTTCTTCATGTAGAGTGATGTATGGCTATTATGAACAAAATATCAAGCTTTTGCTGTAATTTTTCTATCAACGCATACACAAATCAGAAACACTTAAGACATGTACTACGTTAGACATGTATAAAGGATTTAGAGTTACATTTACTTTTTATTTATAATAATAGAGTGTTTTTTTTTTTAATTTTAATCCATCATGATAGCTTTCTGTGTTGTATAGTGCTAAAAAACTGGCCATATTGTACAGAGCAATGAAGTAAGACTATTGTGATACACTCAGATTCTTAATGCATCTCCTGTAAAAGTTTGGTTGAAATCATATTAAAATTGACTAAGATTTAGTAATTTTTGTAATGAACTTTTTTCCCCATAAGAATTTACAGGTAAACAATTAACTGAAACTTTAACGTCTTACTGTTACTGTTAGAAAACTGCTGTGTGTTCAAATAATTTTGTTATGTGTAGCCAATAAGGAAATAGATTCAGAAAATAATGGTACAGTTTGTATTGATAATAGTACATTATGCAATGAGCCTATAATGATAGTAATTAAGAAGCGAATATGCATGTTTATGAAACGAGCGCAAGCGAGTTTAATAATTTTCATACGAGCTTCTTAATTACCATTATAGGCGAGTTTCATACGACTTTTTATGCTCGACCATATTTCTAACTTGAAATTATTCATTTTATTTGTATCTAACTGACCTTGAGCAATACCTCGCAAATTGTGAGATGTGCGCAGACGCGAAAGTATTGATTTTTTCCGAGGAACAGATGTCCACATTGACCTTGATAGCTATAAGAACCTACAGAGTAAACTAAATATTAACTTTGATATAACATTGAAATTAAATTATACATTGAAAAAAGAGTTGACAAATTGAATTTATTTGAATATTATTTACAATTAACGCTAATTGTTATAGTAACAGAACATAACCTTCTGCGACAGTATTGGATTTCCAGCCTCCGTGACTTTTCGCTAATTCTCTTTCGATTGCATATCCGAGAATAATCGATACTTGCGGTTTTCTAACGGTACAAAGCTGACTTGTCATTGGCTGAGGTTTCATAACGGTATAAAAAAGCTAACTTGTCATTGGCTGAACACCTGTACTTTAATGAGTAGGTGTACTTTAATGAGTAGGTGTACTTTAATGACATGCATTAAAGGACTGCTACCAGGTGTATAATTACTACATTTCGGCATAGTCGAGCATAAAATAAATTAAAATACGTTTTTTAAGTAATGAAGAATGTATTTTCCAAAGTTGTGTTAAATTTTAGCAGTAAGATGAATTAAGACTGTTAAGCTAAAATTGTTAGATGAATAAGTAAAAATAGGGAAAACTCGGCTAATTCCGCAGTACTGCATGTATGATTTTACTGCGGGTTTACAATAGCGTGAACGTAAGTTTTGAGAGGCTGTCAACAGGAGGCATGTCCTGTGCAGTGCTATAGAAAAAATCAAGGATATTGGTCGACACATCTGTCGGCAATACAGTAGAACATCGAAAGTTGGCTGTTCTTCGTGTTTTTCTACACAGCTGTGAAGAAAGTGAGTATTGTTACATATAAATTGTTCCTTTCATGTTACTTTCATAATGCATTTCATAATTATTTACTACTGCGGAATTAGCCAAGTCCTATTGCGGATTTATGCGCACAGTTGCGGAATTACCCGAGTTGTACAACTAAATATATTTGCATTTTAATAGGTCTCTTTATCTCATTTGGTAATGAAAGGTTTCGTCCATGTCTACATACCTTGATAATATTTTTCAATAAACATTTTGATAAAAATATGATAGATTTACTTCCTGATATTGCGGAATTAGCCGAGTCTCCCCTAAGTCTCCATGTGAAATTTTGTAACTTATACTGTATTTTATGTTCCAACATGTCAATTCAAACATCCCTGAAAAGCTGAGACATTATAAAATACTACTCAAGGGACAGTAAGTTATTTTAAGTTAGATAATTGATCAATTCGATCGATTTTTTCACTGTAAACATAATATCTCAATAGCTCTCTGAGAATTAGCTAACTTCTGATTTCGCCTGGGGTTCCGACGGCTTTTTGACGTGCTGGAATTAACATGAACAGGTTCTTCATAAACAAGTCTATGCTAAACATTTCAACGCCGTGAACTGAGATTGATTTTGTGACTTCGAAATGCATGGGAACTTCCAATAAAAATTAAAGATACTTATTCGGAATCGAAGTGAGGACTGCTCGCATATCAGGCTGGCAGGTCTCTGCGATGTACGTCATCATGGGCGCCTCCATGAAGCCGATCCCTACCCCGATGATGGCGTTGGTGACGTAGAGCATGATTAAAGAGTTCGAAACGCTGTACAGAATCCACCCCACCAGGAAGGGTAGATTAACGATAATCATAGACCACTTGCGGCCGAAGAATTCGACTATAACGCCGGACATAACACTGCCAAACGGCTGGAATATGTAGGCAATGCTTCCTGAAAAATATGCAAGACTTTTTGGCAGTGGCGGCTCGTGGGTATTGAATTCAGGAGGGCTGCATACAAAAATAAACCATGCAACTTACCTTATTTAAAGATTAATTCCATGCGCCTTGTCTTGTAGGTTGCAAACTTTTGAATCATCTTCTTATTAAAATCCGATATGTCGTTTAAAACAGTCTTTACAATGGAAAACATAGCTAATGCGGTCAGGCTCTCTTCTCTCATCGTATTTCTAAGATAGGATTTTACTCTCTTCAAACACGAAAAGCAACGTTCTGGTTCGGAAGGTGATAGCTATGCGTACTAGTTCCACAACTTCTGAAAATGAGGCCTGCAAGTTCTCAGATAGAATAAACTGCAAGAGCTTGACTGCGTCACTGATGTTTCTGAATTCTTTTCTCTGATACAACACTGTGAGTTCCGTTTTTAGTTTGTCTTTATCGAACATTAGAAAAAGCTTCACACATACATTTAGGTCTTTTTCAGGAAATTAGCTTTTGTAGCGTTCAAATTTTTCTTGACACAGAAGAGAAGATAATATCAGATGATCTATGAACTGGAATCGGGTGTTGGTTTGTGTGATAATGAGGTCACACACTTCCTTGGCTGCCGCAATCCTTGTCTGAATCCCTTCGACCTTACGACGCTTTTTAGGGTTTTCATTTTCACAGATCTCGCCGCTCAACTGTGAACTGTTCCGTATTGTCTGTATGGCATTAACAAAGCTTGATATGCAGTCGGCCTCTGTAGCATAGTCGGTTGCGGGTTCGATCCCGCCCCAGGTCGATGGCAAGTGTGTTTAAGTGAGACAGGCTCATGTCAGTAGATTTAATGGCATTTAAAAGAATCCTGCGGGACAAAATTCCGGCACACTGGCGACACTGATATAATCCCTGCAGTTGCGAGTTTCGTTAAATAAACCATAATTTAATTTGTTTTATATGCAAATTTGTACCTTAGAAATATCTAACTGGCGATGTTGTAGTTGGTTGTATAATATATCTACATAATACATCAATATATTTGAAAAAAAAAAACAGCCAGAAATTGAATTGTGGATCTTCAAGAGCACGCACCAGGGCGCTTGCCTGATTTATTGTGATGGTGTTAGATGTTTTAGATTCCATTATGGTTTGAAAACATTCTAGCAATGGCTCCTTCTTCTCATGAACAACATTTACTGTTCTTACTTTTAAAACTCCATCTTGTTGCCTCAGCTGATGGACTTGTCTTTGAAACACATTAATCTAATACAGACTGTGTGGAGAGAGAGAGAGAGAGAGAGAGAGAGAGAGAGAGAGAGAGAGAGAGAGAGAGAGAAGAAAGCAGGGATACTGGTTAAGTCAGCAAAAAATATGCGAGGCTTTATATTTTGTTTAGCGGCTCTTTCCATTATGAGATTCAACTGATGGGCACTTAATTTCACATTTCTCCTGAATTGTTAAGGTACTGAACTTAATAGACTGTAAATATTGTACAGAATTAAGCATTGCTACACTTGTTATACTCACAACATTAAAGTAAATGCATTTAAAACTGCTCGCTACTGACAAGCTGCTGTAAATTTTGCAGCGCCTGGAAACTCTGGATTCATGGGCAGGGGCAGCACGGGGAGGGGTAAAACTAACGCGCAAAGCATCCGAGACGAGACTGGCAGCTCCAGGGGAGGAAGTGGCTTCATCCATAGTCCTTGTTTCTGGCTTCGCTCTGGCAGCACCAGGGGAGGAAGCGACTTCACTAACGATTGCGTGTATGTCAATGGGAGAGAAATTTTAAAAATTTCGAACCGCTAAATAGAGACTGTGTAATAAATGTATTTCACAACATAAAATGAGACAAGAGCCACAAATGTCTGGGGGTGCTGCAGCTCCGCAGCCCCCCTTCGAAAGCAGCCCCTGCTTTTTGGTCATATGATATTTACAGACTATGGAATAAATGAAATCCGAAATTGTATCGAGAAACAATATTTCTGCAACAAGCTGAAACCAAAGTTCTGTAGCATTGTGATCGTAGTAATATAACACACGGGACAATGTCCCCCCCCCCACCAGAGTGTTTGATGAATTAGCTTCCTCTCATACACGCCGAGCATTAGATGGCTTCCATCTGTGCAAAAGCCTAACTTATTTTTGCTGTTCAGCCTCCAACTGTTTCTTATAATTTTCAGACGTTATTACGCCTGTGTCTTGTAGTTTTCTCTTTTGCCACCAGTTGAAGTGTTAGCAGCGGAAATGGCTACAGCTCTTCAGTAGGTGAGGAATTAGGCAAACCTAAATGTCCTTGTGCAGATGGTGTCTGTGGTGTTTTTGGGAGAGTGGTAATGTCTTCTTCAACGCGAATTTCATATCAATTTTCGGCTAGAGCCAGGTCGTACTCAGACATGTAATCCTGTAGTACGACAGGATGTCAGTTCTCTTAGCCTGTAGAATCAAGGTGAAGGATATGCCGAATTAATTGATATTCTATGTTTGTGTCGAGAATTGTGACTTTTCCTATTTGTCCGAAGTCAATGAAAATTAAAATATATAAAGTTTAATTAAGGCTGGTTGAATGGAAGATGAGTAGTTTCATAGATGCAGGCAGACACACAGGGAGAAAAACAGATAAACGGACAAAGTGGCACTAAAAAGCTCTGTGTAGGATGCGAACTCTCTTAAGACCAAAAACAGAAAAACTGTAATATAGGCTAGACAGCCCCCCAGGTCTTCTAAAAAGGAATACAAGCGAAATCGACACATGTCGAGATCTCCGCAAAACACAGTGGATGAATGGATGATGAATGAATGACTGATTGATTGAATGTACTGAAAGAGGAAGAATTACCAATTAAATGGTAGGCCTACACGATGATATACGCGTCCTTGCAAGGGCTCATGTAACTCGTGCATGGTTCAATGTGATCTGCCTTTGCCGTCCACCTACAAAGAATGAGAAACAACTCGAATATTCGATAAACCGACCCTGAGATACTCCGCGAGATGGGAGAGTTTTGCATACTGACTATAGTGCCGGGCGTTCAATAGCAATATATAATTTCTATTTTTCGTAACCGGTTGTGCAGGCCCTATCTAAAATTGTTTCTCACATTTTTTAATTTTCTAGGGAGGGGTCTATAGCTCTCAGCAGATTTTCGAAGCGGTCTGTGACTCAAAAAAGATTAAGAACCACTGTCCTAGTTGGATTGAGAAGAATATTTTATCACTTTATTTCAATATTATGTTTTTTTTTAATTAGAAAGTTGTATTTATAATACGAGTATATTAACATTATCTAAACAACAAAATGTTTTGCTTGATACATTTTCTTTTATGTTTTGACAACAATATTTAATTACTTTATTTCAATTTGTCTTTTCAAATTATAAAGCAGTATATTTACCTTAGCTAGGTAACGAAATGTTATTATGATTTTGATTTATGTATTTCTTTATATATTTCGTTTTCTGTGTTTTGCAATAAGCAGAGAAATGTCTGAAACAATAATTTGTTACTTTCTTAAAGCAATTTACCTCATTGACGACGGATTGCTTTAACATTTCTATTAGTTGCATACGCTCATCTCCAACAATATTATTATACGTTTGAGCATGCCTGGTGTAGCTCAACGATATAATTGTAACTGTAGAGTTGGTACTTGTTCTGTTCTGTTTGTAAATAGTTCTCTTATTGAAGCAATCTCCAGTAATTTCAATGTCCTACATAATATTATTCTACGTTAAATTTGTACTTCAGTAATTAATACTGCCTTTGTTCTTGAATTATACAATAAATTGTCTAGTCTTTATTAATCTGGTAATATTTTAGTACTTTGATTTTATTGCAAATTTAATATTAATTGTAATATTAATTTCAATTCTATTCTTGATATTGTACTTGTAATCCATTGAAAGAGGAAAAGAGAAGACCTGATGATCTCATCTGTACCAGATTAAATAATAAATACACAAAGAAAGTAAGAACGAAAGAAATAAAGGAATAAATATAGAAAGAAAAGAAGTGAAGAAAGAAAGAAAGAAGGAAAGAAAGAAAAGAAATAAATAAAACAAAAAATAAATAAAGGAGTAAATAAAGAAAGAAAAAAGTACCGGTAACTAAATAAGTAAACCGCCAGCAATGTTACTTCTTGGTTACGCTACACTTGAATATTTGACACTGTCTATTTACGTTTGCAACAGGTTTCCAGCGCCCGCCCACCAAGTGCCCGGGCGCCCAATATGCAAAATGCCTGACGTGAGCACGTCTGATCTAGACGGAGAAGCAAAAATGTTCTTACCAAGCCAAGAAGCTTCGTCGTGGTTGACAGTAATTCCTTCCTCAGCGTCCATCAGTGCCGCAATGATAACCGTGGGGAAGGAATAAGCAATGCAAAGGTCGAAGAGCAGAAGATGCACCGAAATGTTGGCTAGCACCTGAAAAATATGTAGTGCAATAATGAACAATAATATTCGGGCCCAAAGTATAGTAATAATAATAATAATAATAATATGTTGCGCAATTAGAGTGAAATAGATAGTGCAGTGAGTCTTAGCGAACGTTGATGTAATGTATCATTCTATGACGAAGGGATGTAAAAATTGGTTTCCCGTTATGACACGTGGCCCGTAATGGCGGAAACTATATGGAGAAGTAGTTTAAGATGTGTAGAATCCAATGAAAATAAAGTATTTTGAAAATAATGTTGTATTTATTTAAAAAATTATCGGTACTCACTTTAAAAACGTGCCTCGTATATATTTTATAATTAAAACAGCGTTATTTTCAGTGGGCTTACGTACATTCACATACTACATTAGGAGTATGAAAAGAGTGTCATTGAATTGTCCTTTGATATGCGTACAATTTTTTTTTCCTTTCCCTTCTATTGCATATGGGTAGATGGTGGATGCGGGATGACTTATGATTGAAAGTAGGTGCACATTTACTATAGGTTACATTTTTTTTTTTTTCATTCAGACCATGGCTGAACAGGTTTTAAACGTAGATAGACGACGTAAACATGCTACTGTATCTCCGTACAGTCAGAAGGAAAAGAAAAATGAAGTACTGTAGCACATACCTCGTCATCATTGATGGAATTGCAGTGAACGGCGATATAATTCTCGTAAGTTGTCGAAGCTGAATCGTCTTCGCCTGTCACTTAAACAGTTTTTTTATCGAGACATTTTCTGAAGAAAACCTCTAAAATGGGGATCACTCAATTTCTTTAGAGGAATATTTGCACTGAGCATCATGTTGCACATGTTTTTGCAAAACGTTTCCCGCACAACAAAATGATGATGATGTAAATGGTTCCTTAGATTTCATTTCAACGCATTTATTGTGCGATGTACTGTTGCAATGTTTCTCTATAGCCTGAGTTGTTCTGGTTTATATTTCAATTTCACATATATTACGCACGATATTGTCTTCGTCAATACATAAAAGTCACTTCCATACTTCTTAATTGCACTTCGTATCTCTGAGCGAATTGAACGTTTTGCCTTCGCAATTATAAATGGATCAGCACAACACTATTCAACGCGTACTAAATATTATCGGACCATCGGACTGTGCCCCCGTAAGATATGCGAACTGAATTCTAATTCCTTCTCAGCCTCTGTAATATATTTCTCTCCCTGCACTCCTATCTCTCTCTTCTATCTCTCTCCCTTTCTCTCCCCCACTACTCACAATTTTTAGCCTTCTTGCGGGACAGTTTATTTGCACTTGCAGTCCAGTGTTGTCAGCTCAACATGAATATTGTAGCACGGAGTGGCGAAAGAAATATTATTAAGCAAGTAATAGCATTTTGCGATGAAGAGAAACAAACAGCTCATCTCTTTCCTATAAATAAGGCAACGATAAAAGCAGCTGCGATCACTTGTGAGACTTATTTTATTTCAATTGATTACGTATTAAAATTACTTACTTAACTAATACTAATACAAATACAACATGTTATGTAATTTATATAGACAGGTCATAGCGCCTAATAAAGAGAATCAGGAGAGAGGGAGTCTGTGCAGGAGATGAAAAGTTAGAATCACCAGGGAAGGACTGAACAAGAGAACCTTTAATTCTTGTAGATCATATGAACCGATGTATATTTTAAAACAAAAGATACAAGAATTTAATACCTTGCAGAAAGAAGTTCCGACATTGAAGAAATTCTAAAATTACTGAAGGTTGCGAGAGAAGCAATAATTTCCAAGGTTGGAGAGAAACTCTACGGAAAGTAACTCGAGACATGCGATTTAGGTTTAAAAAATGTAGAAATACAAGATGTATTTTGATTGAAAGAAATGATATTGTAGCATGGAGGACCAGTTATTTATGACAACGTTTGACGGAAGTTTGGCAACATCCCTATTCGGCAAGATTCGTGGTCTGCTGTTTAACGTGGTGGGAGGGTGGAATGGAGTGAGTACAGGCGTTAACTTTTTCAAGAACGACGACAGCGCTGAAGGGGCACAGATCCGATGGTCCGACAATACTTGAGTAGGATAACACAACTGCACACATTGCGTTGCAATATTACTATTAACGGACCGGAGTTCCTACGTTCTGTACGCAGGTGAACTCGCCAGGTACACAAAAGACGGACGACGCGGCACGTGCCATATACTCTGATACGAAACAACTTCACTTTTCCTTAAGTCATCCCGTATACACTGTATGCATATGGGTATATGTTTAGGTGTGCTTATTCGAAAACAAGTTACATAATTGACAAAATGTAAAAACATGGAGTTTCTAAGTTAATTCCTGCTACTTTAACCGTCTATCATTGAGCTTTATTTTAATACGACCATTACAAATGATAGTCGCATTGAAATTTCAATTGCTTAAAATCGAAAGGCATGTAACTGACTATCGTAGAAATATGTGGGATAAAACATCTTCTCCTTTCGTTTTTACAGTTAATATTTTCACTTTTATTACATTTAGCATGAGTTTTTTCACACAATTCTTGCTTCATTGGATAATTTTGGTGGATCAGTATTTCGTACTAGTACTATTAGTGATTCAATATTAAGTATTAAATTATGTATTGGCATTCCTTGTGGTTTCAAAGAATTATAGAATTCACTTAGATAAACACAGCCTGCTCACTATCTACAACTGTATAAAGAAACTTTTTAATGCGGTCCTGGTCTGCGTAAAGATAGATTTTGGCCTTCATGATGTAACAGCAGTGTTATGTAATTTCGTGATTTTTTTTTTTTCCATGGCCTCGTGAAAGTCGATGTTGAATACAACAGACAATAAAAACGAACAATTGTTTGTAGAAGATTGCATTTTAATATTATACATGAATGTTTGATTTTATTTATTTTTATTTTTTAGATTTTTAATTAATTTAACGTCCATTTCTCCAATTTGAATGTAGCTTATATTTTTCTTCTGGTTATGAAAATTAAGTGTGCAAACTTCGGCAAATATCGGTCAAAGCGTATAGATTTGTATATAGAACATACATACATACATACATACATACATACATACATACATACATACATACATACATACATACATACATACATACATACATACATACATACATACATACATACATACGAAGCGTCCAATTTCAAAACTGTCTAAATCCATTTTTTAAAAAATTGAAATAATGGCGGTTTCGTCATCTACCTAAATGTCTCTAACAATATTCTAATTAATGTTGTGCCTAAATTCCCTCTTTTCTTCCATAAATAAGCTTCAAATATGACGAACACTGCAAACAATTAGGAAGAAAGTTATCAGTTTTTGGCGTTTCCTGAAAATTGTTAAGAATGGATGTGGACAGTTTTGGAAATGGAGGCTACATACATACATACATACATACATACATACATACATACATACATACATACATACATACATACATACAGAATTTCAAGATCTCAATCAAAATTGTAAATATCTTGTTCTCATGTCATAAATTATGTAACTAATTATTGTAATATTTTCTGTAAAGCATGTAGTATTACTCCAATGTAATGGAGTATGCTCATATACAAAAAAAAATACATGCATACACTCTTATATATTAAAATTTCTGACAAGTGATTTTCTTTAGCGGTTAGCCTAATTCTGCTCACACGCACTTCTGAGTTCTCAAGATTCGAAAAGGTGTAGCTCCATAAATATAGATCATCGAACTTATCTATGTGGCATTTTTTACTCAAAATTACCCACAGAACTCAATCCTAAAGTACGGGTGATACTTTACGAATTACTCTGTATAAAGACATTTCAAACGAAGATTTTTAATCTATTTTTCAAACGTTTATAATTGTCAGCAACATTTTCACTTTCTCAATAAGTGAAGAAAAAATAAAAGACATGGTTAATGGTTACATAACACTTGAGTAAATAATTCGCCGTAACAGTATTATACTACATACGTTTAAGAGAATAATATGACATCAATAACACAATTAAAGGAGCGGAGTAGATTGTAACATCGGGTAGACCAGTGGTGACCTACTCAACTACTCTTACGAAGCAGTGTGTGCACTTACGAGCAAAAAAGATGACCGTGTGAGTGCGACTATCTCTCTTGCATACTGCAGCAAAGAGTACTCTTGCACAAAGGGCATTGGCCGGTAGATGAATAACGTGCGAAATCAGAATAAAAAACAGGTAACACTATGTTTTTTTCCATGATAGTAGCACGGACCTGATTGAGCTAACCAGGGTGGTTGCCTTCACAGCAGGAGGAAACTCCCTTTTCAAAAAAAAAAAAAAAAAAAAAAATCTTCACGAACATGGCAATTCCAAATGACCATTCATTTGTCAGACTATTATACTTAGAAACTATACCTGGTAAGGTTTATCTTGTCTCAGTAGCAATAAAGCCAAGTCCCTTCAAATGAGGGTGGAGATTATAGGAGGGTTGTAAATTTTCAGGATTCCTTTCAAAACCTTGTTATTGTGCAGGCTACCGGAACTCAGTTTCTTGAAAGACAAGCTCAGTGACGGAACTACACAGTACGAAGAGAGATATTTTGTAATTTTATTTTGCGCTACAGAATGTATCAATAGTGCCTTCCGCCACTGGATGGATGGACGGCACTGCTCCACTCCCCCATCTCCATAACAACGCAGACGAAGTAAGACATATCTCCTTTCTTTCTCTTTTGACAGTGAGACAAGTTACATCACACAGCCTTTACGAATGTAAATTGTTATTGAAGGTAAACCGATATGTGATAATTGCTGAAAAATAACCTTTCTCATGTATCCGTCCAACATCTCGTATGTAAAAGCCCATTTCAGTTTGGTTGATAGGCTTTCTCCTCTACTCATACTCCCTACCACAGTCTAGTATATACAGTCGCGAAGCTCAATACGTAGTAAATATGCAAACATTAGATAGTTGCTCACCACTAGGATCGTTAATATCGCCTCATTACAGGCAATGCAAAATAGTACCGTCACAGTCTGTTGTTTCTAACACCCTCAAAACTCAAGCTTCGTGACTGTATATAGGGTAACTTAGTCTAAATAGGGTCAAAATTTACAAAAATCTTGATGACGTTTAATAACTTAGTATTTATTAAAAATAAAATACACCAACGTTTAGATTAGTCTTTAAGCAACAAATCACATTAGTATTAAATTCAATAATAACAAACACCTATGAACGATATATATTAATTTCACTCCACTGCACGACCCTATTCACTCTAAGTTAGGCTAAATCGGGTCAACCATTAGGGCGAATGGGGTCACTCTTACAATGCTCTTACTTGTTCTTTGGATCACCAAAAACAAAAAATAAGTTCCAAATTTTAATCTTTCAACCTGCATTTCTCGCAGATGAACTCCTTCTTTCTCTTGGCCCCATCACAATGTTCGTGGTACCATTCTTTTCCGCCTTCCATGCATTGAATCCAGTCCCAAAGTTTCTCTGAGCGAGGATCACTATATTTCACGGAACAGAATCCACAAGCGCTGTTATTTTGTTCGTGTTCTATGTCCATGTCTTCATGTTCAGAAGATGACGACTCTGAAAGTAATCGTTCCCTTGCAGCTGCGGGCCTAGGCCTATTTATTTTAGGCACGACATTACATTGTTTGTTTCGAAGAATGTTTTTGTTCTAATTTCTTCCTTTCTTCAATGCTCTGTGGAGAAATTAGCAAAAGAGCTTTCAGCTTACTTTTTGATTCCTTTTGCGGAGGAGTTTTCTTCGGAGAAGGCAGTGAACATTGAAGGATACACTAGTCGTTGCTTCATGGTCGGTATCGGTTTCAGGAACATTAATCTCCATTTCTTCAGGAACATCTTTTGCCCCCCTGAAGTTTTTGGTTGAGATCAACTTATCAAGCATTCTTCAGGCAGATATTCATGCTCTGAAACTGTATTTTTATTCAGAGGATAGACATCTGTTGACCTGAATCCAGCTTCAGCAATATTGCTGGTGTAACTGATTTCAACCAAGCTTCTCAGAAAATCTTACCAAAGGTAATTTTATTCATTTTTCTTTCACCCTCTGTGTTCCGCAAAACTTGTTACATTCATTGTCGTAGTATGATTTGATGGGTTTAAAAAGGACCTTCTAAAGGCTGTAGCCTATGGGTTGTGTGGCTTGGCAGACATACCATATGAATATCATGTTCCTCACAAAATTTTAGTACAGACAAACACTTGTAAGATCATGGCCATCAGCAAGTAGAACACATGATCCAGGAATCCAATGACTTTGAAAATGACGCAGCCATAGAGATCGGCTGCATAGTGTTGACTCCTCCTCTCTCGAAATGCCTTGATAGCTTTCTGCATTTGATCTTCAGTTCATACACGAGACATTGTTTATATTACTAGGCATCTGCGATAAAGAAATGAAAAAATGGACTTAAAATCCGTGTACAGATATTGACCCTATTTACCCGTAATTGTGTGACCCTATTCACCCGAAATATAGTGACATTAGAAACCATAGGTTGGTACTACTGACGTAACCTTTACACCATTCTCAATGCCATAACTTATGCTATAAGAAATGCACTTGATTCTATGCACAAGTCAGGGAAATTCTGAACTACGTTCATTGTACAATAACGGAAACATTAAAAACAATAATTTAAAATGCAAACTACAAATAGATCTTACATTTTACATGTCTTCTTTCCTCGATTATTCACAGCTTTAACGCAAACATTAGCCACAAGCTTTGGCGCCAAACACATACAAGAAGTTCTACTGATTGACGATAGATGGCAACACGTGATAGAAAACATTTATGCTTGCCGTGGGAAACAAATTTTTGAAATTGACCCGATTCATCCGCTGACCCGATTCCGACTAAGTTACCCTAGTAAACTATGCTCCCTACCATCAGTGAAGGGGAAGATGCTGCTGTCCATCTCACAAACGTTCGACTAATTAACTTTCTACATAGTGACAAATTTTATTTCTGAAAGTGTTTACCGGTACTCTATATTTCAAAAGTCCATACCAAGCGTTTATATTGAATTTTATTGCTGCTTATATTAACTGACACATTAAAAAGCTACTGACAACAGAAGATAAACGTTTTCTTGACCGTTAGTTGCAACTCTACGGCATACACAATGGGACAATCTGCACTGTGTCGCTCCCCCTGACTTCATAATACAAACTTACATTCCTAAATGTGATGAATTATTAGTTGAAAATATTGTAAGAACTACACAAAGATATACTCTAACATGTACGAGTAATTGTCAAACATCTGTGACACTGTATTTTATATTCATTTATGTACTTTATTTAATATTTTATTTGCTAATGTGTACAGCTTGGGGAGGGGGGCAGGGGCAGGTATAAGAGGTAACAGCTACCAGCCTGTCGCTGACGGACTCAGGGCAAGCCTGCGCATCCTCTCAACTTGTATGAAATGTCGTTTAGTACTTAGAGATGGACAAAACTAACTGCGGGTCTCGTTCGCTGTGTTCGTTGCATTTGTTTTCGAGTCTCGTCTCGTAACTCTCGTGCGCTTCGAGTCTTGTTCATCATTCTCGAAATAGCATTTGGTCGGCGTGGAAAGATTTCGTAAATTTGAATAGCATATATAATTGAAATAAATAACATTAGGTATGTTTAATTGAGACAAAAAGACGAAACAAAACAGTAGCCTATCTTAGTTACAAAAATGTTCTCGTTCTGTTATCAGATATTACCTACAGTGAGTAACAAAAATATTCGGACATCTATCAACTAACAATTCAATGACATATATTTACATATAAATATATAAAAATAAGCTTTTCTTATTTTTTCCCTAAAAGTATCCCATTTCATATAATCATATTCAACACTACAATTCCAATTAACTTAAGTTTCTTATAATTATTAAAACATAAAGGAAAACATTTGATTTCTAATACTAACAAAAATATTCGGACACTTTTTGAAAACAAATAATACTATTTCAGCTCGTTATTATTAGTACCTTGTAGGACCACCCTTCTGTTTAATAACCTCTTTCAGACGACATGGCATGCTATGTACTAATTTTTTTTTGTTATGTCTATAGGAATTTTCACACATTCTTCCTGAAGTCTTGCTTTTAGCTCTTCTTTAGAAGAAATAGGCCTTGATCCAACCGTCCTGTCAAGTTCTTCCCATAAATGTTCAATAGGGTTCAAATCCGGTGATTGTGGAGGAGGATGAAGCACTTTAGGGCATTTGTAGAGCAGAAGTTCTTGTACAATATAGGAGTTGTTCTGGTAAAATATAAATTCCTTTTCAATTCCAAGCTTTTCTGCACTTTCACTAAATTATGTTGCAGGAGGTGTAGGTAGTCTTCCTCCTTCATGATATCCTCGATGAACACCAATTCACCAACCCCAGAAGCTGACATGCACCCCCATATCATCACATTTCCTCTACCGTGTTTAAAGTAGTTCGCAAATTCTTGGTTTTCATTTCCTCCTTAGGCTTTCCCCAGACCATTTGTCTACCATCGCTGCCAAAAACATTGAATTTGCTCTCATCAGAAAAAAGAGCCTTTTCCCACCAATCTTCGCCTTTATTTTCATATTCCTTAGCAAACTGAAGTCGTTTACGTCTGTTCCTTTCACAAACATAAGGCTTTTTTCGTGCTATTCGTCCGTTGTAGCTCCGTTTATGTATTGCCCCCTTAATGTTTGGGCATGCACTTTTTTACCCGTAGCCGATTCAATTTCGAGGCACTTATACGAGGGTTCTTTTTAATCTTTCTGATAATAAGAGATTCTTCTCTGTTTGTGAGGACTTTTCGGCGACCTGTTTGCTTTCTCAGCTCTATTCTGTCCTCGTTTTTATATCTGAGAATTATGTCAGACAGGAATATTTCGAATGGTTTTCCCTTTTTCGTGATGGAATATCACTAACTGCCTCTGATTAAATGTTGTTTGCTTACCTTTACGCCCCATTTTGTGTTCCGTCTTGCTGAAACGACAGCACAAGTAAGACTAAGTACTCGCGCATATTATTGAAACTCGGTACCTCCACCTACTGTGTAATGTAAGTGATCAACAGGGATGTACAGAATAGGACCAACAGGACTGTCCGAATATTTTTGTTACGCAGTAAATTGTATATTTGTTTATTTTTATATAAATATATTAACATACCATTTCATTAGCAAGCTCTTTTTATGTCCATATTATGCAGATTGGTTTATTTGACGTAACCGCAAGCGTAATTTCTGTGTTTTTGCAAACATGTTTAGTAACATACACATAAACATTTGGAATATTAAGTGTCCGAATAATTCTGTTATTCACTGTATAGTTATATAAATAGAAAAAAATTCTAAAATAAACTTGTATTTCTAAGAAACATAAAGCATAACGTTAAATAAAGCGTTAATGTACGAGGGTCATACTGAAAGTCATGAGTAACCCATTGTTATAATTCTTAATTTTTATTTTTTTAGACAAACCAGGTACATCATCTTAATCTACAGACTTTTCTGTCACTTTTCAACGTAGTCTCCATTTATTTGCACACATTTTTCCCGCCGTTCTGTAAGTTTGAAAATTCCCTTGCTGTAGGAGTTCGTTTCATCTTCCCGAAGACATTGACGCACTGCTTTCCTCCAGCGTCTCGTAACGTTGGCATCGCAGCTCTCCATTACAGTCGGAGGGTGCCAACTCGGGACTGTAGGGAGATTACGGAAGAGTTTCCTACCCAAATGTTCTGATTTTCTCCACGGTGACACGATAAGTGTGAGGCAACGCGTTATCGTGTTGCAGGATGATCTTCTTTCCAGGGCGTTTCTCGCGCAATGTACAACGGAGCTTCAAAACTGTCTGAATATAGCGGACAGCATTTATGGTCTGTCCAGGTTCAAGAAATTCAACCAAAATGCATCCCAGAACTCATCAACTCTTTTCTTGTTGCGTTCCGTGGAGGCAGTTCGAGGGCGATCGCTACGAGGCTCATCTTGGATGCTCGTGTTCCCATCTTCGAAATGTTTCACCCATCTCCTAACACTGCTGGCGCCCATGCATACATCTCCGTATGCACGCTGAAGTCTGAGGTGAATTTCAGCAGCAGATTTTTCTTCTTTAACAAGGAATTTAATGACAGCACGCTGTCGAAACGAACCATCGTTGTCGACCATTTTGCAAACATTGCTTGTGGTCACATGATAGAAGTTAATGACGTCACAATATGTCAATACATAGTTTTTGTTACATTGTTTAAATTGAAATTATAGCAATGTGTTGCTCATGACTTTCAGTACGACCCTTTTGCTTGAGATTGTACACTTGATTTCAAACATAAAAAAAAATTCCTAGCCTTTTAGTAAGGGCCTAGTAATTAAATAAAGATTGAGGGACGGATTATTATACACTGAAAGGTAGAGATGATGTTTCAAATAGGCTACTTGATTCTTTATACATATGTAACAGTTGCCAAAACAGTTAAATGTTCAGTCTAGTTTGTGAGTATAAACTATGACGATTCAAGGCTGCTTAACGTTCGAGAGCTGATTACTCCCGATGTCTTGACGCACTCACAAGTAGTCTTTACATTAACGACGAGACGTAGGCAATATTGTCGTGCGGGTTTTCGGCTTTGCGGGGGCTGTTAGTCTTGCTTTCTCGATCGTTGTTAAACTCTAGTGCTGCTCCCCGATGTTCTCAGCCAATAAAAATACAACCAATTGTAAAAGAGTGTTGCACTTTGTTTTCACTTGCTCTAAAGACGTTGTGGGTATACTGTAATGCCAACTGAAGTCTGAACGGATTTTTATATCTCACCTGAGGTAGCCTAGTTCTGAAGAGGGAAGGTTTGGGTGCTATACGTCCAGTTTGGTCATTGTTGAGGCACTGTCCCTCGCAGTGAGGCTGCCCTCTACCGTAAAGATGTGTCCTGCAATGACATACAGCTAAACAATTTGAAATCCTCTTTCTTTTTAGAAACAATTCAAATATAGACTCACATTCTTTCCCGTAATATAAAGTACCGATGTCCATATTTTCACACATATACACACACACCACACAAGCACATATATGATCATAATGATCATCGTCATCATCATCATCATCATTAGGTGTGTCCGCCTGTAGCATCTACACTGGTCCATCCAACGTGCGTCTTAATCTTCGTTAGCTGATCATTATTTTTTTTTCTTTCGTTGTTGGTAACTCTATAGCATCTATTAGATGCTTTATTTATTTATATTATTGGATTATTTTACGACGCTGTATCAACATCTAGGTTATTTAGCGTCTGAATGATATGAAGGTGATAATGCCGGTGAAATGAGTCCGGGGTCCAGCACCGAAAGTTACCCAGCATTTGCTCGTATTGGGTTGAGGGAAAACCCCGGAAAAAACCTCAACCAGGTAACTTGCCCCGACCGGGATTCGAACCCGGGCCACCTGGTTTCGAGGCCGGATGCGCTGGCGTTACTCCACAAGTGTGGACTAGATGCTTTATGGTTGTGCTAACAGATTGAGTTACTTGTCAATAATGTGACGCCGAAACGTGTGTTCAGGTTACTGCCCAGCGACAGTCCTGATGTATTTTATATTTTGATGATTGGTTAATTAATATTAACCCGGCACACTCACATTCATACAAATTTCCAGACTCTAGACACCAAGGTAATTTTTCTTCTTCAAGAAAAATTCACCGGGAGCTGAGCCCGGGAATCGAACCCGGGACCTCCGGATCTGCAAGCCATACCACGGAGGGAGTCAACCGATCGTTGTAATTAAAAACTTTACGTGGGAAGTACGATCCATTCAATTTATATGATACGTTCATTTATTTCTATAATCAGTTTCTTTCTCTTTAACTAAAATAAATTTAGTTCTCTGTATGGTTTTTTGTCATAATCTAATTTGAAACAATTGAACAATGAATTACTCTCAATCAGAGAAAGAACTGGTAAAAGGTCAGGAATAATAGTATAAATAATAGGCCTATGAATCTGGTAATGTAGATGAAACCGTGTAATGTAGATAATTATTTAATAAAACTCAGAGATAAAAAGATTGAAGATAAACGGAAAATATGGCGGTAATAATAAAGAAAATGAACAAACGATGGATGACGAGAAAAAGTAGATTGTAGCAGGGATTAATTTCTATGTCAGTGTAATGTAGGTAAGTATTTATTAGTAGTTAGGGACAGAAGGAGAGAGATGATAGAGGAAGATAAAATTCAATAGTATATTACGATACAAGGTTCAGAAGTTATTTTTACAAAATCGAGGAAGAGTTTGAAAAACGAGCAGAGTGAGTGTTTTAATTTCCGAAATTTTGTAATGCACTTCATAAACGTGTATTGTACAACATTTTTTGCACGATCATATTTTTAAAATTGCAAATACAGCATATTTTTTACTGAAAATTTAGAGCGATGTTATTCAAAAGCCTTTGCAAAACTGCACTGTAATGGGTCTATTTCAGTAAAGTTTTATGTTACGAAGAATGTTTTCCCTAGCAACAAGTTTCTGTGTGAGAATTCTAACTTTCAAGGCCTAACAATAATAGCTGTAAATAGAACAAAACAAACGATCGTGCAAAAAGGTAACTTACAAGTAATGGATGATGTAAAATAGTAGATTGTAGTAGGGATTAAATTTTATTAACTGAAAGATAAGAGAAGATAAAAGGTATAAGGGAAATGAATTAGAATGTGATGAAGTGCAAGTAAGGTAAATATAAATAAGAATTGTGATAAAAGCCACAGCATGAAACAGTTGATGAAAAATAAATATATGAAACCTACATTTATCTGATACATACAGCTGATGTAGTAAAGAAATATTAGGAATGGGAATCCTTTTAACAATAAAATTACGAAGAAAACAATAATTTATGATAGGCCTATACCAGCTATGGGGACTATCAGCAAAGTAGGGAGGGAACGTTCCTACTTACCCCACATTCGTTTGATTGACAGGCGAGGGGTAACGCAGTTATTTTGCTAAGTCAAGTGCAGTGGTGGATTCGACACATCTTGCGCATCAGTAATTTCTCCGCTCTTATTTCTTGTTTCAAAATCTTTACAGTATTTTGTTTATAGGAAGTACACGTATCATACAATAATTATGACGGCCACCTACTGTCATTAGGCAAATTATATATTTTTCAATTGTATAACTATTCCTTTATCATGTGCACGAAAAATTCTTGAACTGCCTTGTGATCGACATAATAAAGTATTTCTTTTTTTAAAAACATTGAAGAAAAAGCAAAGCTCCATTTTCATTTAACTGCACAATATATTGAAAGATACAATGCTCAACATAATAAATTGTTTCTTTTTAAAACCAATAAAGTAACTAAGCTCCATTGTCATTTACCTTGAAAACATATTAAACACAATATAATGATCAACAAAATCAATTGTTTCTTTTTATAAATACTAAAGAAAGTAAAACTAAGCTCCACTGTCATTTAACTTTAAAACATATTAAACAAAATATATGAGATATGAATGAAACGAAATACTACTGTAGGCCTATACTGCTGGTTTTCATTTTTTTGTTGTTGATTGCCCTCGAAATTTCTTGTTATTGACTAAAAAGGATATATTTGGCTCTAAAATAGAACAACTCAACAGTAATACTGAAACTAAATGCATGTTTGTGATTCTAGACCTGGAGATACTTTTGGTCATATTCATTTTGAAAAGAAAAACAGCTCACAAAAGTAAGTTGAGCCAAACATAGGTACCATACACACTGCAAATGTGCGCAGATTAGGGAATTGCTCCTCTGGTAGTATTTAAAGAGATCTAATCCATTTTTTCTAAACACTTTAGTGGCGTGCTCTTTTGCATCTCTATAGTGGCTCTGATGCTTGGGTAACATCAAATATAAATGGATTATTGAACAGACACATCTCCATGTCCATTGCAGTTACTTCTGAAAATCTTTCTTGGAAAGAGAACGCATCAAGTAGGCCTAATATGCACTCAAAGTTTTAAATAAGTTCAGTTCCAGATACTTAATAAAATAATAAGTATCTAAATCCTGAAAATACCATAAACATATCTTGTTTTGTATCTTTTCATAAGTATTACGAATATAGCTTTTAAAATTGTAGGCTAAATAAATACCTGTAAGATTACCGAAGTCCGCTTTATGCTTCCGATCAAAGTGGCGTTTAATATTGAAGCGTTTTATATGCGCAATTTTAAACCTACATATTAAGCAACAGACTTTCTTCTTTTTGTAAGTACCGTAACAAAAAATTCTTTCTGCCGCTCTTCCTGAAACTGACGTGCCGAGATCGAAGCCATACCCGCCACTGAATGAAGCGTGTCTATGAAGCACCAGGCGGAGGAGAGGGTCGGTGGAGTGAGTTAAGGCGGCTGTGAGTGCAGTGGCCCTTCGGAGTCATTTTTCCCCATGGTTGGCCTATACGATCAGCTATTTACTAAAGTCATCGTCATCATCATCGCCGTCTTCATCATAATTATCGTCGCCATCATTATCATCATCATCTGCCTTCCAGGTATCACAACAAGCAGTTTGTTATGGTCTCATTCCAGCACTTCAAATGTCTACTGTAATTTATTTCCTCGTACTTGGTAACGTAGTAGTTGTAGAGAAATTCTCGTGGAGGACATCCTCAAAACATGTTGTGTATAGTTATTACGATACTTTTGAATTTGTTCAAAAATAGAATCCGCTTTTTCTTCTTCTAAAATGACTGTATTGTGATAATTTTTTAAAATTTTGTATGAAGTCAATAATATTATTTTTTAAATAAACTATACATTCTACGTTAAAGAATTTAAGGCAGGGCCGGGCATGAGAGCGGCTCCATTTAGTCGGCCAGAGCTGCTCTCGCTCCGCAAGGCACTTAAATTCCAAGCCAGAGCAGAACGCTCACGCAGTGGCGGACCCGCATTTCAGCTACCTTCCCTGCATTAATGTAACAAGAGCCACGGTTGTTCTAGTCATTCAGTCTGCCAGTACATAAGAGTTTATAAGGATATTACATCAATCCATTGTACATTACAGAATTTATAACACTCTTATTAATTTAATGAAGTAAACTTCGCTCTATGCACACACACAAATCATTACGCTTATTTACATAACCCATACGCACATACTGCAATATCCTCACCACGGTTGTACGAGACAGGCGTATGGCTTCCACTTCCCCTACTTGCTGTGGACAGAGTTCATCTGCCAATATAATTAAACATCGCTTGATGAATTCACCTTCGTTGAATATTTTCAATTCCTTTGCAATTTCGTGGCAAGTTTTGTAGCTAATTCTCCTAGCCGAATCACTAAGTGCATTATTGTCATCCTATTAATATATGATATAATATAATATAATATAATATAATATATAATATAATATAATATATAATATGATATAATATAATATGATATAATATAATAAAATATAATATAATATAATATGTGATATGATATGATGTTATATGATATGACCATAAATTAATACAACTAAAAGGAAATGTTTCTCAGGTACATTATATTAGAGTATCTATTCGATATTTGTATTGCATTATAAGTTATCATAGTACATTTAGTAATATATAATTTTAAATTATACAAATATCATGATATATCATAATATACTATACTATGATATATCATAATATTTGTAATAATTTAAAATTATATATTACTAAATGTATAATAACTTATAATGCAATGTAAATATCAAATAAATACTCTAATATAATATACCTGACAAATATTTTCTTTAAGTTGTATTAATTTATGGCGTTCATTACCAATATATTTGTCATATTCAGTAGCATGTTGTAAAGAATAATGTCGTTGGATATTGAACTTTTAATAAGTTGGAGTGTTTTATGCCAAATTAAACACTTTGCTAATCCACTGCTCTCTACCAAAAATAACTCCTCCTCCCATGATACATTAAAAGCATTGGGAGTAGCTGGACGCTTTAGTGTATGAGCGGAAGCTCCGTCTTCAAAGTTCGTCATCATACTGCAGAGTCACCACTGCACCGACACTGAATGACGTACAGTATGCATACGTCAGAGCACTCGCAAGACCCTCTCTTTAAAGCACACAGCGCTCATTTCTCAGAATCACGTAATGTGCCCAGCCCTGATTTAAGGTAACTTATGTTTTTCACGTTGGAGAATTATACATTACAGGCATACTTTTATTAAAATATCTTAATTGTTTTTCGTGTTACCAGATAAACGCTTTGGTCGAACAATGTACTCCACAAATTTTCACAATTAAAAAGAAATAACTATTAGGTTTTGAAAACAATCAAGTTTGCTGAAGTAATCAATATTTTCAATTCGCATAAATCACATAAAGAGAAAAAATATGTACGTCAGGGACATAGCGTCCATGAATGTGTTTCTAATGACGATTTTCTGCGTTAATATCAGTTTATTACTTTGTTAGTAGTGTAACATTCAATAAGAAAATCCAGTACTGGTGAAAGTAATGGATCCAGTGGATAAAGTAACAAAGTTCGGAAAATTATATTATATTTAATGTTTACACAATTTCTTCTAAAAATATCCGTCCGAATTAAAATCTTAACTTTTCTAAGTGTCAAGAACTAATTGCCGAGGCGTGTTCAATAATAAGTTTATCAACCGTGTCACGTGTATGCAGAGAAGCGCAAAAAGCGGAAAAACAGAGAGCTAAAAAATTGTTCGTCTCGCCTAAAAGAGTGACGAATTTAAATGACTTCCAGAACATACCATTGGCTTTGTTTTGAAAATACAAACGTCACTTTAAAGGTATAATTTTAATACCTTATGTATTATTGTACCGGTATAAATATATTATTTACTAGCTGTACCCGTGCGCTCCGCTGCACTTGTTAGAAATAAATATAAAGTAATTACATGATTAAAATAGGACATCTGGTCCAGGGAAAATTCGTGTTTGATAGAAGGATAAATCGTTTAATATGTCACTTAATTTAAATTGTATTTAAATAATTAAAATGCGATCATTTTGGTCCAGAGACCACTCATTTAGTGCAATGATAATTCCTTTAACGTGTTTCTTAATTGTTATTACAAGCAAATAATTAAAATATGATCGTTTGGTTCAGAGAACATCCGTTTTTGGTGCAATTTGGTCCCATCAAAATTTTGCTTGGAATGAAACGTACCGGAAATCATTTTTAAAGAAACGTTTGTTATGTAATATTTTTCACAAAAATCAATAATAAGCGAGACATTTCGATTTATTTAATTCAGGCCCCCTTATAACCCCCCTTTTAAATGAAGTATTTTGAATGTCATATAGCCTAAAATCTAAGTTACAACGAACTTAATTTATATTCCAATTTTCATATAAATCGGTTCAGCCATTATCGCGTGAAAAGATAACAAACATCCAGACAGACAGACATACAAACAAAAATTTGAAAAACGCGATTTTCGGTTTCACGATTGTTAATTATACATGTTAACACCAATTATTTTTGGAAAATCGAAAATTATCTGAAAAATTTTGGCTACAGCTTTATTACTAGTATAGATTATTTGTATTACACCATTTTGTTATTGAAAAGGAACCTGTCTTCAACACTGGCCGCCCATCCCTCCCGTCAGAAGAGTTCGAAGGAGCACGCATCACCCGCTTTTTAGATTTGACAACGTCGCGCTTCCACGTTATTGGCTCTCGCAAAAAGTCAGGAGATTTGGACTCCGCTGTAGTAAGGCGCTATATTGATAAATTTTAAATTATTAGGAATTTTATTTATACGATTCGATTAATACTGTACAACTATGCTATTTGGTACATAATAATCTATTCTATACTAATAATAAATCTGTAGCCAAAATTTTTCTGGTAATTTTCGATTTTCCAAAAATAATTGGTGTTAACATGTATAATTAACCATCCTGAAACCGAAAATTGCTTTTTTGAAATTTTTGTTTGTATGTCTGTCTGTCTGTCTGGATGTTTGTTACCTTTTCACGCGATAATGGCGGAACCGATTTATATGAAAATTGGAATATAAATTAAGTTCGTTGTAACTTAGATTTTAGGCTATATGGCATTAAAAATACTTTATTTAAAAGAGGGGTTATAAGGGGACCTGAATTAAATAAATCGAAATATCTCGCTTATTATTGATTTTCATGAAGAATATTACGTAACATAAGTTTCTTTAAAAATAATTTTCGATAAGTTTTATTCTATAACAATTTTGATAGGACTGATATTTAATGAGATAAATGAGTTTTAAAATTACAATAATAACGCCATCTAAGGCGCTGTACTGAAATAAAAACAAATGACTTCGTCTATAAGGGGCCTTGGACAACAACAATCCAAAGCTATTAAACATAGCCTAAGAGAATGTTTCTGTGTTTGTATGAAGTAATATCGGAAGCTAATTAATTGTTTAATTATTATTTCACCATTGGAAAGTGTAGTTTCTCTAGATGGACAAAATTCTACAATATTATTACAGTAACTTCTGAAACATATAGCAAGTAATATAAAGTATACACATTAACACTAAATTATATGTCAATCTTCATGAAACTATGGTTGCATGTAATAACAATTAAGAAACATGTTAAAGGAATTGTCATTGCACCAAATGATTGTTCTCTGGACCAAAATGACCGCATTTTAATTATTTAAATACAATTTAAATTAAGTAACATATTAAACGATTTATCCTTCTATCAAACACGAATGTTCCCTGGATCAAACTCGTATTTTAATTATATAATTACTTTATATTTATTTCTAACAGGTGCAGCGGAGCGCACGGGTACGGCTAGTCTATACTAATACGAGTAATAAAGCTGTAACCAAAATAATTTCTGGTAACTTTCGCTTTTCCAAAAATAATTGGTGTTAACATGTACAATTAACTATCCTGAGACAAAAAATCGCATTTTTGAAATTTTTGTTTGTATGTCTGTCTGTCTGTTTGGATGTTTGTTACCTTTTCACGCGATAATGGCTGAACCCATTTCTACGAAAATTGGAATATAAATTAAATTCGTTCTGACTTAGATTTTAGGCTATGTGACATTTAAAATACTTTATTTAAAAGGGGAGTTATAAGGGGGCCTGAATTAAATAAATCAAAATATCTCGCTTATTATTTATTTTCATGAAAAATGTTACATAACAAAAGTTTCTTTCAAAACAGTTTCAGATCAGTTTTCTTCTATGCAAAATTTTGGTACGATTGATATTTAACAAGATATACGAGTTTTAAAATAACAATGTCTTATCAGCGCCGCCTCAGACTAATTGGCAATAATGCAGTGGCGGCTGATTGACTGAGGCAAGTGAGGCCGGGCCTCAGTCGCTTGGCTTAACTGAAATCAAATTTTGTGTTTTTATATAATGTATTAGTTATTTGAATGAAGGATATATCGCTGTAGAAGCATTTGAAAACTTTGATGTATATAGACCTGTTTTGCAGTAAAATTTATTCCCGAGGCCGGGATCGCTCGTGCCGGGTCTGGCTTGTGATGTATATAGATCTGTTTTGCAGTAAAATTTGTTCCTGAGGCCAGAATCGTTCGTGCCGGGTTTGGCTTAATGCATTTCATGTCCTTTCGCGGGCTTTGAGTTTACGCTTAAAACGTTGTAGCTGAGGCACAATTCGGCTGGCCTGGTCAGGTTTCACTCCTCCCATCCATGGGCCGGCCTCAAGGGTAGAGTGGGGTGGGAATAGCAGTGGTGACTTCTCTTACTAACTAGGCCATAAATAACAAAATTCCAGCTCTTTGGCAGGCAGAAACCCACTCGAGATTCTCTCCCCTTATGTCTCAGTTTATGACATAAGCGAGGGTGTTCTACTATTGTACTTCGTAGTACAGTAGTGAATCTGGGCCAATGTTGTTATGTATTTCGGGAAAATATAAACAGAAACAAATGAGAGAAATAATGCTGGTTCAGTTAATTCATTGTTAGGGTGTCCTTTTTCGAGAATAAATAATACTAAAAGAAAGGAAGTTTTAAATAAAGAGAGAGACTACCGAGATACCTACGACATCGCTGATAATTTTTCTGACACATAATCTTAAAACGCGGGTTTCTATTGCATCTTGGTATGGACAACATAAATGGTTAAGTGGTAATGTGATGCAAAATAAACTTCTCTTGGCCTTGTTTGTTGCTGTCAAAGGGAAAAAAATAAAAAGAAAAGAAAGAAAGGGGAATTTCAACACATAATATGGGTTGCTTCATCACACTGAAACAATCACTGAAACTCAGAGCATAACAGCTTATTTGGTGAGTGAAATTATTATTTTTCATTGACAGTAATAAGAATAGACTAATAATAGTAATAATAATAATAATAATAATACAGTAATAATGATATTAATAATATAATAACAATAATAATTAATATCATAAACAAACATTTCCTATCGGAGGCACTTAAACTAGTTGCATCTGGCCTCACCGGGGATTTTGATCACCGGCCGCTACTGCAATAATGAAATGAAAACAAATGACTCCGTCTATTTAAGGCGGTCTTGCACAACAAATAGGGAACATTATTCATAATAATAATAATAATAATAATAATAATAATAATAATAAATAAATAAATAAATTTAGCTTCCCTTATGAAAAGGTTGCCAGATTTGACAAAGCGTATTACATATAATTTGGAAACACGCCTAAGAGGTAAAATGATATACTACATTTGAAACGATGAGGGAATCGAATATACAAAATGTCAGAAAAATTTACACCTAAGTAGCGTTTGTGTTCGTTTACAGTTAAGAAGGGGGGGAAATGTCATCAGATAGGTTAGAATGATTAGAATGCCATATACCGTGAGAAAAATAATAGTACGGATTGATTGGCATTGATATCTAAACCAATCAACAGCCATCGGTTAAGATAACTTGAAATTTCCATTATCACTCCCATACAAATGATTTCTCAATATCTGAACCGATCCTTTGAGGGCACTAATGGCTATTTCCTTCACAATGCTGTGTGTTAGGCCCAGGCTTTTACATTTGTTGGCAAAGAAGGAGCTTATGGTACCTCGTGCTCCCACCATCAGACCTATTATATCAATGTGGGACAGGCTATATTTATCTTTATAGAACGGGATTGTTGGTTCATAGATCCGTTTCTTTTCACTGTCCACCTCATGCGGTTGATCTGTATGTGTCTCAAATCTGATGGTGGGATTGAGAATGTATGCCGAGTTGTTCTTAATGGCAATGATATCAATTCGCCGAACACTTCCTTGTGTGTCTAGTCCCTGCACCTCTTGATGGACCGTAAACCCTACTTCCTTCAGCGCCTCGGCCAGCATAGAACGGACAGCATGGTGACGGATGTTGTGAAGGGCCTCACTATAGGGGCAGAAGCCAAGGATATGGGGAAGAGTTTCAACCTCGCTGAGACAGCGCCTACAGCGGGTACCATCCCGACTTCTACCAGATACAGTTGGGACCGGAGCAACATAGCCTACCATTTTAAGGGCGTCTATCCATTCCGAGAGGGTTAGACCTTTGTGATTTCTTATCCAGCTGTTTGCTGGGGGGGGGGGGAACTCTTTATTTTATTTCAGACGCTCACCATTGTCTATTCGGTCTAATATAGTATCAATGCTAAAAGTAGAATTGACTGGACAGCTCCAGAAAGTGTTGCATGATAATAACAGTTAAATTCATAGTTTTAAATACAACTTCGAAAATGATTCAGAAGCAAACATCTCACAACTAGGGGGCGGATTTTAGCATATTTGCATGTTCTATTCCTTAGTTGCAAATCATATGCTACTGTTATATATATAATGCATATTTCAGCTTTTAGCGCACATAAAAACCTATTTTGTTATTTTTTTAGCATTGTGGTGCTTAAACCATGATTAAGAATACGGAAAATCGAAAAATTGGAATACAGAAGAAACTCGGACATTGAAACACATTACAGGAGTTATATTTTATTTATTGCAATATGACAACATGCATACAATGCACTGTTGTCGGTGAATAA
Source organism: Periplaneta americana (assembly GCF_040183065.1). NCBI lineage: Eukaryota > Metazoa > Arthropoda > Insecta > Blattodea > Blattidae > Periplaneta > Periplaneta americana. Next base: position 57,068,236 of record NC_091118.1, on the reverse strand, counting down.
TTTTGGACAAATCCTTGGCAGTCAACAAAGTACTCAATTAAGTGCATTGCTGACTCGTGCAAATTTTCAATATTGGGATGTTATGATGGATGAAAGCTGTGATTAAAAGAATAGTTATTCAAAACAAGAAGCCACCTTACTGTTTATTCTGCACGTGCACTAGAACCCTGCAATATGATTGGAGCAGAAGTTACAGAAAGTGTTCATAGGCTTCTTTGCACTCGTTAAATTCGAATTCTGCCACCTATCAACAATAATATAGGCATGATAATGCAATTTTCTGTTTTTTACTTACCAACGTGGCAAATCAGAATATTTCATTTTATTATAGAGAGAGAGAGAGAGGTCTTAGAAACTTCGACACTGGGTAGAATGAATTTTATTTTAAAACAGTATAGCTGTAACAAAATTATTAATTTAGACTTAGTTTTATCAACGATGTTTAACCAAAAATATTCTAGAATATTGTTGTCCCCTACTTACACATATAAAAAGCTATTATTCACTAAGTAATTACAAACCTGTATTTAGGTATAAGTCAATAATATTTATTTCTAACAAGTGCAGCGAAACGCACGGGTATGGCTAGTTCAAAATAAAAATACCAGTATCTAACTTTTAAACAAACCATTAAAAATAATACACTGCCTTATAAGCGATAAGATGAGACAGCACACAACTTTTACGCATTGAAAGATGTGTGATTCTTAATTATGGACATAAAATTACAGCTTTATTTTAATGAATTTTAAGAATAATAATAATTATTATTATACTAAATTAATCTTGATTGCCTTCCCTGTTTCGGACAGTGACGTAGCGTCGATGTAAGCTAAAAAGCTCAGCTTCCCCAGTTAATAATAATTTCATAATAAACCTGCAGTTTATAAACAAAATTATTTATTAATTTTAATAGAGTTTATATTTATGCGTTAAATATTGTGATGCGGCAGCTCAAGATGATTCGTGATGCAGCAGTAAACAAGAAGCCTGCACACACCAGCTTCCAAGCAGACTGGTTTCTTTCACTCATTCTTCTTTGTAACCCACCCCGCAGATTTTCCATCCCTGTCTAACTAAACTACCCTGGTCATGAGGCTCGCAAGAAGCTAGCTTTTACATTGAAAATAATTTAGTTTCCGAGTTATCCCTTTCGTGAATTGTGTTCAGTTGAAGTGTTAGTGTGCATTGTGACTGATATAATAAATAATGAGTGAAATAACAGTTCCTGACACCAATTTACTTGAATTTTTTAGGACAATTCTGTTATCAAGACTGACTTACGAACAAAAGTGTGATTTAGAAAACAAATGACCGACTCCCTTGCTGTCAATGAAGGACACAACCAAAACACAGACGCATACTTACGTAATGATAGTAATACTGTATCTATTGACCGTTAATATTGTGATTTCTCTAAGTATGACAGGGAGTGAGCTAATGTTATACGTATACGTGTCTATTTGTTACAGATACTGTATGTGTAAACAGTGAAATCATATTTTACTACGTATCATTCGAGTTCATGCCTTATTGGTGTTACTTACGAGGTTCCAACCAATCTTTGACTGCTGACTTGACATTGACTATTATTTATTTTAAGACTGTATTTTTGTAATACGTTTTCTCATATGTACATGAAAGACAACTTGAGTTAGCTTCCCCTGCCCAAAATTTCATGCTACGCCACTGGTTTCGGAAGCCATGCTACGCCACTTACATCATAACGATGAACCCAATTGTCTTGTTTGAGCAAATTAAAGCCATGTGAAACATGTAAACAACTTCTTTGAGTTAGGGGCGAGTCGGGTAGTATCGGACAGTGCGTTTCTTTCATCTACCACTATATGGTAGTACCTGAATGAGATGGTTACGTTTCTCTATGCGACATCACAGAAACGTAACCATGTCAATCAGGTACTATCATCGTGTGGTAGATGAAAGAAACTGACTGTCCGATACTACCCGACTCTCCCCTACATAACCCCATCCCTTGCACATTGCTGTTGACTGTTTACTATGAATGAATCCCTGTGTGAGTCACAGTAGTTGGCGTGCGATGATAACGTTTTCGGGGAAGCAATTATTCCGTGGAAACCCTGTTTGTAGTCAACAGGCATCGAAGCCCAGTCGAGCAATGGCATAGATACAGGCACTGCTTCCCTTCACGTCACGCTACCCGTCAACTACCTTGCTATTCTAGGGATCAGAGTTCCTACCTGGGAGGCTGGAAGCGGTACTCCGTGGTATGTGTCGGCATGGTCAAGCTCCTATCACTACTGAGGCCTCTGATAGCTAACACCCGTGCTTCAAATTTAGCTAGATGACAGCAACGAGATAGCAGAAAATTCTTTCAACAGGGATGCATGGTCAAGCACAGGCTGATAACATCGCAGTCGGCATTCAGATCTCCAGGGAAGGTCAGCGTCGAGAAAAAGGTAAGGAAATGACGAAAGTGGGATGAAGAAGAGAAGTTAAATTGAAAGAGAAGTAGAAGAAATGGAGAAGAGACAGAAAGAAGAAGACAAGAGGGGGGAAATGATTAAAATAATTATAACAGCAAAAGGAGAAGAAGAAAAAAAAAGCAATAAACACCTTAAAAGCCATTAATTGTAAGTAACATATCAAGTAGCCTATTACATGGGAAAACCGAGAGATATAACTTAAACTGAGGGGATTCGATCCGGCATCGGAGCTGGAATCCGGTGTGGCTTAGTGGATAAAGCGTCAGCACGTAGAGCTGAAAACCCGGGTTCAAGTCCCAGTGCCGGAGAGAATTTTTCTCTGTTCTATTCATATTCCTGCGCGGAAATATCATATGTACTTCGGTACTTTATAATAATATGATATGCGCAAGTAATCACTTAGCGATTCAAGACGGCGCTCATCCCGTCGGATCCCGTCCACTTAGACACTCGTAATGAGTGTACCTCTTTACGTAATGCGTTGGACAGAATGCAAAGATAACAGATTCTGTATCATATTGAAGGAGACATTTAACATTTAATTTTTTAAGGTGACATGCATTTATTTAGCCTGACGAGTTACTTCCTTGGTTTGAATTGTAAATTATTTAAAAATGGCGTGTAAGAGGTAAGAGTGAGATGAGAGTAAAGTGAAAGACTATTGAAACTTATGTAGTGCCTATACATAAATTATGTAGGTTGTATTGTAAAATTAAGTATTTTATTTATGTTTTATTATTATTGTGTTAAATTGTATTGTGTTAAATTGTATTGTGTATTTATATTGTATTGTGTATAAAATTGTATTGTGTATTGTGTAATTGTATCGTGTACCGAAAAACTACGCAACTATGATCCACATTTATGACGTTTTAACTTACAGCTTATCTAATTGAAGTAGGATATTTTTCAACAGCCTTTTGTTTGTGTGTCTAGGTACTGCAGGTTGTTTTTTTAAAGCCTATTAATCATAAAAAGTGTAAGGTAGTATTTGTTAATATATTCTTTATTAAACACTGGACCATTGTTGTATATGACCATGGACAACTTTGGTCCATGTGAAAAATTCCATACTAAATTAATACTGGACTACAGTTGAGAGACTCTATTGAAAGTACATGACATCCTCATATGTCTTAGTGAAAAAGACACAATTTAATGCAAACAAATTGTAAATTTTCTTGAAAAATAATGCAATTAAGAAACTTATCAAACACAGTCGAACATTAAAAGAAAATACATTGGTAAAGATTAAAAAAACATAGATAATAAATCATAAATATTGTGAAACAATTAAATAAAAGTTTGTACTGACATTTTTACTTCAATAGTTTTCCCCATCTATCTTCTAGTTGTGGCACACGATATTAAGCCTTCTTTGTACTCATTTTTGATGGAGGACTTATTGGGAATTTAATGTCCTTGTTTGGGTAGAAGATACAGTCTTCTTTCTCTGGCCACTTCCAAGACAGTCCACAGCGTGCCATACAATTCACATATGCTCCATCGTTCTTGGTGGACTTGACTCTTCCCGGCCAAGATTCGCCTTCATATTGAACTGGTACGAAGTCACCTGGCTTTGGGATGTAGTCATGGCCATTCAATGGAACGTCGTCCATTGAAACATCTTCAATTAGGTCCTCAGAAAGATTCAGAGAGGACTCAGAGACATAAGAAATTTCAGACTCACCAGCTTCACTTTCACTGTCAGATTCCAGCTTCTTTTTTTCTTGGTTTGTTCTTTCTGCCTTTTGAAGTTGAAGGAAAATTTTTATCCTTTGAAGTGGAAAGTGAAGACATTTGCTGTAATTCCTCTGCAGAAATGCTCTTTCCTGCCACAATGTGGAGCCTCTTCATTCTCCTTTGCTCTTATTCTGATCAAAAACTTCCTTCCGTTTTTCTTCCAGGTATTGCACAAATGATTGTGCAAGAAGGTCTGGATTTTCTGAGTTCTTGATAGAAGACAATCGTTGCATAGCTGGAGTAGCATTAGTGGGAAAATGCCTGTTTTCTTAAAACCAGCTTTCAGGTTTGCTGCAGAGTTTATCCGAATTGTTTCCCACAATTTGTTTGGTAAAGAAAGGAACACATTTTTAGGGATAGTGGGTAATCTCTGCCCTTCAGGAGATGTTTTCCACTAAACTAGAATTTGACGCCATTGAAATTTTAGTGGCCTAAAATATGTGTCAGCTCAAATTGTCCCTTCTTCTCTGCGTAGAACTGGTAAAACGGAATTAAAAAACCAGTCTTCAAAGCTGTTTGTGTCGAACCAACCTGAGTGTGATCTGTTGTAGAGAGTTTGCGCTGGCCCACCCTCGGTCCATGTTGTCCACAAATGTTCGGACTTGTAGTTGACATGTAGGCAAAACATCTCCAGCAGCATTTCCACATATCATTATACTAACAGCTGCCTTTGTCGAATTCTTAATCACTTCTGGGTACTTATAACCACGTTTCATTAAGACTTTCTTTTTGCCTGGGTCATCCACCAGGTTTGTTTCATCGTATTTGTAGGTCAGATGAGCTGGAACACCCTCTATTTCTTTTTTAAAGTGAGTGAAAAATGACTGGATCGTTTCTTCATCTACAGCAGCCCTTACACGCGTGATGTTGCTGCAGAATCTCTGAGAAAGTTCTTGTTTGTAACGTTTCAGAAACATGTCTGCCCATGTTTTTCCAGGGATATTATTCTGAAATTGATTCACAATCACACCTTTTTTGTCTAAATACATTTTCACGATGCACCTTAAATCAAAAATTGTTATTGGAAATCCGAAGTTGCACATTTCTTCAGCATGGTGGATAAATCTGTTACGGAAAAAATACACTGACGACCAGGTGATCTAACGTTGTCTTGTCAGATCGCCTTCAATCTCAAAATAATTGAACTTCGTGGTATTTTATACTTTTTAGAAGCTTCATGCTGTGTAATCACATTTTTTTATATCAGCTAGACATAGCTCCATTTGATGATCACTATAAGTTACATTTTGTAAGCACGCCCACCCACCTTCCTTCTAGACACTTTATCACGCGACATGATGAATTCCTGGAACAAAATAACACGGTTTTCAAGAATGATCCAAGAAATTGTTTGGACTATAGTTGAAATCAAAGTACGAAATTTTTTAATTTTTGCCATTAGGCCTAATCTCAAAATTTACATAAATTTAAACTTAACTATATCTAAAACATGTAAAAGTAACATTACGTTTTGAAACATGACTGCATCTAAACCTTGAAGTAGGCCTAATACATCTGAATAAAAGTATCAGACGATGCAACAGATACAATATTGTTAGTGTGAAATCAGCAGATACACAGCCGCAACAAGGGTAGCAATCTTTTGGCAAACTATTAGAACAAACAGCATCGTATAATAACTGATTAAAATGCAAGTACAACCACTAGATATCATCAGCGGCTGCGTTAGATGTATTTTGGTTTGAAGGTGCATTTGGACCATAGTTGCGCTTTAGGACTATAGTTGCGTAGTTTTACGGTATTGTAATTTTTATTTTGTATTGTTTATATTATGTATGCCACTGCCACCGGGTGCTTACCCACTTGCAGTGTAAATAAATACATACATGTTTGAGTGGAGGATATTTTTTGTAACGTGAATCATACACAATAATGTTATATTTTCAATGCAATAAAAAGCAAATTAAATTACCATTTTGATTTAAGTGTATTTATTGTTATTTCCAAACAATGACCTATCAACCATTGTTTATTTACAATATGTAATTACTGTTTCTATTATTACTCGACCAAGGCCAGTGCAGTCCTGCAGCTCGGAGTCATGGCGCTACTGCTCCTACGTTCGTAATACCATATCTGATAGTTCACATTACGTCCGCGGCTCCACTCGCCTCGGTCGAGTAATACCCATTAAATTTCCAACTTAAGTGAGTCAAAGAGCAACGTGAGTCACATGAAATCACCCGTTACAAAATCTTAATAAAATGAAAATAAATTGTAGTGAGAGTGACAAAATAGTGACGGCCAGAAGAACGAGTTGACTTATCCATACTCAATCATTTTTTGCAACATAATTGCCGTAATCCCTTTTTGGGTTCTACTGTATTTTGATGGTATTTAAAATATGAACAACAGTCTTGCAGTCTGTGCTTCACTTCTTCAGAAAGCCTTTCTTGTTCTGACCGCTGAAATAAGCCTCGATCTCCTCCAGAGACTTTCCCTCCATGCGTGGCAATCTGAAGTACACAAACACTATGGCGAAAAAGTTGACAGCGGAGAAGAAGAAAAAGACACCGTGAAGGTGCATGGTGGACTCCATGTCCAGGTACGTTTTGGAGGTCGTGAACAGGAAGACGTAGCAAACGGCCGCCGAAAACCCCGTGGCGATGCCGCGAGTCCTGCAAAAATTATTGATGCTGACATCAGAGGAAGTGAATTGCAGTTATAAGAGAAATGAAAACCAGGATTAAAATTAAATGAATACCATAATTTAATTAAACATATAGCAAGTAATATAAAGTATTCACATTAAACCTAAACTAGTGACTTGTGCAGCAAATGCTGCAAACTAAGTTCATTACAATTCAAATTAAAATTTTTCAAATTTATTTTCAATGAAGAATACCAGATATTTTGTAAGTTATTTGCTTCCATAATAAAGAAACATACCCCTCTGAATGGTTTTCTTTATGCTAAATACTTTTTATTGAACCTATACTATTACTATTACATCTTCAGATCTTGAGTTTCAATGTGAAAACGCAAGTAACACTGTCAGGACGATCAGTCGGTTTTTCATGTGGGAGTGAAGCAGTAGCTATTTCAAGTCATTGCGGATTGTGAGAGTTAAGAAAATATCAGGTTTGCCATGTTTTCCAACAATAGACATAGCGTCTTGGTATAGCTACTGCATGCTTCGTGAACAACCTTGAAATGTAAAGGGTAGAATCATTTTATCCTGCTAAGAGATCTTGCTAAAGTGATCGGGACACTACAACATTTTGTAGGCCTCTTATTTTATCACAAAGTAATACCTTTTGGTCTTTCCTTGGGCATTAAAATTTTTGCGCTTCCTCTAGACAATACTAAAGAGAATCACACATATAAATATCTACATCACTTACTTACAAATGGCTTTTAAGGAACCCGGAGGTTCATTGCCGCCCTCACATAAGCCACTATCGGTCCCTATCCTAAGCAAGATTAATCCAGTCTCTACCATCATATCCCACCTTTCTCAAATCGATTTCAATATTATCCTCCCATCTACGTCTGCCTCCCTCAAGGTCTTTTCCCTTCAGGTCTTCCAATTAACACTCTATACAATTTCTAGATTAACCCATACGTGCTACATGCGCTGCCATCTCAAATGTCTGGATTTAATGTTCCTAATTATGTCAGGTGAAGAATATAATGCGTGTAGTTCTGCGTTGTGTAACTTTCTCCATTCTCCTATGACTTCATCCCTCTTAGCCCCAAATATTTTCCTAGGATCTTATTTTCGAACACCCTTAATCTCTGTTCCTCTCTCAGAGTGAAAATCCAAGTTTCACAACCATAAAGAACAACCGGTAGCATAACTGTTTTATAAATTTTAACTTTCAGCTTTAAATATCTATACCGTAGCGCCATTAAATATATGGAAAAGACCCATACCACTTGACTAATAACTATAAAAATATTTCACTTTAATAACAATATTGTTATCTTACGTAAGTTTTGTATAGACTACTACATAGCCGTCACTCGGTAAATATTATAGAAATGAAGATCTAACTTCAGATATTCTCTACGCCTACTTATATAACCCCAAAAGGTTTCACTTTCATATCATCAATAAAGCATTAATCTGTATAATTGGTGACAAATACATCATGGCATTCACTGTAATAATATTTCATTTTTAATGGTAATAATGTCATCAAACATTCTTACGTTTTGTAGTTTTTAATATCCAATACACAGATAGCTTTCAGAAAATTACACACCAGAGAATCTTCTTTTTAGTAAGTCTTTAAGATTTTAATAACCAATATTACAGAAACGTTCAGAAAAAGTTACACAAATGAAGCTCGACATATTGGCATTATGTCAGCCATCTGAACTCTAAATATGTTAGCAATCCTGCAGGTCATAGCCTTCGTGTGATATTGTTTATTGTAGTGTGTTTGTGTTTTGTTTTGTTTTATTCTGAAAGGGCCATTACCTATTTCTCAAAACTGACGACAGATGGATTTTGGAAAATAGGAAAATGATGTAGGAAAATTGACATTTCACTAAAAATTACTATTTTTCTGAAAAACTTTGGGTTCCAAGCTTCAAAATGAGGGTCATTTAATAAAATGCGTTCAGCCGTTTTGCCGTAATTTCCATTACCAGTTCAAATTATATATATATATATATATATATATATATATATATATATAGATGATATGTTAATATTCATTAAACTATGGTATTCAGAGCCCGAGTGGGCCAAGCGCCATATATTAAAAACGGAGAAACAAGGGTTATGTTAAGTGAAAACCATAATTTAATGAAACATATAGCAAGTAATATAAAGTATGCACATTAAAACTAAATGATACGTCAATTTTCATTAAACTATGGTATTCAGAGCCAAAATGGGCCAAGCGCCGTATATTAAAAACGGAGAAAACAAGGGTTAAATGTAAGTGAAACCCATAATTTAATTAAACATATAGCAAGTAATATAAAGTATGCACATTAAAACTAAACGATACGTGAATTTTCATTAAACTATGGTATTCAGAGCCAAAATGTTCCAAGTACCGTATATTAAAAACGGAGAAAACAAGGGTTAAATGTAAGTGAAAACCATAATTTAATGAAACAGATAGCAAGTAATACAAAATATGCATATTAAAAGTAATGGTATGCCTCCCTTCATTAAACTATGGTATTCACTTAATTTTAAGCCTTGCATTCTCCGGTTTTTTTAATAAATGACGCTTGGTCCACAATGGCTCTGAACCCTTTATGAAACCATGAAGGACTTACAGTGTATGGCACATAAAAAGAAACACTTTAAAACATTAGAAATGTGGAAGAGGAAGAAAAGTAAGTAGAAAGAATTGAGAAAATACAAATTAAGAAAAAACAAACGAAGAAAGAACGTAGAGAGGCAGAGAAGAAGTGAGAAACGCAAGAATGGAGAAAAAGATAAAAAAGAAAGGAAGAAATAAGATGGAAATAAGGATGAAAGTAAGTAAAAAGGAAAACATGCACAGGTGGAAAAGGAAAAAGAAATGATAGAGCAAAATGAAAGAAGGGGAAGAATAAGAAAATAAAAAAATGAATAGAAGTAAGGTTGTGAAGGAAGGAAGTGGAGAAAGATGTATGACACTATATCAGCGGTGACCAAACTGAGTATCGTGATTACATCGTGTAATCAAAGACATTCATACTGGTAAGTGGAGTTTCCTGTACATTGCTGTCTCGCTCACATACTGAAGGTAAGCATTGTCGGTACCATGTCGCTATACAAACCCTCTGTCTCTACGAGCAGGAACAGAAGGTTTCGTACAGAATGAAAATAGGAATTTTTTCGCTGTTCTGTCGGAGAAAATGTTTATGTTCAATTAGTAATAGTATATAGAAGCGACATTATAGGGCAGTACGCTGAATACACAGCCATAACAGGTATTATTAATTATTATTATTATTATTATTATTATTAATTATTATTATTTATCAGCAAGTGTTACCATAATTTTTATATAGGTGCCTGAATATATAGGCCTACATCTTCCTTTGAAGGATAAAATAATTACTACGTTATGTTTCCATTTTTATTTATTTTTTAATCTTTTGATGACTGTTATCAGTTATTTACTAGTTAGGCTATTGATTTAATAATAATGATAATAATAAAATACTGATAGCTTTATCAGTAGCAGCAGTAGTAACAATTAATAATAATATTAATAATAATAATAATAATAATAATAATATAGAGAAACTGATTGAATATTAATTCCTAGTGTAGTAATGAAACGAGGTATTAAACTCCAAAAACTGAAATCAGCCTTAAATCATCGTCATGAAGAAAAAGATGACATAAATAAATGTGGCGAACGAAATAGCTCGTCCTCTTAAGCCTTCCAACGAAGGAAAGTTTTATAAAAGCGTAATGATCAAGGTGACTGAAATAATTTGCCCAATGAAAATTGTTAATTCATTTTGAAAAACTGCGCATTTCTCGACTAAATATCCAGAAGAGAAGTCAGGAAATTTCTGTTTGTGTTCATGAGAAATATTAAAAAAAAAAAGCAAAAAAATCTGTATATATTTTTTATTGGCTCTTGATGACACTAGTGACATTACTGATACAGCAAAGCTTGCGATTTTTATTCGCGGGGTTGATGAAGAACTCAATGTTGGTACACGAACGACCACTGCTTGTAGTTTTCATGCCATGTACCTCTTCCCTGTCTCCTTACTTCTTAGACTGTCTCTCGTCGTGTAATCACTGCCGTTCGAGTTTTGGTCACCGCTGATCTGTATAAATGGAATGAATTGAAGCCACTTTTTCATGGTCGATTATTCATTCAATAAATCAAGTGGCCCGATTCACATACCTAAAGGGGAAGACTTCGCTTAGCATCATCCAGGGAACGTGAAACATGGTGCTGCTGAAGAAGAAGAACAGGATGAAGAGTGTGAGGGGCATCCAGGTCACCTGGTGTTCAGGGACGCCGTCTGGATATAGCACGACGTAACTGTAAACCCCCAACAGCAGGCAGCAGACAGCGTTACCCGTCATGCATAGCAGCGAAATTAGCCTCTTGCCTAGCCAGTGGACAGTCAGCACCAACGTCACAGAGCCTATCACTCCCAACACACCAGCACCCACCTGAAAAGTAGCATGCTATTTAAAGAAAGTTCAGATTGAAATTTACACCGCGTCCAAAAATGATGGCTCCTAACTTACAATACTCTGTCTCTGTAACTATTAACCCTTTCTGGCCTGAATTTATGGGTGCATAAGGTCATAGAGACACCATGGAGAAACAAAAAAAATGCAATCCTCTTCCTGATAACAGCTGGCCAAGGAAATGGCGGGTGCTGCAGTTTATTGATAAAGAATAAAACTACTTCTGAGGATACCAAATGGAATAATCAAACAAATCATAAGAGTCAGAAATTACAGAAATATTAGTGATTCTAAATGGACTCATTCGGGCGGAAAGGGTTAATGATGCAGCAACGTAATAAGTGGCAATAGACAGGTTATACCTGCACATTTTCCTTGCTACCTTACAAGTTCTAGATATATGAACCTCTGGTCACACAGCAAACTTCTGGGCGATATTCATATTCCTGCATAACGTGTCATCACCAGAGCCTAACGCTTGGTCACCGACCCACTGGAAATAGATTTCTACCTTCCTCTTTTTCTTCTCATGTGATTCGTATAGGCCTATCTTAATATCGTCTATCATCTGATAGCTTCTTCTGACCCGAACTCATCTCCCGTTCCCCATTCTTTCCAGTGCATCCTTCAGAATGCAGTTTCTTCTCAGCCAGTGATCCAACCAATTCCTTTTCCTCTTCGTGATCAGTTTCAGCATCATTCTTTCTTCACCTACTCTTTCCAACACAGCTTCATTTCTTATTCGCTTCTCTACACTTCGTTGTAACGTCCATGTTTCTGCCCCATACAATTCGACACTCCATACAAAGCACTTCACTATCTCTTCCTTAGTTCTTTTTTTCAGAGGTCAGCAGAAGATGCTTCTTTTTCTATTAAAAGCTTCCTTTGTCATTGCTATCCTCCTTTTGACTTCCTGGCAGCAGCTCATGTTACTGCTTATAGTACACCCCAAGTATTTGAAGCTGTCCACTTGCTCTACTGCCTCATTTAGAATTCGCAAGTTTATCTTCGGTATTTTTCTTCCTATGACCATGCTCTTCGTTTTATTTGCATTTATCTTCATCCCATACTGCTCACAGCTGTCATTTAGTTCCAGTAGCATATTCTTTAGTATCATCTCCTCTTCTGCTAAGAACTCCATATCATCAGCAAATCTTATGCACTTTATTCTTCTTCCTCCTATTATCACTCCTCTCATGTCTTGATGTATTATATCCATTAAAGTATGATATACAGGAAACACGACGCCCTTTCCGCCTCTGCCCACAGATTTGAGCATATAGTCACTAACTTACCTACTTATGTTAAATGTGACAAAACACTGGGCTTTAGCCATCACTTTTCGCCTGTACCACAGGTGTGATGCGATGGCGTACTTCCTGCAGGTTATTGACCAAAGGAGGAATGCAAACACTGTTCTTTACTTACCGCTACAGGAAAAATCACAGGTATTATGACAGGCGAATACGTACGGAAGCCACTTCATCAAGGTTTTCATTTCCACAGCGCAACCGCCAGCGAAGAGGGAAATGCTCGTCAAGGTACTGAAGCCATGATAGTAGAAGTGAGGTGGTGTACCATCTTGCTGAAAAATGAACTCGTCTTCCTCTTTCTGCAGTTACAAAAGGACGATGAGCTGCGGAGTTCATGGCAGAAAGCTGCTTCAGGTTCCGATAGTGTCATTTTTTAACAATATTTTTTCCTACAGCAGCCAGCACATGCCCGCATGGTAGCCATACGCTTAATAAACTAGGAGCGCGCAGAGCTGAGAGGTCCTGGGTTCGATTCCCGGTGCCGGTACGAATTTTTCTCGTATTTAATAGTAATAATACAGAATATTACTCGTAATTTTATTTTTCTCAACTTTCTCTTGCGGAGAAGATTGATGTAATGAAGTGAAACAATGAAATTTACGCTGAGCATTTGTGGTTACGTAGATGTGAACAAAAAAAATCTGTATTTTGTTTTCCTTGCCTCCTCTTCGGTGGTGATGCTGCATGGACTAGGAGTGGCGTGACACATTTAGGACATTTGCCCCTAAAAAGCAAAATGCACGAATCTTCGCAGTCTCACCTGAAAAATGTTGTTTCATTGGCTATGTTAGGCAAAACTAATATTGCTGTGCAATTTTTATTTTAGTAGGTTATTTTACGACGCTTTATCAACAGCTTAGGTTATTTAGCGTCTGAATGAGATGAAGGTGATAATGCAGGTGAAATGAGTCCGGAGTCCAACACCGAAAGTTACCCAGCATTTGCTCATATTGGGTTGAGGGAAAGCCCCGGAAAAAACCTCAACCAGGTAACTTTCCCCTACCGGGAATCGAACCCGAGCCACCTGGTTTCGCGGCCAGACGCGCTAACCGTTACTCCACAGGTGTAGACTGTGCAATTAAGTGAAACGAACAGAACAAACATTCTCAAACATAATCAAGAAGTGGGAAAAAATCGTGAAATTATTTTTAAAAAGTACTAATTGTATCAAATTTTGTGGCCAATATGAACTTCCCCTTAGGGGACATGATGGAAAACGATTCGAAGAACCCTGGTGTATTTCGTGGGTTGCTTGAGTTCGGGAGTAATCTAAATGAGCCTCTCAAAATTCATTTGGAACATACCACTGTTGAAAGGTAATTCTAAGACAAGTCAGAATGCACTGGTAGATTGCAAGTTGAGTGTCTGCCGATCTGAAATTCAGACTGAAATAGAGGTTTTTTTTTTTTTTTTTTTTTTTTTTTTTTTTTTTTTTTTTTTTTTTTTTTTTTTTTAAGCAAATGATGCCACAGACATCTCCCAAGTAAGTCAGAAAGTTTTGGTTTTTCGATATGTAGTGCATTTATTTTTGTCCTATACTTATTAGTAATGGTATCAAGAAGTGAAATTTGTATGTACCAAAATCTACTGCAGCTCTCCCAATCCACAAGTTCACAAGCCGTCACTGTAACTGTCTATTGAGACTAAGTGCGTTCGTACAGTTTACATGTTTTCCGAAATAAAGCACATTAAAATCGGAAAAATCATATTGGGCCACGTATTTATAATAAATATGATCTTTAAAACCACGTTCTGTCTCTTCAGAATTTTAATAATATTCGTTTTGTGTGGGAAATTATTAGACTAGTTGAATAAGTGGTATCATGATGGTGATGGCATGTTGTACTTTCTCACATAAATGCGGATTACGCATTTCTGAATACTTCAGTCGTCCCCGATAGCCTAATAGTTAGGTGTAGCTAGGTATAACGGGCCCCATAGACCACGTCTCTGGTCATACAACCCATTTATGCCCTTAACTTTTTTTTTGTTGAATATTTTCATAATTTTCGCACCGCCACATGAAACTGAAATGGAAGTTAATTATTGTGCTGCACGCTCCTTTGATTCTTCTAGTATACACAACAATGAAATAAAAGTTAATTTTTTAATTAATTTCTTTGCATTTTGCAGAAAAATAATTAATGCAGAATGTTGCGAAAACGCAACACTAGGCAGATATGGGTTTTAAGCTGCTCTCATGATGGAACCTTTTTTTTTTTTCTATCCAATGCCACCAGGTTGTCTTTTCGACATTTCTGGTCTTCTCTCCTGGCTGTGGCTTAATTGTAACCCACTTCTGAAGTTGGGGCGCCTGGAAGGCGGAGTTACATTACCCCGATGATGTGATAGGATGATTATGATAATGTAGTGCCAGGAGAGGTCTTAAATCTAAAATTAACCTAAAGTTCCAGACCATAGACGAACACAGGAATAATCCCCTTTAAGGAAAAATTCCTGTGCTCTAACCGGGAATCGAATCCTGGACCTCATGAACTATAGCCAGAAGCTCTGACCACTAGACCATGAGGCTGGTCTGATGGAACCTATAATTCGCAAACGTTGAGAATGTTAAGTTCCAGGATACGATGGAATACCCAAAACTCTCTCATCATATAAGATATCGTTTGTATGTGGAGATTAAGCATTATATAAACAAGGAATTAAATAATATATTAATTATATAACTATAAAAACAATTAAATAAACTATAAATACTATAGATGAACAAAACTAACTGCCGCTCTCACTCGCTGTGTTCGTTGCATTTGTCTTTCGAGTCTCGTCTCGTCATTCTCGTGCGCTTCGAGTCTCGCTCATCATTCTCAAAATAGCATTTGGTCGGCGTGGAAAGATTTCGTAACTTTGAATAAATATATCACTGAAATAAATAACATTATAAACGTTTAAATGAGACAAAAAGACAAAACAGAACAGTATCTTAGTTATCAAAATGTTGTGGTTCTATTATAATATATTATCTATGGTTATATAAATAGAAAAAAAAATTCTCAAATAAATTTGCATTTTTAAGACACATAAAATATAATACATCTTGATTACACAACTTTTAACACTGTATCACTTCGGAATATGTATGATCAACACACAAACAAAATACACCCAAAACTACACTACACATTAGAAATTGAAAATAACAAATCCATAAATTTTCTAGACATCACAATAACAAAAGTAGACAACAAACACACATTCAAAGTATACAGAAAACCAACAACAACACACATACACAACACATCCAACCACCCCACACAACACAAACAAGCTGCATTCCGAACAATGGTACACAGACTACTCAACATACCAATGAACCAACAGGATTACAACGAAGAACTAAACACAATCAAATACATAGCACAAGAAAACGGATACAACCCCAACATAATAGACAACATAATACATAAGACAAAACAAAACCACAAAAAACAGAAGAATACAACACAAACACAAGAACACAAAAAATATATCACACTAACATACGAAAACAAAAACACACATAAAATTGCAACCTCATTCAAGAAATTAAACTACAACATCGCATACAGAACTAATAATACTACAAAAACATCTCAACACACAAACAACACAAACAAACAAATACAACCACACAGGCGTATACAAACTCAAATGTAATACCTGCAACAACTTCTACATAAGACAGACAGGCAGATCATTTCAAACACGTTACATAGAACACATCACAGCCATAACAAAATTACAAAACACCTCCACATATGCAGAACACATCACAAATGCTAACCACACCTACAGAGACATCAACACAGACATGGAAATTCTGCACATCCAACCAAAAAGCCAGAAACTCAACACACTAGAACAATATGAAATATACAGACACACAAAAACACACCCCAACGATATTCTCAACATACAACTCAATTTCGAAACACATACACTCTTTGACTTTACACTACGAACACACCCAAAAAGGAAACAAGAGGCGCCAAGACCAACAACGACTAGTTCCGAAGATGACCGAAAATAAGTCGAAACATGTTAACAAGGTACGTTAATAGTATTTAACACAAGAAAGTTCTTATCATACATATTCCGAAATAAAATATAACATTAATATCTTTTTACTTGAGATTGTACACTTGATCTTAAACATATGAAAAGAAAATTCCTACCCTTTTAATAAGGGCCTAGTAATTAAATAAAGACTTGGGAACGGATTATTATACATTGAAAGGTAGAGATGATGTTTCAAATAGGCTACTTGATTGTTTATACATATATCGCATATCGGATACAAGACTGGCACAACTAAAAAAAAAATGAAAATTCAGTTAGTACCATAACTGGATAGCTTTAACAATGTTCTACGAACTATAAGACTGACACATCTCTAAGTCAACTGTTTCACGATAGATGGGGCAAAATTCAGTGTTTCACTGAAGTAAAAATTATTTATATTAGCTACAAAACAGACACAACTCGAGTTGTATCAAATTATTCAAGTTTGAGTTGTGCTAGTCTTGTATCCGATGTGCGATATAACAGTTGCCAAAGTAGATAAAAGTTCACTCAGGTATACACAACTGTGGCGATTCAAGGCTGCTTGACTTCGGGAACGATCAATATAGAGTCTCGGAACACTCACAAGCAGTCTTTAGATTAAGGACGCGACGTAATACAACATTGTCGTGCGGGTTTTCGGCTTTGCGGGCGCTGTTAGGCTCGCTTTCTCGATCGTTGTTCATCTCTAGTAAATACCATCTACAAGCTTGCTTTACCGTAATCCATTCTGCCTCGTCGTGCATTCCATATTCTCTGAACACGTGCACCATATACGGTCTGATGGACGCCATCCCGCCGAAGCTCTGTACAAGAAAGTATGTGTTGACGAGAATGAGGGGCCGGAGTGTTGGACGTCGCAGCATCTCCTTCCAAGTCTCCAGGCTACAGTGTGACTCCTGGGAGTCTTCTTCGTTCCTGCCACCAAAAGAGTGCATTATTAAAGAAGTTTTTTAGACATACTCCGATGTAACTCTATAGAACACCTCGCGGCATGGTAGTAATACCGATAAATTAGATTTAATTCACTATCGTATCTTATTATACAGTGCGTTCGTAGCTCGGCCGGACCGTTCCGCGGCGGCCTTGGACTAGGTGAAGATTGGCGCGCCTGCCGCCAGAGTTACACGTAAAAGACCGGCAAGTCATGGGTACGGAACACTAACTACTCTACTAACTTCAGGCTTACCTGCATCACAACATATGTTGAAAGTGATGACCTTCAACTCGAACACATTCCCTATATCTCCGAAAACAATTCCGGTTCACTCGCAAAAGTTCATGTTCACTGAGTGCCTGTATTTCTCTTGTGATGTTGTCCTTCAATTCTTGTAACGTGTGCGGATTTGATGCGTACACTTTATTCTTTAACGTTCCCCATAAATAAAAATGTCGACCTGATTGGCGAGTTGTTATAGCGCTGGCCTTCTATGCTCAAGGTTGCGGGTTTCATCCCGGACCAGGTCGATGGCATTTAAGTGTGCTTAAATGCGACAGGCTCATGTCTGTAAATTTACTGGCATGTAAAAGAACTCCTGCCGGACAAAATTCCGGCACATTCGGCGACGCTCTGCAGTTGCGAGCGCCGTTAAATAAAACATAACATTATATAAATAAAAATCGCATGGATATAGGTCAGGGGAACGAGGTGCCACAATCTTCTACTAATTATTCTGTCGCCAAACACACTTCGCAATTCATGCATAGAATTCGCAGCGGTGTGCGCTGTAGCTGACTCCTGCTGAAACCAGCCACTCAATCGTTCATTTCTTGTTAGTTGCGGAAAAAAATTATTTAAAATTGAAGTTACATAAACGTGTGAATCAACTTGTGTCGAAAATTATGGGACCGATAATTCTACCCGCACTCACTGCACACCAAACCCCAACCTTTGCAGCGTGGTGAGGAACTTCATTAATAGTATGGGGATTTTCGGTAGCCCAGTATCGATTTTTCTGAGTAGAAACGTGACCGTGAAGATGAAACCACGCTTCATCAGTGAAGAACGTTAAAAGTGGGTCCACGTCGCACAGTGTGTAATTTCAAGCATCTAGCCGGCCAAAAATCAATTTTCACACCCTATCTTTAATGCTAAATTCTTATATAGACGTGTTTATAACACTCCAAAGTATACTATCCAAGTGTAGACAGATGCTTACATCTGTTAGGGGACCCTCGCAACAGAGCGAAAGTTGCACGTATCCGATAAGATCATTTACGCTGCAGAGATGGGAGCGAAGTATGTGTTTGGATGATGCAAAGTGGTAAAGATAATTCAATATTTTTCTAATACAGAGTGTGGATATATTATAAGAAGGTATGTACTTTCATATAAACTAATTTTCGTGACAAAAATTAATATCTTATTGTCTAGAATAAGTGTCTGGATAAACATGTGAAAAGAGTTTGAGTTTTACCTTATTATATAATTCGAGTTGACTTTTAAAAGGTGTAGCCCTCTATCACCTCGATAAAATTTTGTAGAGATATTCATTATACTTTTCTGAATACGACGTCGTGATTTTTTTCTGCAAACAAGTGCAGACAGAGTAGCTATTAATTATTTTCAGACACCATGTGCTCCGTAATCCGGAGAGCTGTTTTCCAGATGTGGAATAAGAGCGAGAGAAAAGTGAAATTCTCAAATATAGTTGAACATTTTGGTCTCAGAGATTACTCTGAAGATATTTTACAGTCAATAAAAAAAGAATTAAATTTCTATGCTCGAAAATTCGATTACGGTGGGAAAAATACAGCAGAAATGAGATATATGTCTTAAAATATAATGCGCTATGTTTCAACGAAGATGCAAAGTCTGAAAATAAAATATATAATACTTTGCTATCTACTACAAAACAATTCCAATTTGATTCTGCCAGTACAAGCATTCGAGACGTCCACGTAAACTTTTCGGAGACTTAGCGAAAGATCAAAAAACGAAAAAAAAAGCTAGTCCACATTTTAAAGAAAGATCGCCAGAAGAAAAGCTTTCTGTTGCCCATATGAATTTCAGAACTTCTACGAAAAGAGATGCGGCCAATATTGTAGGAGAGCTTTCACTTGCATTACTTCAACGTGCGACAAAATTGAAAAAAAAAATCGTAAAAATTGATTTTGCAGGAACGACCAACAATTGTCACCTAATAAGGATCTCGCTTTGATTACTAATCTACAGTTGACCTCAAATCAATATAAAGAATTAAGGGAAATGCAAACTCTTGTAACAGTTAATTTAGATCCATCGTTTTACTTATTGCGAAACATTGAAGATAGGATAGGTTCAGGCATGTTGACATGATAAAACAAAGCAGTCGCAATAAAAAAGATGCAAATACCGCAAGAATATTTTTCAGGGAGGTTTCCACTTTCGCAAATATTACGGGAATAGATGGAAATCTAATAAGTCGTTTACACATAATATATCAGAAACCTTTTTCATGCGGTTTTGCAATACTGATGAACGGGCACTTGACATGTATGCAAAAGAGACAAGGGAAGTATATTTATGCTTGCACAAATAGTATTATATGCCTACAATCCTTCACAAAGTCTTGGCTCATGGACAGAAGGTCACAGTGCACTATTATACTTACTGGAAAACTATCTGAGGAAGCCCAGGAAACGAGGAACAAATACTACATTAGACTTTTCAGAGAAGTCTTCGCAAGAAAAACATCAAGAAAGACACAAATACCGATCTTTTACTCAGGCTACTTATTTCTTTGGACCTTTACATCACCAGCTTAAAGAAATTAAGAAGAGGAAATTGCGGTCGATTTCAATAGTAGTGCTGCAGTTGTCTCCGAGCCTCCATTAGTCGGTTCTGTTAAAGGAGAGACTAGCAGCGAGGATATAGATTCTGATGGGGATGCATCTGATGTCCGAACGAGTAAGATATGTAGCAATATTCCTTCGCCTTACGCTTTCAATTTTAAGTGTATTCCACATTATGAACATTAATTTATTTTTTTGACTCGAATCGAATTTTTTACAACATTACTATTTTTATTTTCAGTAAAAATAATTGCTATTTTCATTTTCATTATTAAAAACTTATCCACTTCATTAATTGAAGCTACATACCAAATTTTATGAAAATTGAGCGATTAGTTTTCGAGAAATGATTTTTGGCCGGCTAGACTCGCTAAATTACACACTGTGCGTCCCCATTATGAACGGACTGCAAAACCAATTCAAATAATTAACCCTGCTTACAGGATCTTGTGGTTGTAAAGCATGAACTACAGTTACCCTGTACGGCTTAAGTTTCAGAAGTTTCATTGCCACAAAAGCTCATGTCTTGGAAATGTTAACCTCTTGTGCTAAACGTCGCAGTGATTTGCGGGGTGAGTGCTCTAACCGGGCCCCTACTTCATCAAGCTTCTCTTGTCAGTACACGACGTCGTTGAACACGTTTCTTCAAAAAAAGATCCAACTCGAGTGACTGAAGCGTCAGCGGTAGCTACAGCGCTACTTTGGCGGCAGACGCGCCAATCTTCACGCAGTCCAAGGCCGCCGCGGAATGGTCCGGCCGAGCTACGAACACACTGTATATTAAACTATACTGTGTATAACATCATATATTATGTTATGTTTTCTTTTTTTTAATGAATGAATGAAAATTATATATTTTAATAATTTAATTAGAATTTACAAAAATAGTATTGACTTTCGCTGTTCCAAAAGACATACTAAAAATTAAATGCAAAGAAATTAAAACAGTATGTAACTTACGCTTGCGCAGTATTGTTTTCAGTTTGGTCTGCTTCAGGTTTGCTATGATCTATGTTCTCCTGGTCGAAGAGATCAGCTGTATCCTGTTAAACGTGGTTTAAATTCAAGATAATGAAATGAACAAGAAAAATAACATTATGCCAGTCATTTAAAGATATTATATATGAGGATTTTATTAATGATTGCAAAAATTGTATCTTGGTAGCATTATTATACATAATATATTATCTGACGTAATATATTATATGTACTAAGTTACAGTACAACATTATTCTGTTATTCTTTATTAATGTGTCTGTTTTTTGACTTGTTAGTAGTCAGTCTGGTTTCTAATGATGAGTACTTGATTGTTTTTTTTTTGGTTGGTACTCTGTATAGACCAAATGTATCAGTATATAGCAGTGACGTGCAGTCCACCCAAGCAACCCAAGCACGGCTTGGGCAGCACCGATTGAATATAAGAATCACGAAATCTACGTAAATCCATGATTAAACTTTCTGTTTATTTAATCATAAAGTCCTGAAACGTTTCTAAATACGTTTTATTAATTGTAAGTCGCGTGATGGGGCATATACAATGCACATACTGCGTTCCCGAGCTGGCAGAGGTGCAAAATGCAGGTCAGCTTGGAAGTTGCCATGACAACCCACGTCATCATAACTTCTAACCAATGAGGGACGCCTCACGAGACTGTAGTAGATGCATACACCTCAAGCAGCCGGTAGCCTGCCTGGGCTGGCTGTGTGAGCGAAATCGAATGAGTGTAAAACATACTGTTTCTCTCGCGTTTGTTTGTACCGGTACTTTGTAGTTACATTGTGTACGTGTATATAAGTGCAATAAAAAGTTTTGATTATGTCTGGTGATGATAATAATTTAATTCAGCAACAAAAGCTAAATACAGTAATTTAACTAAAGCAATAGGGGATCATGAAGTTGCTATTGCACATGTTCGTGCTTCTAACGCACTCGCGACTTTTGGAACTGTGCATATTGAAACTGAGCAAAGTGACCAAACACAACAAAGTATTGTTCTACATAATGAAAAGGTAACACGCAATAGAGACATTCTGAAAAGGCTTATAAACGCCGTTTGTTTACTTGCAAAACTGGAACTTTAATTTAGAGGAAACGGTAAGTCGAAAATGTCCAACAACCGCGGTAATTATTTAGAACTTTTGGACTACACCGTCCAGTACGACCCTCTTCTAAAAATCACTTGGAGGCATCTACAGTATTCAAAGGTGTATCAAATCGTATTCAAAATTATTTAGTTGAATCTGTTGTCAGTGCACTTAATAAGGAAATTAAACAGCAATTACAGAAATCTGATTTTTTTGCCATAATAGCTGATGATACAACTGACGTCTCGAATAAATCACAATTTTCTCTATGTTATCGATATACGATTGAAGGAAGGGTGGTAGAGCGGTTTGTGTGCCTCCGTGATGTGAGGACAAAACAGCGGCAGCACATTCTGATCTTATTTTTAAGACATATTCAAGACTTTAACTGCAGTAAGAAATTTGTCGCACAGAGGGAAGTGCAGTGATGGGCTCTTCATTACATGGTGTCAAGCTAATATTAAGGCGTCTTTTCCACAAGTTCTCTTTGTTCACTGTTATGCACACTGTTTAAGTTTAGCACTGTCCCAAAGGGCTTCAAGTATTCCTGAATGCCGTATATTTTTTGCTGCTCTTTCTGGGCTTGCAGCGTTTTTCTCCAAATTATCAAAGCGCATAAAATTTCTCGATGAATTTCTGGGTCGACGATTATTACCACATGTTTCCCCAACAAAATGTAATAGCTCATCACGACTTACCAATACTTAGAGTAGTATTTTATAATAGTATTTTTAATTTTAGGCAGTAGTTGCTGTAGGCCTAATCTTATAGATTTTGTAAAAAAAAAATGGGTACCAAATACCAACGTATTTTTAAAATTAGTAATGTTATAATTATTTTAATCAAATATAAATAGTAAGAAGGAAAAGAAAACTTGACTACGCGGCTGCTTGGGTGATCTGTTGGGCCACCGCACGTCACTGGTATTGTCGGACCATCGGATCTGTGCCCCTTCAGCGCTGTCATCGTTCTTGGAAAAGTTAACGCCTGTACTCACTCCATTCCACCAGCTTTCCTCCCACCACGTTAAACAGCAGACCACGAACCTTGCCGAATAGTGATGTTGCCAAACTTCCGTCAAACGGTGTCGTAAATGACTGATCCTCCATGCTAGAGTCGACCTGGTTGGCGAGTTGGTATAGCGCTGGCCTTCTATGCCCAAGATTGCGGGTTCGATCCTGGGCCAGGTCGATGGCATTTAAGTGTGCTTAAATGCGATAGGCTCATGTCAGTAGATTTACTGGCATGTAAAAGAACTCCTGCGGGACAAAATTCCGGCACATCCGGCGACGCTGATATAACCTCTGCAGTTGCGAGCGTCGTTAAATAAAACATATCGTTTATCGTTTATCCATGTTACAATATTATTTCTTTCAATCAAAATACATCTTGTATTTCTACATTTTTTAAACCTAAATCCCATGTCTCGAATCACTTTCCGTAGTTTTTCTCTCCAACCTTGGAAATTATTATTCTCTCGCAAGCTTCAGTAATTTCTTCAATGTTGAAACTTCTTTCTGAACGGTATAATATTCTTGTATCTTTCTTCTTAAAATACATCGGGTCATATCATCTACAATAATTAAAAGTTATTTTGGTCTGTTCTTCTATGGTGATTCTAGCTTTTCATCTCCTGCACAGATTTTCTTTGTTAGGAGTTCTGACCTGTCTATATAAATTACATAAAATGTTGTATTATTAGTATCAATAATCATAATCATACGTAATCAATTGAAATAAAATAGC
This sequence comes from Periplaneta americana, assembly GCF_040183065.1. Lineage (NCBI taxonomy): Eukaryota > Metazoa > Arthropoda > Insecta > Blattodea > Blattidae > Periplaneta > Periplaneta americana. Next base: position 57,043,913 of record NC_091118.1, on the reverse strand, counting down.
CTCACCTGTGATATCAGTTGCTCTTTTCGTTGCCTGATTTATAGGAAACAGATATTGACCTGTTTGTTTCTCTTCATCGCAAAATGCTATTACGTACTTGCTTAATAATATTTCTTTCGCCACTCCGTGCTACAATATTGATGTTGAGTTGACAACACTGGACTGCAAGTGCAAATATTGTAAACTGTCCCGCAAGAAGGCCAAAATTGTGAGTAGTGGGGAGAGAGATAGAAAAGAAAGAGATAGGAATGCAGGGAGAGAAATGAATTGCCGAGGCTGAGAAGGAATTAGAGTTCAGTTCGCATATCTTACGGGGGCACAGATCCGATGGTCCGAATATATATAGGCCTATTCGTATTTGTTTTTATGTGATGTATTTTCTCAGAAGACAGTTTGCAATCTTCATATCCATAACTGATATTTTTCTATATTTGCAATATTATATACAGGGAACGGATTTATATGGACTAAAAATATATGAAATATGTAAATATATATGTAGTTATTTTTACCAAAATATGGAATTAAATATGGATTTTTACCAAAATATGGAATTAAATATGGACTTCAAATTATAAAAAAATGACTATGTACGTTAAATATTGGTACATTTTAATCAAACTAAACAAAAAATATAATGGACGTACCTTATCTTCCAATGTAGTTTCAACAAAACACAATTTTTATTGTCTGTTACCATAACAATAGGTTACAAACATTTCTTTCAAGTGCTGAAAAGTGAATCTTCTTCTATTGTCTCTGAGGATAGATTTATACTGACTAAAAGAGCGTTCGACGTCACAAGAAGTAACTGGTACATAATTCAATTTCACAATGTCTGCTGGGGATAAGTCCAAGTTAATCTTCACTGTTGATTCACCACTCATCACAGCAACAACCTTTTGTAGTTCTTCATATCCAGGGTTTTTTGAAAGTACAGTGTCCACCTTAGCTCTTACTGCATCTGCAACTTTACCTCTACCACGATTCAGTTGTTCCACAGTACTATTTATAATTTCAAAACTTTCAGATAGTGAAAGGTGCCTATTTTGGAGACTTTTGAGCGTTTTTATGATGCATGAAAATGTATGCTGAATGTGAGCTAAGTCATTCTTCACACTTATGTCACAGGTAACTGTTTTCGCAGTATCAATTGAGACTGCATCTTCAGAGTCCAATGCAAGGAGAACATTGTTAATAGAGTCTATATGTTCGGCATAATATTCAACTGCTTCTAGCCATGTACCCCATCTAGTTAAAATTGGCTTTGGTGGCAATGGAATTTCAGGGTACATTTCTTTCAACACGTTAACTCTACTGGGAGCTTTGAGAAATACTTTTTTCACTGATGAAATCAACAAATCTACTTTAGGGAAATTGTCTCTGACCACTTCTGCCACACGATGAAATGCATGCGCCACACAAGTAAAATGAGTCAATTTAGGATATACAACAGATAATGCTTGTCCAGCTTTGACCATATAAGGGGCAGCATCGCTAATAAAGAATAACACATTATCGTACATAATACCCTTTGGCCACAGGATACCCATAGCTTCGTTGAACAGTTTAACTATAGTTTTGTTATTGCACTTTTCTAGAACATCACAATGTAAAAGAATTCGTTCAGAATATTGTTCACTTAACAAACCGATAACTACATTACCAACAAGTCTACCTTCTTTGTCGGGAGTCTCATCAATGGAAACCCAAATTGAACTATCTTTAATTTCATCTCTTATCTTCTGTATTGTCTCATCGTAGATGGATGGAGCATACGTCTTCCTAAGTGTTGACTCATCCGGGATTGTATGTTGAGTATATTTTTCAAGGAATTCCCTGAAGACCTTATTCTTTAGTTTGTAGAGAGGAATATCAGCAGAGATGAGAGAACGGCACAGGTCGATGTTAAACTCAGATCTTACATTCGATGTTGTTGGTTGTGTTAAAAACAATTGTCTCTGCTTGGAATTTAGTTGTTTGTTGGCCTGATGTTTACTAGTTGTAATGTGTTGTTGCACCAGGAACTTTTGTGTAGATGATACTGCACACTGACACAAATTACAAAATAATATTTTATTGTCAGTTGATAAACCATCTTCTTTAAATTCTGAAATGTAACTTGTTAGTTTTGATTTTAAATTGACTGAATGACGTACTTTTGGCATATTTACCGTCTTTATAGTATGATTTACAAAACTGAACCTATGTGTACTCTGACTGGCATTTAACTGTTGAGCTGCACAACTGAAGTCTGTTAAAAATTTTAAATTAAATTAATACAGTTTTGTAACTTACTTTCCCATTGTTGATAGGACTGCTAATTTTCAAATAACTCTGATGTTAAAGGGATTACTGAACTTGTGTTTAAATCTCTATTGTTGAAATGTATTTTTAAAAGTTAATGGAATTTTGTTTTGTTTTATTGTTAAACCTAATATAATATGGACTGTTTTATATGAAATATGGAAAATATATGGAAATTAACGAAAATATGTACTAAACTCTAAAATATGGAAAAATATGGAAAATAAAAGTAGGATTTTTCAACCCTACACATTGTGAAACATAAAGATAATGCAAAATATAAATTATATTAGCTTTATAAGTAAATATGTATTTACATATAAATCCTTTCCCTGATTATATACATATACAGTATAGATATATATATATTTTTTTAACTTTCTGAACCAGAAAGAAAACCTCTTTGCTACTGAACATACGAGTTACTTACAAATGACGCTACACCATTTGTTTTCCTTAATTGCGTACTTTTCGCTGATCATCTCTACCTAATATTTTTTATTGATATTCAGATTTAAGAGTGTATTTTCGTTGTGGATTTTGTCTGTTATCTTGTTTCTGTCAATCTTTTCTTTGTGACTATTATGTCCGTCACTTTAGAAGGTGAATGCTTTAAAACAATCTACATAGTCATAGTCACATGGTATCTTATGATCCACTCAACTTCAGTCATTCGAGGATGTGGTCGCTATGCACATCGTTAGAGATTTTGTCATATTTTGAATTTCGTTTATGGACATAATTATTCCATTATGTTTTGTGAAAGTTATTATTAAATTACACAATTGAAAGTTAATGTAATTATATTGTGTAAAATTCTTAATAGTTAATAATAAGATAGTTTACTCTATTATTTATTTTATTTATTTATTTCAGATAGGGAGACAGTGGGCTACCCAGTCCCAACGTTACGCCCGTTACGGGAATGCAGAACGTATTGCTGCAGTTCCTTGGGTGAGTAGAGATTTTTCCCCCTTTTTTTTCATTGTATGAAGTGTTGACATTGCAATATATACCTCCATAGTTATCCTTTGATTGACTAATAGGTTCAGTTCGCCTAATTCAGAAAAAAAAATACTACAGTGCTTAATTGTTGAATTATTGATCCTTCAGCAATGTGAATTATATTTTGCACTCACCTCACTGGCGTTCAAAACTGTCAGTTGGATTACGGCGTTGTTATCCATGGCTCCCTTCTTGGTGGAATTGTTGTATTTGACGAGTTGTGAGAATTCTTCCTTCACGACGTCAGGCGTCACCCAACCACGTAGCCAACAGAGGGAGCGCTCGGCGTCCTTCACTCGGCCGCGTGAAAGCAGCCATATTGGTGTCTCAGGCATCTGCGTGTTTTATTATTCCGTTACTGAACTGAGATTTAAAGACTGAATACAATTTATTGATGATGTAACGTATAACACACGTAATTTAATTCATATCAAATGCTATGTGACAGAATTTTTCATTAACCGTTTTGCACTTTTCTAAAAATAATTACATAGGGCGTGTATTTATCGCCAAGTGAATGATACAGCTGTTTCACTCGTAATTTATATAGCATATTATTTAAAAGGCAAAGTTATCCCTGTTACAGGACATGAACGCCTTCACGGCATCGGTTAGTTAAGACTTCCATCTTTAGAGATAACTTAATACGTATTTGTAGTGGTATGAATGACAGTCTTATGTGCACGCCGTCTGTATCTCCAAGGAAAAACCCTGCTGCTCATTTCTGAGATGCTGAATGAACCCAGCACCTTAATGTAGCCGGAAGAATAGCATCAATGGAGAAAATTCAAGACCCATCGGGAGTCGAACCCGCGACCGTCCTTCTTAAGGCTATGGATCTGTGGAATTTCTAACTTCTACATTTTTACACAAATTAATTTGAAACTTTTACCACATATTTCCTACAGTGAGGACATGCAATTCACAAATTTTCACTTTGATATTCCAAATAGTTTACTTACAAATTAAGTTTTGTTGTTTTTTGTAATACTGAATTATGATATTGTATTAATGTTCAAAATTTACATAACTTTTATTAAAATTTATATTTAATTTATTCCTGATAGATGTACGCAAAATATGACACACGTTTTTCATATTTTTCCAGTTACTTTTTAAGAAAAAAATTACAGTTTTATTTTAGTTGTGGACTTCTGTGCAAAATTTCACCGACATTGGACAAAACCTGCATTCGTTAGAGCAGTTTGAATGTTACAAAATATGTGTCTAATTCCTACCCACTTCACTTGCGTGATTCGGGTTCTGTTACAAAATGTTGAAAATTGGAAAATCAAGAAAACGAATATCAAAGTACAGCAGGCTATTATGATATGTACTATCGATATCCTTCCTCCCTATACAAGTCTATTATACAACACACATTTTTTAGAATGAGAAACGAAATCTGTCAGAATGACAGCTCAGTGTCAGTTTAAAAGAGCAGGCGCAGGTCCCTTTCAGTTCGTCCTGAGGGGCTCTAAATTGTCATAGGGCTAAAATAAGCACAGATTTAGAAAACTGAAACATTATTTTATTTTTTAGAGTTAAAAACAAAATTTCTACAGTATTTTTAATGGTTTTCTCGTTATTTTCACCGATCCATAGCCTTAACCGCAACGCAACCGTGTGCAAAATTTCAAAGAATCGTTTACCATTCATGAATATACCTAGTTTTCGCAAACCACCGATTCGCAAAATTCAGATTTTCAGTTGAAAAACAACAATCTTATGTTATAATAATTAACATTTAAAATCCGGGGGTATCTGGAGACAAATATTAAATTTGAGAACTTTCCGATGACGAAATTTGTTCGGAGACAGAAAGCAAAATTCGGGGACTGTCCCCGGGGAACTGGGACGACTGGTAGTTAACCTTACCTTGGACAGAAAATTGAATGAATGAATTTAAATACAGAATTTTGAATCTAATATTCATACCCTATTTCGAGTGAGTATTAAAACATAAAGTAGAAAACAGTCTGAATTTTCTTGTGCCTATTAGTTTATATTATTCGCACACAATATGGAAGACTCGCACAAGTTTGTTTACACGTCAGTTAAGAGTCCATGAAAAACTCCACAAGTATTGTTATAAGGTAAAAAAAAAATCCTTAAGATTTCCTTGATAACACAGACCTCCAGTCTTTCTAAGATTATTCAGTAATATATTTTACACGATGAGGTCCACCGCTGTGGAGTAACTGTTAACCTGCCTGACCGTGAACCGAGCGGGCCCGGGTTCAAATCCTGGTTGGGACAAGTTATCTGGTTAAGGTTCTTTCTGGTGTTACTGTTTTCCCTCAACCTATTAAGAGCTAATGCTGGGTAACTTTCGGCGTTGGACCCTGGACTCATTTTGCTGGCATTATCACCTTCATGTCACTCAGACGCTAGATAACAATAGCAGTTGATGAAGCGTCGTAAAAAATCAATTAAAAATAACATGACGAGAATCAAAAAGTTATTCTTTTAAACGTGAAATAAAGACGAATTTATGTTTTTTTGTGCTAAATAACACTGAAATTGTTCACATTTTATACAGAAATTTAAGAATTTTATTCACCATAAGATAGAATTACCTAATTATTCACTCATACAAAACTAAAAGCAAATTTATGTGAAAGTAATGAAAAAACACTCTGTATATTAAATTACGTTCCGTACTATAATAGAATTGGCGTGGAATCACAAAGAAAATAACAGAAGATAAGTTCTGTTGTTCATTGGGCAATAACTTTAGTCTCACACTAAGAGCGTATTCCAAATCTCGCCGGTGAGCAATCCGATGGCATCAAGGTGTTCCGAATTCCACCGATGACGTCATTGATGCTCCACCGGTGTCGCACCGGTGCTATCAACTTGCAGAGGTGGTGGCAGTTTCCATCAGCTGCCATCAGTAAATCTGATTGGTTCTTGTATAGGGCGGGAATTAGCAGACGAATAACATCGTGCACTGTTGTGTCATGGCGGTGTGTTCTGCTTTAGTTCTGCTGTATTGTTTGTAATTAGCACAACGTAAAAACAATATGTTAATGGCTTATGAGCGAACATGTCCGTTATTACTACCGGTTCAAGAAATAAATTGTTTATGCCATCTTTTCTTTGAACGAGATGGGAGTACGAAAATTTCGCAAAATTTTGCTAGCTTAGCACAGACAACAACTTGTACAGTCGCCATGACAGCCATCGTTCATTCCAGCAGTTTTGTTCCTTATTTCGCTGCAACGTGACGTCATTGATGCCACCGGACCGATGAGATTCGGAATACGCTGTAAGCGAACGTTTCGGTAATTGTATAATGTCTGCTAAACCATAGGCCTACTTACCTGTGAGACGTAGATCACGGTGATGATTGGCAAACTGACGTTTATTGCTGCTGTGGTTTTCCAGGAAGTCAGCATGCCCATGACGTAAGTGATGAAGAAGCTACACTGTACCACAACACCTGCAAATTGAAAGATATTACTGAAAAGCTTCTTCACGTAGGGTCAAGCAGGGCTATTATGATTAAAAAAATCAATCATTTGCTGTAATTTTTGTTTTAAAGCATATACAAATTAGAAAAAATTAGGACAGGTGCTACTTCAGACATATGTGAAGGATTTGGAGTTAAGTTTTTCATTTGTAATAATGGGTAAAATTAAAACAGTTACAGAAAGCAAAGGGCGTAGAATGAATTGACTGCTACGTACCTCACTGAGAACGAGCGGCTGGAACCACCTATTTGGAGGCAAATTCAATATCTAGAATGTTGTACGCATTCGGACAGAAAACTTGCTTTTCTAGAACGTTCTCGAAACACAGGTAGATAATGACAAAAAGTGTGTATCCAGAGCCGTGATTAGAATCAGGACCTGCACAGGGACAATCCAGCGTGTTAACCGTTGAGTTATCACAGCACATTAACACAGGTCAACATCGTAGCCCAGCCGTGGCGAAAATGTAATCGTAGGCAGAGCCACTGCGTAACTTGCAACGTGCATAGCACCTATGGACGGAGGCGGACACCCGAAGGGGAAGTGAAGCAACTGTCTGACTTATTAACGGATTTTCATGTTCCTTACGTCAAGCACTTAAATATAATTTTATAGAGTATAAGGTTACAAACTAATGTTTATTACGTGTAATGAAGAAAGAAATGAACAAGAAAACAGGACATATTATCACAACCTAAAATTAACTGTCTTCAGAATGTCTCTGCGACAGAGTTTCAAAATCAGGGATTATGTCACTTACTGCCAGTCGTAGTTGATCACGAAGGTATTTGTCAGTCGTGATCTAAATTTGGTTTTTACTGTTTTCATTTTTGAAAATAATTTTTCCCAAACGTAAGTTGTAGCGAACATGGCTTCAACAGAGCAAGCGAAAGAACGAAGCTTCGGATATTTATTTTTTCGCAAAGATTTGAAAAGTTCAACATTTGTCAAGTCCTTACATCTAGCTTTCATTGTAACATTACATTGTAAATCTGCGAGTTTAAATTAAAGACCTAACCGCATTATTCGTACATCTGCTGAAAAAGGATCGAAATCAATAATAATAATAATAATAATAATAATAATAATAATAATAATAATAATAATAATAATACTTAACCTTTTAATGTTTCGTCAGTAACATGTAGTATAATGCTGTTTTATGTTATAGAACCGTTTTCCACGTAATACTTGTGAACTAATCATACATTTAATATTCTCACCATATTGGCAGCAAAAAAATACGTCCTCCCATCCTACTTGAAACTTTCGTTTTTATAGAGGTACATGGTTTCGAGAGAGATATTGCGACGATACGCCATTCGCAGGTCACAGACAAATACAAATGGAACGGAGTTTGACTCCAGTGAGTGAGATAGTGGGGGTTGGGGGTTGGGGGAGCAAGAGACATGCACACAGTGGCGGCTCGTGAGCTTTCACATTGGGTGTGCACATATATATTACCTTCTATTCAAAATTATAATAACTAATGATTATAGTGCATACCTTTACATAAGGTGTCGGTAAATAAAGTTCATCCTCCTGTCATTCTTCTCAGCGAATTTGTCGATCACCCGTTCATTGAAATTTTTCATGCTCCTCACCAGCTCCTTCTCGATCGACAACATGGCCAATGCACTTAAACGTTCCACCGACATTGTGCTGCGAAGAAAAGTTTTAACGCGACTTAATGTTGAATAACATCTTTCCGCTTCACACGTTGTCATAGGCACAGTCATGAGAACTTTAAGGAGCTTGAAAATTTTCACTGAATGTTCTTTGCACGTTGTTTTCAATTAAGAATGCCAACAAATCTATAGCACCAGACACATTTCGGAAATCTTCCCGCATATAGATTACTTCCAATTCAGTTTTTAGCCTTGTTTTCTCGATGAAAGGATATGCGTCACAGGACTCCTGGAGACATCTTTCTGGAAATGCATGGTTGAATTTAGAAAAATTTTCAGAGGCGTATAGATTTGATGCTGCAATATATCCTGTGAAGAAGAAACGTTCTTTGGCTTGATTAATAATGACGTCGCACACTTCCTTAGCAACAACATTTCTTGTTATTTTAACATCCTCTTTGCGTCGCTTTTCTGCTCCTGTTAGGAATTCAGGCTGGTTGGCAACACTGTCAATCTTGTCCCTGATGGTCGTTATAGCATCTTCGAAACAAGATACTGCTGTCTGAACTGACACTGGGTCAATGTTTCTTTTTTGTAGTTGGCTGTAAAGCATATCAACGTGCGGCATTATTAAATAAAAAATCTGTAGCCAAAACTGAAATACTGATTGTTCCATTTTCAGTCGTATTCCTCTTGCCTGTGTTATTGTAGGGTTGTGTTTGCTTGTTTCTTCGATTTATTCAAGGCACTCAATTAAGGAGTCCTTGTGTTCGTATACTACTTCAACTGTCCTAGAATGAAAATTCCATCTTATTTGCGAAGCTTTAGGAAGTCTTCTCCCTACAATTTCATTCAGAACTTCGACTCTTTGGGGCGAATTTGAAAAGAAAACTGGAATTTCATCCAAGTCAGCAAAAAATATCCTTACATCCTTATTCTGTCTAGTAGCATGGGACATGATGAGGTTGAGTTTGTGTGCATAACAGTGCACATAATAAGCAAAAGGATAATCCTGCTTTACTAGAGTTTGAACTCCAGACCGAGAACCACTCATGACGTTAGCTCCATCATAACTTTGTCCTACTACTTTATTCTTGTCAGAAACAACAACCTCCAATGTTCGTTTCACACATGCGGACAAAATTGGTGCGTTCTGTCCCGAGGGATTTAGAAAGGTCCAGAATCTTTCTACAGGTTTGCCATTTGATAGTACGTATCGAAACACCATCACCGTTTGAAACATTGATGAAACATCTGTCGTTTCGTCAGCAATTACCAAAACATAATCAGCACTTTGGATTTCGGCCTTTATTTCATCCTGGCAGACTTCAAACATGCATTGCAATAAGTCATTTTGAATTTCTTTCGATGTACCCTTGAATACTGTAGCGTTTTTGAAGTGTTCCTTTAAAGCAGAATCCAATTCTGAAGTAAAATCTACTAGTCCCCGAAAAATGCCAGGATTAACTGACCCCTCCGACTCATCATGTCCTCTAAGAGCCAGGTCGAAAGCACCACAAAACTTTATACAGTCGATAATTTTTGACAATATGTATCTATTTTTTGTTATTTCTTCATTTTGTTGTTGAATATTTCTTCGAAACGCAGTGTCCAATTGTTGCCTTATGTCATATTTACCTAAAACACTCAATTCTAGCTGTGCATTTTTGTGCGCTTTAGACATTTCGTGTTTTGTAATTTTCTGTTTCAAATGCCCGACATCGCTACAACCATTATTTGTCCATGTGCCATCTTTCTCACTCGCGAACATCAAACAAGGAAAACAGTACAATCGGTTCGTAATTTCACAACCACAGAGCCACTCGTATTTGCTATAAAATTCAGGATTGAATTTTCTATTAATATCTCTACCATTACATTTGCTCGTCTGAATCAAATTTATTAAAGGTTGGGGTCTTCCCCTACTTTTAATTTCCAACTTTTCTTCCATACTTAAATTACCGAAATTTGTTTTCTTCAATTTTTGAACCGAATTCATTATTAATTTATTACACGTAAAACTATCACAATGTAAACAATACTATTTACCAGAAAGCATTAAACAACACCAGCACAGACGTTAACCGAATTCATTATTAATTACACGTAAAACTATCACAATGTAAAAAATACTATTTGCCAGAAAGCATCAAACAACACCAGCACAGACCACGCTAAGCTACATGTGACTTGATTATTTTTTGTCAGTTTGTGACACTGACATCTTGAAATGGCTATGACAATTACTTCGTCAAAACTCGTTATATTTAAAAAGAAAATATAATATTCGTCTGACATCTAAACTTCACTAGTATATTTTAAACATTTTCTATTACACAAATAAGCATAGGTTTATTAGTACAATCGGCCACGAAGTAATATTTGTAGATTTATTCCAATACACTGAAGAAAGTATGAAAGTGATTAGTTTTCTTACTTCCCGCAAGCAAGGAGCCATGTCTGCCAACCGAACCCTAGAAAGTGTAAAATTCAAACACGTGAATGTGGGTGAGGGGAGTGTAGGGAGAAGGGAGTACATGCCAAACGCGTCTGAGAAGCTTCGTACGCGCAGGAGATTCTGGCAAGGGATGCGATTGAATGAGGATTGTTGCTGTACTCCCCCTTCTTTACCCGCTGCCCGCAAACATACCTAAATATGTTCGCATAGTCCCAAGTTGCGAGCCCTATAGTGACTGGAATAGAAAAGATCCTACTATAGTGCGTGGAATCGAACGAGAAATATTGTAAAAATGTTAAGTTGCAAAATATTTTAAAATTTTAATCTAATCCTAAAACAGATGGCGAGCGTAAAATATTTAGGGTGTGCACATGCGACCATGCGAATATACAGGAACCGCGCCTGCATGCACAGCTATCATTACGAGCCACAATGTGCTCGTGAGTTACATTTTCGTCACGGCTGTCGTAGCCTTATCGGACGGGCTGGTGAATGCAATGTGAGCACCTGCATTTCGCATCGTCTGTAAAATGCAGGTTTGCCTAGTTACTAATCCGCAGGATGAGAAGATTCACCCTATATACATAATATATGGTTTGTTTGGTATTGAGAGAAAATGTGTTAATATTTTATTTTTTAAGTTAACTTTGGACGTGTTCGGATTTGACCTAAAACCCATATTTCAAATGAAATTTTGAATAGAATTTTTCCAAGTTTGACTCAAAATCAATGTATAAGTCTATTGAATCCAGTAAAATTATAACTTAAACATCATAAATTCATTTTCTTCCAATTATGGACTTGTCTGGCTTTAGACGCAAGTTCCACATGTTTGCCAGTAAAACTAGGATTTCTGAGAATTAGCTGAATTCTTATTTCGCCTGGGGTTTTGTAAGTGAAACAGGCTGTTTTTTAACTTGTTGGAATTAAGAGATTCATGTTCTTCATGAACGAATGTATGCTAAACATTCCATCGTCCTGTAATAATTAACTATATCCCTATTAGAAACAACAACAACAACCAAATTTCTTTGCTTAAAAATCGATAATGTGTTAAATTGGAAAAATTATATTAAAGAAATTACCCCCAAACTAAATTCAGCATGTTTTGCTATTAGATTTATGCAAAAGATAGTAAATATCAATACCTTAAAAACAATATACTTTATATACTTCCACTCGGTAATGAGTTTAGGAATAAATAAATAATAAATAAATTAATTAAGGTGATATCTAATTAATTAAGATGACATGTAATTAAGTTCGTATATAATTAATTAAGGTGATATGTAATTAATTAAATTGGTAGTAGTTGGGTGAAATAGAAGTACCGGTACTTATAAGTTAGATTTACTTTTGCTTATCGTAGGCATTGTTATAGAATGGCTTTTATTTATAGTCCTAGGTTTATTGCATCTACTATTTATAGATTTACGTTTATTTTATTTTATTTCATGTAATTGTAATTATTGTATATTATATATCACTACCACCGGGTGTATACCCAATTGTAAATATATACATACATAATATTCTGGGTAAATTCCACAGAGAGTAACAGTATATTCCTATTACAAAAAAGAGTAATTAGAATAATAGTAGGTGCCAAATCTAGGGAATCGTGTAGGACTATTTTTAAAAAACTACAAATAATGCCCATGGCTTGTCAGTGTATCTTTTCATTAAAAATATTCCTCTTATGTAATCGTGAAAACTTTGTAACTAATTCAACAGTTCATAGCATAAATACACATCAAAAAATGACTTTCATACTCCATCGGCATGTCTATCATGCTATCAAAAAGGAGTGCGTTTTATGGCAGTAAAAATTTTTAATAGCCTCCCTATCGATATAAAAAATGAAACTCAAAACATAAGATTATTTAGGGCCAAATTAAAGAAGTACCTAATTTCTCACGCCTTCTATTCTGTAGGTGAATTCATGACATTCAACAACGCTTCATGAAATTGATACTAAAACTTTGTGTTGTACTAGTAGACTATATTGTAAATCTGTTTTGTATATATTTTATGTTGACTATGAATATAAATTAAGACTTTATAATAGTATTAAGTTTTTTGACTTGTTCCATATTCTAGCTGTGAAGCAATGTATGAATACCATGGAATGTTAAGAAATACAATACAATAATTCATCGCCGTGAAATGAGTTGTATTTTGTGACTTCGAAAAGCCTGGAAACTTCTAATAAAAATTAAAGATACTTACTCGGAATCGAAGTGAGGACTGCTCGCATATCAGGCTGGCAGGTCTCTGCGATGTACGTCATGATGGGCGCCTCCATGAATCCGATTCCTATCCCGATGATAACGTTGGTGGCGTAGAGCATGGCTAAAGAGTTCGAAACGCTGTACAGAATCCACCCCACCAGGAAGGGTAGATTAACGATGATCATGGACCACTTACGGCCGAAGAACTCGACTATAGTGCCGGACATAACACTGCCTAACGGTTGGAATATGTAGGCAATGCTTCCTGAAAGATATAAAAGACTCTTTGCGTCATATTATATTTGCAGATCTACGGCAGCCGTGGCGATAATGTGACTCACGAGCACATTGTGGCTCGCAATGATAGCTATGCGCTTCCTACCTCCCACAACCCCCACCCTCTCACTCACTGGAGTCAAACTCCATTCCATTTGTATTTGTCTCTGACCTACGAGTGGCGTATCGTCGCAATGTTTCTCTCGAAACCATGAACCTCTAAAAAAACAAAAGTTTCAAGTAGGATGGGAGGACGCATTTTTTTGCTGCCAATATGAGGAGAATATTAAATGTATGATTTGTTCGCAAGTATTACGAGGAAAACGGTTGTATAACATAAAACGGCATTATACTACATGTTACTCATGAAACATGAAAGGGTTAAGTGTTATTATTATTATTATTATTATCATCATCATCATCATCATCATCATCATCTCTACGTCGATTCTTTTTTACCAGCTGTACGAATAATGCGGTTAGATCTTCAATTTAAACTCACAGATTTACAATGTGTTGTTAAGTGAAAGCTAGATGTAAGGACTTGACAAATGTTGAACTTTCAAATCTTTGCCAAAAAATAAATATCTGAAGCTTCGTTCTTTCGCTTGCTGTTTTGAAGCCATGTTCGCTACAACTTACGTTTGTGAAAAATTATTTTCAACAATGAAAATAGTAAAAACCAAATTTAGATCACGACTGAGAGACAAATACCTTCGTGATCAACCATGACTGGCAGTAAGTGTCATAATTCCTGATTTTGAAACTCTGTCGCAGAGACATTCTGAAAACGGTTAATTTTAGGTTGTGATAATTTGTCCTATGTTTTGTTATTAATTTCTTTCTTCGTTACACGTATTAAACATTAATTTGTAGCCTGGTACTGTATAAAATTATATTTAAGTACTTGACGTAAGGAAAATGAAAATCCATTAATAAGTCAGACAGTTGCTTCACTTCCCCTTCGCGTGTCCGCCTCCCTCCATAGGTGCTATGCACGTTGCAGGTTACACAGTGCTCGGCGCACGATCGCATTTTCGCCACGGCTGGTCTACGGAATAAGTGTAATCTGAAGTGAACTTTTTAGTGGGTTATTTTACGACGCTGTATCAACATTTCAGATTATTTAGAATCTGAATGATATGAAGGTGATGATGCCGGTGAAATGAGTCCGAGGTCCAGCACCGATATTTACCCAGCATTTGCTCATATTGGGTTGCATTAAGCAAGGCAGAAAAGCACGTGCCTAATATAAAATGTAGTAACTTATTACAGAATATCTGACACTGCAGACGATGTATTGTGTAAGCCGAAGTTGTTATAACGAAATCCAACTATATAGGGTGTTAAAAAAAGTATCCAATATTTTAGGAGATGCTAGTATGCATCAAAACAAGAAAATAATATCTAATAAACATGGATCCTACAACACATACTTTCTGAGATCTGTACACTTGTTCATAGGAGCTGCTTAATGTGACGTCCATTCATGGCAATGCATTTCTCTGCCCTTCGGCGTAAGGAATCTCGCACTCTTTGAAATCGACCTGGTTGTTCTTGATAACCAAAAATCTAGGGGATTTAGATTTGGGGGACGAGCAGGCCAAAGTGTGGGGCCTCCCAATCAATCCAGCGGTCCTGAAATGTCAGCTTCAGGTATTCACGCTCATTGCGGAAAAAATGTGCTGGTGTGCCATCATGCATGAACCACATCTGTAGTCTTTGCTGACATGGCACATACTCCAGCAAGGTAGGCATTAGGTTAATAAGTCTTGATAACGAGTCCCAGTTAATCTCTCTGGTAACACGTATTGTCCTTAATCTATCGCCAAGAACGCCTGCCCATACGTTGACTGAGAATCGGTGCTGATGCCTTATTTCTTCAACGGCATGGGAATTCTCATCAGCCCACACATGCTGATTACGAAAATTCACAACACCATCTCTGCTGAACCCAGCTCATATCCGCAACCAATCTTTTGTTTTCAGTATTCCTTGCGGCGTATCATTATTCCATGCCAGGGATGTCAACTACGTATGATTATCTGGTAGCTTGCTGTATTGTAGGGCAAAAAAATGCATTTCAAAAATGAACGTCACATTGAGCACCTCCTATGAGAAGTGTTCAGATCTCAGAAAGTATGTGTTGTAGGACCCATGTTTATTTATACATTTTTTTTTCTTGTTTTGATGCATACTATCATTCATCTCCTAAAATATTGGATACTTTCCTTAACACTCTGTATATGTAATTAATTTTCACAAATTTAATATACAGTACATTGAAGAACTTCTTGTATGAGATCAGCTTCTTTAAATATATCTTTTCTGTTTACGAAAATCATCATTTTAACGCCAATAGACTAGACGGCATTTCGGAAGGCGGTCAGCTGCTACATGCGCCGTAGCATTTCTGGTATGTGATGTCAAACTTGTACAGTAGAACCAATCAGAATCAGTCTATAACAAATACTTCCAGAGTTCGTTTGTTCACGTGTGAGTGTTTCAATACATTGAATAAGTAAAACTAAAATTTACTGTGTATATGTAAGATAAATAAATGGAAGGAGAGACTGTAAAAAGACAAGCATTGCACAGGCAGTCGCTGAAAAAAGTGTTTAAAGTGTATAATTATTTTAAAATCGTTGACGAGCAGAACGCTGCCGGCCATCTTGATACTGACTGCAACGTTGCCAACGCGCAAGAAACGACTGTAGAAGCATGTGGTGTGGGATTGAGAAACGTGCAAAGGATATTGTTAGTGAAGGAAAGAGGGTTTGTTTGGTGTCATGCTTACAGTAATCAACGGCTGAGGTCATTATTGTCTTTTGATAATTTAAATTCTCTCCTGCGCTTTTGTATTGCACGTGCTCGTGAAGTACGATGTGGCAATGTTGTACGCTGCCTTGCCCCCGCTATCAGTCTCCCGACGCAAACGCTAGCAGACTACCGCATTCCGAATTGCCGTCGACTCTAGTAGACTATGTCATATAGTCCGGTAACACTTTTCTTCATTCATTACACAAAGTCTACACACATTAAACAGGAATATGCCTGTGCAGATTTTTAACGGCTTATTCCTTGTATAGAGTACAACAAAAAAAATTGTAAACCGATATTCGTCGCAAATGAATGCTTTTCCGAGGAAAAAATAATTTTTCCCCTAACTGTTACCCGAGTTCGTGAGTATTCGTAGGTGAACCGCTGTTACCATATTACGCACACTTTCAGCCTAATTTTATAATTGACCATTCACTTATTTACGAAACATATAATGAATTTTTATTGATTTTAATGTCTTTTACAGTATTACTCCTTCAAATCTGCAGAATTAAATCACTTCCACTCTGTATAACTTTCCTAGACATAGGCGTTCCGTAAGAGAAGGGCGAGCCCGCCAAGGGTCAAATTTTGTTTTTTACTCCTGCGAATATTCAAGACACATATATGCAACTTAAGCCTGGCCGACGTTCGCGGGCTCGGCCTTACTACATCGAAATTATCATTGTTTGTAAGGTTGCAGAAACTGCGTAGCCTGTGACAGGCCCATAATATTAATATTACTCCGTATGACAAGAGCGAATACGCCACTCCGCGTGAAGGCGCGCGCCATTCATTGTCTCAGTGTTGTTGTAACCACACAGACGAGTACAACCGTAGTGAGGAATTACGTGTATTTATGGACATTGTAATAGCCTATTATGAGTAATAGTGACAGTGATAATAACCAACCAGGCATATCTGGTTATCGTAGGAAACGTCAGAGACATGTCGAAAAATGGAAAAACGTACAGGTTAAGATTAAAAGGAACAAAGGTGAATCGTGCATTAGTGCGAAAACTAGCAGTGACCGACTCAGAGGAACATCTTCATGAAGATGATGTAATGGATTATTTATTAGTGCCTCTGTTCCCAGAACAAGTGAAACCACTTTTGATAGCAAGGGTATTAACACAACAGGCATCTACTTATGTTTTGTTTATTAATAATTTCAGACACTTTGTTAATGTCACATCACAGTCCGAATAAGTGTTTTTATTATTATTATTATTATTATTATTATTATTATTATTATTATTATTATTATATTGTTATTAAGGTCTGCCAATATTGAGTTCATTCTACGCCCTTTGCTTTTTCTAATATACTGTTCTCAAATTATTCCCATAATATTGATGAATTAATAATGTCATCTATGATCACTATTAAGTTGGAATATTTAATTGCAATTTTCAATAAAGGTATTCGTTTTTCAGTGTACAAAGTAATTATCTTTATTTACAGACGTGTCCTTGGCGGATTCGCCCTTATCTCGTTTACAGGTAAAATACTTTGAACATCGATTATCTCTACAGGTACATTTGGCGGGTTCGCCCTTCTCTTACGGAACGCCTCATATCATAAAAAGGGAAACTGAAACACTTTTATTTGTATTTCACCATGAAGCTATTAGTTCCGCAATTCGATATAGTTGGCGTTGTTGTAAAGATGGTGACCTTTGGTTCAGAGCGTGCTTTTAGTGTGCTGCAATATGATAAAAACCAGAGTGCTGTAGGAGCACAACGGAAATTCCTAAAAGGAAAGAAGCACCAAGTAAGAAGACAATTTGTACCTGGTATGACAAATTCGTAAACACTGGTTGCTTGCGCCCGCAGAAAAAGAGTGGCAGTCCTTAGCGTGATCAAGTCGGAGAGACATTGACAAGGAACCCGAAACAACCAATTCATAGAGCATACGGTGAGCTCAAAATGCCAGTTATGAAAATGTAGAAGATAGTGCGTAAGAAACACTCTATGAAGTATACATTTTAGCTATTGCAGCAGTTAAAACCAGGTCGCAAACATCAGCGTTTCGTGTTTAGTTCCTAACTGTAACGATAGATAAAAGATGAACACCTTGTGAATGGCGTAAGTTTTCCGTGATGAAGCGACCAACGGGCGTCCAGAGACTTAATTTACCGTCACATTTGGGGAACCCAGAACATTAAGAGATTAGGTACAGCTTACAGCAGTAAAAGTTTTGGAAATATTCAACATGTGTTTCCTCCATTACTGTATCTTGTACAATAATGAAAATTTGTATGTATAAAATACTGTCCTTCTGCTATATTAAAAATTATTTTACGATTTAAAAAAATATTTTTTTTTTTTCAAAATGTTGGCAATTCACTGTGCGTGATGAAGCGTTTCTCTCATAACTCATAAACTTAACTTTTTTGTGTTCTCTCTCTTTTATTTTATTGCTGAAACTCCTGTTTACAATGTCATGCTCTTTCAACTACATTCCTTAATAAATAATATTTCTTTTTTATTTTGTGTTAGAAGAAAATACTAATATTTGACCATTTTTTAAAATGAATTTATTTTTTATCAGACAATCTATCAAAGGTGGCGAAGTGATCTTGCATCATATTGTAGATATGACACACAAAAAATTTCATCGCGGAATGTTAGATAGTTTTTTTAGTTATGTGGGAAACGCTTCATCACTGCACAGTGACCTGGATTTTGAAAAAAAATATATAATAAAAAATAAATTAATTTTTAAATTGTAAAAATATATATTTTTTTTTTCATATAGCAGAAGGACAGTGTTTTACACATACCAATTTTCATTATTGTAAAAGATACAGTAATGGAGGAAAAAAATGTTGAATATTTCAAAAATTTTACTGCTGTAAGCTGTACCTAACCCCTTAAATCCAGACGTTTGAGATGGGCAGGGCATGTAGCACGTATGGGCGAATCAAAATGGATATAGACGGCAGTTTGAGCTAGGACTCGAGGGAGTCACGACACAGAGAGAGAACGGGCAGTCTCCCACCTCTGCTGTAACATTCGTCGTCTGGTTGTACTTCGCGATTGCTGCGGGCGAGTGGGACCGTTGGTTTGAACCATAGTAGAGGTGTGGGACAAGCTGTGCGTGTTTTCGTTCAATCTGCGCATGACGTCACCTTTACTGCAGACCGCACTCGAATGACACAGTCAACATAACAGATTGTTGATGGTTAGATCTGCGTCCATAGATTTAAATGAATAAATAAAACTCATGATTTGTGTATTCAGTAAATATTGACAGTATAGGCTATAATAGGTCTACCTTGAAGTGATAACATTATAAAATAGTGAACAATAAATTAAATTCAAGAGTCAAGAAATAATGTAATATGGTAGTGCAACGTTAATAATTGTCTCTGTAATATACACGTACTTTTATAATAATTATAATACATTATGCTACAAATATGCACAAAATTAGGCCCATATATCACACAAATTATATTACACATGAATTCAAGTACAATAGGAACTACCTTGAAATGATAACGTAATAAAATTATGATCTATTACATATTAAACTCAAGTTTCAAGAAACAATGTGATATGGCAGTGTGTCATTAATAATATTGCCTTCTGTAATATACACGTGGTTTTATAATAATTACAATACAATGTGTAATAAATATATACATACTTAGATCTATACAGTTATTTATAACATACATTATTTTGTACATGAATTCAAATACTTTTGAACCTTCATTAACATATGTAATGAATTTCTTGGAATAATTTGCCATTATAGTAAAGAAATATTTTTATATATTCAGGCTATTGGAGACATAATATAGTCTACTACATTATTTACCCTACTATTCCACACACGACATAATATAATTTCACCATTATAAATCCCACTCTGTTAAGTAAATACTTATTCTTATGCAATCTTTTTCATTTTCTTTATAATATTTCTCTTTGAAATTCCAGACATTTGTATTACTTTATTAATTTCTTTAATTCTAATAAATGTTCTTGTTCTAACCAATGTCGTAATTACTTCTGGCGGAAGAGGAGAACTGATTTCTGCTTCGTTTTTCATGGCAGAATTAACCAATTTACAGTCTTTTTTATTATACATTTCTCATGAGAAACGGAATCTCCGTGCACATCTGAGAATATACTGTCTACAAGCATGGCAACCAATTGCAGATCCTTAGAAGGGAGAATTAAGTTTCCACGGGACACTGTAGTAATCCAGTCTTTTTGATTAGCAGAAGTTGACAATTTTGTGGGAATTCCAAGATTCGGGTATTGCTCCATATGTTTTGATGCAGCATATCCTGCAATATATTTTAATCCTTCCTGGGATATCCGCTGCCTTGCAGAGATTTCATATATTTTTTCTGGGAGGCCTATATTTTCTTCAGGATCTCGATCGTTGGTAAATTTAACCGGTTTCAGAATGCCTTTAAGAAATTCTGCCGTTGCACATAGTTCTTTCTGCAGATTATAATTGACTTCTGATTGGCTTGTACTAGGACCCACTATTAATGCCTCTTCTTCCGAAAGCAAATCGGAGATGTTTTTGTTCTCACAAAACTGAGATAATGGATTTCGACCTAGTATGTACCACTTCAGTCTATGTTTAAAATCTAAAGCAGAGGGATGATTGTTTGTTCTACCCATGCTTCTAATTTCCGAAAAAAAGTTTTCTACCAGATCTTGGTTAAGTTTTCTTGTGATGATGTATTCAATTTTGTACTTGTACCTCATTGCCTCATACAACAATGTTAATGATTTATTATTTATTAGAATCCCCTCCTGATAAGGTAATTTCCTGTTTGCTTCTCCTACTTTAACTGAGGTCATGAAGTCATTCATTTCTGAGAGTATAATATTCTGATCTTGAAGGTTTATTCCGTAACTATGCAGCCCACGGTGGGTACCGAATTTAGAAACGGTATTAAATAAATCAAACCGATCATTAGTTAATTTTATTGCCTTTGAAGTTTCTTTCCATTCATTTGATCTCAACAGCTCGTTTTCACCAAACCATTTCAAAGCCTTTGCAACTCTGTTGGAAAATAATTGTGCTGCCAAAC
This sequence comes from Periplaneta americana, assembly GCF_040183065.1. Lineage (NCBI taxonomy): Eukaryota > Metazoa > Arthropoda > Insecta > Blattodea > Blattidae > Periplaneta > Periplaneta americana. Next base: position 57,022,647 of record NC_091118.1, on the reverse strand, counting down.
TAACTTTTTTTCTTTGGGTACCACGGACACTGAAGTGTAACGGAGTTAACTTGTAAGCTAATTTTGTATCAGAGGACGAGGATGCACGTAAAAGTTCATGAATTGGTTCTGATGAAATGTTCAATCCGTTCAAGTTGAAACCATGATCGAGAAAGTGATTCCTGTATAATTTCAATAAATGTGGAGCGTCTGAAAAAACAAATATTTCTCGAGTTGAATCATTTGGATTAGGAAAACTGCAATTTAGTTCGATAGAAATTTTCAAATCACGCCACAATTTTCTGTTACTTCCACCTAAATCGCTAGCTGTGGCCACAACTTGAAAACCACTGCCTTCTAACTGGCAAATTATGTCTGTTAGGATTTCTTTTGTCATTGTCTGATCATATTTAGGCCTATAGTATACGGGCTGCTTCCACCTTGCAAACAAACCACGTGCAAAAATAACCTGCACTGCCTTATGAGGTCCAATTATTTGTTCTTCCCTACTGTCAAAAGAAACCTCATTTAAATACATTTCATCAAATGCTAATATTGTTACACGATCTAACTCCGACATATTTGTAGCTCTCGCCTTCATTAATATTAAGACATCATGAAGTACACCTTCCTCAAGCGATAATTGTTTTACTGCCCATTTTCTCACAGTTGACAAATCAGGTAACGGGTAATTTAATTTTGTTCTTAAGTATCGGTATGTTTTTGGACTTAGGTTTCGAAGTGTTATTGCAGTACCGTAATCTTCTACAGACCATTTCACCCTACGTTTTTTTATTCAAAAGAGCATCAATTTGCCCAATAGTGAAAAATGGTTTCAAAATTTCAGCCACTTCAGATTTAACTTCTGTTTGTCTAATGTTTTTCAATGAAATTATATCCTCATGTAATTTTCTTTTGTCTTCTTCATGTTTCCTGTTGGCAGCTGTCAATTTCTTAATCCTCGTTTCTAGAGAGTAATTCTTCTCTTCTAATTCTTGAATTCTTTGTACAGTGAAACCTGTTCAAGACGGAAGTGACATGGGCCTAATTTTTTTCCGTTGTAGACAGGTTTCCGTATTATTCAGGTGTGACATTAAAATGGAATATTTTGTCATTCATATACATGAAAAACAAAATGGCATGCCGCAAACTGCAAGAAGTACAAAATATTCCGTTTAACACTCGTCACATTAAATCAGCTTTCTGTCGCTTATTACGTTGGTGAATCATCTTGATTAAAATCTCATTTTATGTATAAATATTATCGTAACTCACTCATTAGTCATTAAACATTACTAAAGTTTACTAATCTCATTCTATTTAATATCTAACACTATACTCTAATACTGTACTGCATATCACTGCACATTATTAATGAATTGGACTAAGAGCCATCTATTAGAAGCCTTGAATTCTGGTTTATTTAATTTCTTTCCCAGTTCAATATCTGGCTTTGCAGAACAGATCCAGAAATTGGCTTGTTCTTTGAAAGGTCATGAAGAACTCACTCTCACAACAGTTCATTTATTTCCACATAAACAGTTGCTTTCTGGTTCCTTTTGTGTCACCAATATTGGCCGCACGCCACTCACTCATTACGATCTTTATTTTTTAAAGTGTCACACCTGAGTTTTCCACAACTGTACTTCTATATTATTTCACATAGACTTTGTTTCTAATTTTCCTTTATCTCGATAACTTTTACTTCATCACTTAATGTTAATGCCACATTTTATGCAACTTTTTCTTTTACCTGGAAATCACTACACTTGCGCTCTGTTTAGCTCTGACAGTATACGGGTGTGAAGCATTGAAAATCTTTGAAGGGACTCGTCTGCCTAGTCAACAGGGTAATAAAATTTATGACCAACAGGCCAACACACCCTCGTACCCTCTACAATTTTGCAAAGAAAACTTGTTTTTATCTTAGTGACCTACATATTTCGTATATTCCTTGAAATTACACGCTGTTTCAAAATATAGTTACAAAATATAGTGTGTGTCCAAAATATTGTTTCCGTTTTGAACAGTAGCAGACAGTTTCCGTTTCCGCGTTGGACAGTTTCCGTTTTATTCAGGAAAAATTACACATAATACATACAAATTTCGCCGGGACCAATAAATTGTTCCAAAATAGACAGGATTCCGGATTGTTCAGGTTCCGAATTGAACAGGTTTCACTGTATTAGTATTTGGCATTCCTCTGTGACAGTAAACTCAGTGGCTCCGCGATTTTCCATTGTTACATTAGTGCTGGATGCCCCTGTTGCGCTGAAGTGAAAGAAAGTTAATAGGTACATGCAATCAGGGGCGTATTTAGGCCTCGGCAGACTAAGCAGCTGCCTAGGACGGCAGATTTGAGGGAGCGACTTTTAAGCTATTACTGTTAATTTTTTATATGTTTTTTAAATTTTATTCATAACTCTTTTAAAGAGTACATGAACTTAAACGCACAATGAAAAGGAATGAATATCATTGGCAACAATCAGTTCAAATTTAATCAACGGTCTGCCAACGGAAAAAGGACAGTTTTTCAATAATAATGTCACAATGCGATCATAGCACTTTTTTTCAATGTTATGTCCTTTCACGTGATAACATTAAAGAATATACTGGTATTATATTACGAAATGTTAGGAAGATAAATCTTATTGCTCGCAATCATAAGCTTTGTGATTAGAGACGCCGCTAACTCTGTAATAAGAGTAGCCAGTATCAACACTCAATAATGCCCATTGAAGCTTAAATTCAAAGAAATACCGCCAGCCATTGTAGCAGTTGAACACTTGGCAATGCAATTTAATTTAAAACGGTAAATAGTGCACTTGTTTTGTACCTAGGTGATTTATTTTTTAAGTTTCCGTGCACGAACTGGTGAATAGCCTAGCAGTCAGTGCTGCATTGTTTTATCAAAGTCATCATCTTTAAAATGCTGTGAGCATATACGTGCTGAAAAGACATAGATATTATAATAATTGAGTGTTACATTTAGCGTCAGTTCTTATAAATAAGCATAGTATGGTTTTAGGCTATACTGAAAACTTAATATCCTTTATTGACATTGTTATGAATCCGATAAGTTAAGAAGTTTCAATATATTTATGATTTGTTTCAGTCTATAACTTAGTATCTATTAGCTGAACCAACTCACATTTATATTGAAACATACTATTCTATCAATATCAAGATATAAATAGGCCTAATATGAACTTACGTGATTTTGGTAGATGGTCTTGGCGTTTGCAACAATTCTCCCATTTTTCACGAAGATTTTTATCTTTCGGGAATGAAAAAATATTTAATATTACTGCCTCTGGTTTTCCTATAATGATTACTGCAACCGTACACTGCACAATGACTCATTATGTATTGTAATTAATGTCTAGTTAGGTTTATTAAAGAAAATGTACTCAACGCAATGAGCTGCGATAGCTGTCTGCAGTGAAGATGACGTCACACGCCTCGGCCGCTATTGCAACAGCATGCGCAGTCCCACACCTTTACAATGTTTCCGCCATGGTTTGAACAGGAACGACTTTGATTGTGTGCTATGAGTTATCGGTGGAACATCGTTTGGATATCATCGTTATACAGACCCAGGGACGGCCTGTTTCATCCTTAACAGCGCGTTGGCCAGCGCTGCTAATTATTATATTCTACATTACGAGGGATGGTTAACTAAGCCGGCAGTGAAGTTTCCTTGACGTCGCCACGCCATTAACGGAGATAGTGTGTCACTTTGTCATGGTGTGCCCCGCATGGATTTGAATCTCAACTCAGCTAAAGGTTGGAGCGTAGAACTTTATCGGAGTTATCAGAGCCCGAGTGTTATCCAGGACTGTATTCTCAATGGGTGTCCAATTACCTTTGTGATATATTATGATTCCTCACATCCATTTCTATGTTAGATATTAGTTTTCTCTCTTTCCCCCTTTCTCTAAATTATATTGTTACCAGATTTACAATCTATTGTTTATATTGCCTATATCCCCGTGTCTGGGGATATTTTTGGTTATTGTTCTTAATTTGTATATCTATATTATCTTATCTCTCTCTACTCTTTGTTCTTTATTAAATTGTTATAATTATGATGGCTTTTATTTAGTACTATTGTGAAAGGCAACCAAAAACCCTCAAAGCTACGATCCCTTTTCCCTCCCTGGGTTTTACCCAGGCACGCCAATGCGACAGGAGGTCGAGACGTAGATGGGAGGATAATATCAAAATCGATTTGAAGAAGGTGGGATATGATGGTAACGACTGGATTAATCTTGCTCAGGATAGGGACCGATGGCGGGCTTATGTGAGGGCGGCAATGAACCTCCGGGTTCCTTAAAAGCCATAAGTAAGCATGATCAAGATTAACTGTTCACAAATAAATAATTTAAAACGCAATAGTTTCAAATTTCATTAAGTGTTTCCATCATATTCGCCAAACATTACATTACGCCATAATGTGCAACAATAGGTGTATGTTAGTGTCGTCATAGTAGTGGTGTGAAAATAACCTCCCTTCTTAACACTAATTGAAAAGCCCATTTTTAATCTAGAGATAGACGCAAAAATGTTCTTACCAAGCCAAGAAGCTTCGTCATGGTTGACAGCAATTCCTTCCTCAGCGTCCATCAGTGCCGCAATGATAACCGTGGGGAAGGAGTAAGCAATGCAAAGGTCAAGGATCAGAAGATACGACGAAACGTTGGCTAACACCTGAAAAATATGTAGTGCAATAATGAATTCGGGCTCTAAAGTCGTCGCGAATATAATATATTATAATTCTAACTAATGTTTCAACGGATTTTGATATCTCACCTGAGACAGTCTACTTCTGAAGAGAGAAGGATTGTGGGCTCTGCGTCCAGTTGGGTCATTATTAAGACACTGTCCTTCGCAGCGAGGCTGCCCTCTACCGTAAAGATGTGACCTATAATATGATATACAGCTGAACAATTGGAAATGGTCTATCTTTTTTTAAAACAATGAAATTATAGACTTGTTTGATCAGAAACTTGTATAGCCTAGACATCTGTCTGTCCTATTATATGAAGTTACTTGTTGTTCAGTCAACTGTCCGAAGACAGGTTGCAACCTCATAAGTAGGCTCCATATTCCAGCTACATATAAACTGGAATGAGGTTGCCTGATTCAAAGTATATGTGATGTCACAGTGCAGATACAGTTACGTTCGTATACAAAATAGTTACGCATCCTTTGCCCTTTTCGTCTAGAAAGTGAAAATCGGGACGTAACCATAGTGAATAATATTATCAGTCACTGCCCTTACTAGTCGTATTAGGGGTATTTAAATAACTAGATATTTGTGGCTGATTGAAGGTTCATTGCAGAGCGTGTAATATTGTGGGGCATAGTTGAGGATATTTGAACTTTTTACTGTAAATATAGACAACATTACATATAAATTGTATAAAATAAACGTAAAAGTGACAAAAAAAACAGTGCACTGAAAGGCACTGAAATACTGAAAGTCTCAGAAAGTGTGTTGAACGTAATAAAAAGAACCAGTACCATAAAAATGTAAAAATTATGAAGATATTAACTCGACGTTTAGCATGGATTTGTGTAGCCTACCATGATGCTCAGTGCCAGCATCCCGATTAATAAATTAAATAATCTCCATTTTAGGGAATTTCTAGAAAAGTACATAGAAAATTCAGTGATGAGCGAGATGCAATATCCTAATGAAACACGAAGAAATGTCATGCAATAGGAATATCTTGTACTACGTCATGCACCAATAACGTCATGTGCTATTGAAAGAATTTCCTGCAATATAAAATCATTTCAAGTGACATCTGCATATGTTCAAGTTCCGTAACTTACGAATGCACGTTATTATTCACTGCAAAGATCACGACGAAAATGAACATCACGGCTCAAGCATGTGTTTACTAGTATAGCTTCAGAATGTCGGGAGTTGACTGTACTCCACGAACACGCAGCGACGATGTGTTTTTTATATCCTTATCCGTTGCATCATCTGTGTTCGGCGTACTATATACCCAACGTGTCTTTAACTTCAGTCTTTAAGTAGCTGGAATACGAAGCCTACTCATAAGTGGCATCAATATGGCAACACTCATGAAGCAACTAAACCAAGAGATAATGGGATAAGATGGCCAGTTCCTTTCCCCCTCCATTGCATACATCGCTGATTAGCTACATATTTCACTAATCAGACTTCAGATGCATACAAAAAAGTCTAGGCCTAAATAATATGAATCTGGTAATGTCGACGAAACAGTGTGAAGTACATAATTAGTTAAAAGAATTCAGAGATAAAAAGATTAAAGATGAACGGAAAATATGGGGATAATAATAAAGAAAGTTAACAAATGATAGATGACGAGGAACAGAGATTGTAGCAGGGATTAATTCTATGACAATGTAATTCATTCATTTAGCCTTCTGCCCAAGAGCAGGTCTTTCACTGCAAACCCAGCTTTCCCAAATCTTTCCTATTATCTGCCTTCCTCTTTGTTTGCCCGTATGATCCCATATACCTTAATGTCGTCTATGATCTGATATCTTCTTCTACCTCGAACTCTTCTCCCGTTCACCATTCCTTTCAGTGCATCCTTCAGTAGGTAGTTACTTCTCAACCAGTGACCCAGTCAATTTCTTTTCCTCTTCCTGATCAGTTTCAGCAGCATTCTTTCTTCACCCACTCTTTCCAAGACAGCTTCGTTTCTTGCTCTGTCCATTTCACACGCTCCATCCTTCTCCATATTCACATTTCAAATGCTTCTATTCGCTTCTCTTCACTTCGTCGTAATGTCCATGTTTCTGCCCCATACAATGCTACACTCCACTCAAAGCACTTCACTAGTCTCTTCCTTAGTTCTTTTTCCAGAGGTTCGCAAATGATGCTCCTTTTTCTATTAAAAGCTTCCTTGGCCATTGCTGTCCTCCTTTTGACTTCCTGGCTGCAGCTCATGTTACTGCTTATAGTACACCCCAAGTATTTGAAGCTGTCGACTTGCTCTACTGCCTCATTTAGAATTCGCAAGTTTATCTTCTGTATTTTTCTTCCTATGACCATACCCTTCGTCTTATTTGCATTTATCTTCATCCCACGCTGCTTACACAATGTAATGTAGATAAGTATTTATGAGTAGTCAGGAATAGAAGGAGAGAAGATAAACGAGGATAAAATTTGAAGGTAATTTACAAATGTTGGATGATATGAAATAGTAGATTATAATATGGATTAAATTTTATTAACTGGAAGATAAGAGAGGATAAAAGCTATTAGGGAAATAAATTAGAATGTGATGGACTGCAAGAAAGATAAATGTAATCAAGTGTAGTGGTGGCACTACAAACAAGAACTTTGAGAGAAACCACTGCATGAAACAGTTGATGAAAAATAAATAAATACATACATATTTTATCTCCGACATACAGAGGTAAATAAAGAAATATAAGCAATGGGATTCCTTTTTACAATAAAATTGCGAATAAAACAATAATCTATGATATGGGATAAGCTGTTACTAAAGTCGTCGTTGTCCTCCTCCTCCTCCTCCTCCTCCTCATCATCATCATCATCATCATCATCCGCTCTCCAGGTATCAGATCAAGTGGTCTATTATAGTATCATTCCAGCGCTTCAAAGATCAACTCAGATTTTTTTTTATCCTCGTACTTAGTAACGTAGTAGCTAGTCGGTGCAGAGAAATTCTCGTGGGGGACATCCTCAGAACATGTTGTGTATAGTTATTAAGATATAGTTTTGAATTTGTTCAAAAATAGGATCCAGTTGTTGTTCTTCTAAAATACATCGCCACACCCTCACCAAGGGGAAAGATGCGCGTGAAGTATTGCAGAAACGGTAACGAACGTTTTTCCCGAATAGATGTCCACTTGAAAATTCCATGTTAATACAGAAACTAAAATTACTATATATTCCTAAATTGAAATAAAATATTAATAAGATATATATTAAAATATTAAGACTGTCTCTCTTTAAATAATGAAAATATTACAATGAGATTCTCTAAGAAGTAGCAGCAGCAGCATATCGAAATGATAGCCGTCCAAATCTTGGATTTAAAATATCGGCATCCTAATTAATTCAAATGAACAAAAAAGAAAATGTAAATTAATGTTAGAAAAATACATAATGACATTTAAAAAAAAAAAATAATATTCTGCGACAAGATGTGGTAGCTATCAAATCGATAAAAATTTATTGTAAAAACAGAAGATTTATAAGAAAACTCCTTACAAAATAGGTTTACTTGAGAATACATTGCTTTAAATGTGTACGTCTTTTTTTTTTCACAATACAAAATAGATTGATACTACTAAGATTTATTTCAAATCATCCGTCCTCAAGTGAGGTTGACCACTGGGATCCGGAATTAACGAACATAAAAGATAAAGGGAAATGAAACGAGCAAAATAATGATTCTATTTGTACATCAAAACAAAAATTTACGTGTTAACATATAGATGATAGTGTAGAATTTGAAGAGAGGCCTTCAGAATTTCCATTACAATCTTCTGAACCTCATAAAAGGGAAGTTGAAAGGATTTAAGGATATCACATGTAAATTTTGGTAAACAACCCCTCGCTCCAAATAGTAAGCCTGCAACATCCCAGTTGTAAAGCGAAATGCAATATTTTTCACTGAGGTATGGAATACAAGGTACATATTTAGCTCGCTTGTCATCATTTATCTGCAGTGCTTGATTTGTGTCTCGTTCAAAGCAAATCGTAGGGTCTAAGACCATCGCTTTCTGGGTTCTTCTATTGATGGCAATTATATCGACTCTTCTATGAGAATCATCTTCAGACACACAATGAATCTCCTCATGTACTTCCCATTCTCTGTTTCTTAGCAGGTTGGCAATTGCTGTACGGGGACGATGGTGTCTGTTCTTACGCAGTAGCTCTTCCTTCTTACAGAAACCCAGTACGTGGCCAAGTTACAATGTTACAGAATGTGCTAATATTAAATTCATAAATACTAAATACAAATATTTACACACAGAATATTAAATAAATAAATAAATAAATAAATAAATAAATAAATAAATAAATAAATAAATATTACAATTGTATTGCTATTATATTGTACAGGGTGGGGCATGGGAACCAAGTGTTTTTTAAATGGTTTGTACTCGGTCATTATGAAAGGGAGAGACGTGCGGCATGTGACAGTCCATTCCGTGGCTCATAACATTTCACCTGCAGTCGGCATCATGGAGCAGTAGACGTATGTTTGCGTATGATTGTTTTGTTAGAAATGGCGAGTTGGTGACCTCGATACGGCGTGAGTTTTGCTACGGATTCAATATTAATCGCAATGATTCTGTTCCCGTGCGTGACACAATCTTATGTTGGATTAAAAAATCTTAAAAAAAAAAAAGGCGCAATACTAAAGAATAAACCGCCCGGCCCCCAACACAGAGTGCGTACTCCAGAAAATTTTCAGTCAGATAAGCGATACTGCGGAGCCCAAGCCGTTCTGCTCGAAGACATTCAACTGCTCTTGGAACCAGCAATCGTACATTAAGACGGATTTTGCATGGCGATTTACATTTACACCCATACAAGATAGGTGGTTTCAGCAAGATGGGGCCACGGCGCATATCTCCAGAGCGTCAATGGCAGTTCTTTGCCTCCTGTATCCCAATCGTCTCATTTAGAGATTTCGTGATGTTCCATGGCTCCCTCGGTCCCCTGATCTGTCCACGTGATTTTTTTCTATGTGAGTACCTAAAGGCACGTGTTTACGAGGATAAGCCCCAAATATTAGATGAATTAAAGGACATAGTACGTCAACACATCACCCAAATCAATGGCTGTACTGGAATTGGTTCCCAAATCTGTGAATTAGTTCCCAGTTGGTCCCAGAGCTGTGCCCGAGTTGGTTCCAGGTTGATTTCTCCTGTGTACTGCAATTGGTTCCCGCGCTAGATCAAGTCAGAAAACATTTCCCTTCCTATTTTATACAGACTTAGGATTGTCGACTACTGTCTACAGTAATAGGTAGGTTAAAAATGTTTTGTGCATGGAGGACGCGCTGCGTCGAATAACTTCACAATTTTATTTCTGTATTGGTAAAAATTTGAAACGTGTCGCAGGAATGCATATCTACTTACACTGCCATCAGAAAGCTTTTCCATCCAATCTTTCACAAAAGTTTCCTTTTGTTGCATTATCTTAGGCCTACATTTACTTTTACTCCTAAGCTTAATGTAAGTATCGCACTGAACCTCCTTCAGAGCATCTGCAAGTGCAAATATATTTGGGTGTGGAGCACAAAAGTGCGCATTCAGTTTACTGTGAAAAGATTCACAACAGTTGGTTGTTCGCACTAAGGAAGAAGTAAACTCGGCCCATATTGGAGGTGGATCCTCACTTGTTGGTGTAATATAAGTATGGAGGAGGTAATCAAAGAACTGGTCCAATCGATCGTCTATAGGTTTGACAGCCATTAAGTCATTAACAAAACAATCTTCAACTTCTTGAGGAGCCAATAAAGGCAGTCCGAATATAGTTTTTACAAGCTGACCATTTTCAGATTCCCCTTTTCACTCAGCATAGTAGTAAAATCCATAATTAAGTGCAATACAGCTGTCCTGTACTTCCACTGCCGCTGTAACTTATGATCATCCATGTCCCACACAGCCTGCTACAAAATCACAGCCTTGGATATTTGAAAATGGGGAACCAACTCATGTTGTTGATATTTGAACATGGGGAACCAACTCACGTTGTTGATATTTTGTTTGGGAACCAACTGCAGAACAGCGAAATCAACAGAGAGCCCCTGGAAAGAATAGAGGTGAATTTTCGTCAGCACCTTAAACAATGCGTCAACACAGACGGACATCACATGCCAGATGTAATTTTCCGCTCATAATTGAAATGGTATGTTCTCACAAACTTTGGTGTACGAATAAAATGTGTTGAAAACAAAAACTAACTGTTTTATGATTACTTTAAAAACACTTGGTTCCTATGCCCCACCCTGTATTTAGGTAACCTAGTAAGGAACTATATTCATAACTTTTAAATTACCAGGAACTTCAGTTATACGTTTCGAGGGATGCTGTAATGGATAGGTTATTTATTACAAAATAATTGAAAATAAAAGTACCAGTATCTAACTTTTAAACAAACAATCTATTTCAAAATAATACACAGCATTATAAGCGATAAGTGAAGACTGTTAGCAGACTATAACTCCTACTCATTCAAACATAATTCTTTTTTAATTATAGACGTAAAATTATAGCCTTAGGTCTATTTTTAATGAATTTTAAGAATAATAATTATTATTACTAAATTAATCTTGATTGCTTTCCCTGTTTCGGAAGCCACGCTACACCACTGATATATTATAAAGATGACCCCAATTGTCTTGTTTGAGCAAATTAAAGCCATGTCGACCATGCAAACAACTTCTTTGAACTAAACTGAATTACATAACCCCCATCCTTTGCAAAGAACACCACGTCACTGTTTACCAAGGCCTTGACTGTTTACTATGAATGAGTCCCTGTGTACCTTGCTATCCTAGGAAGTCAGAGTTCCTACCTGGGAGGCTGGAAGCGGTACTCCGTGGTTTGTGTCGGCATGGTCAAGCTCCTATCGTTACTGAGGCCTCTGACAGTTTAACGCACGGGCTAACAGACACGCGTGCTTCCAATTTAGCAAGATTACAGCAACGAGATAGCAGAAAATTCCTTCGACGGGGATGCATGGTCAAGCACAGGCTGATAACATCGCAGTCGGCATTCAGATCTCCAGGGAAGGTCAGCGTCGAGAAAAAGAAAAGCGGGAAGAAGAAGAAGAAGAAGAAGAAGAAGAAGAAGAAGAAGAAGAAGATTGCAGAAAGAGACAGAGAAGTGAAAATGGAAGAGAAGTAGAAGAAATAAATGGAGAAGAGACAGGAGGAAGAGACAAGAAGGGAAAAGGATTAAGAATATTTAGAAGAATAGAGGGAGGAGAAAAAAGCAGTAGACACTTTTCGGTTTATATTGGTACAGACCAGGCCTACACAAACAGCGCTCAACGAGCGCGCGCACTCCTTCGGAGCGGGAGAGCGGTGTTTACCGCTCGCCGAAACGGAGAGGAAGATACGTTAGAATGACATAGACTTGCTATAGATAGAGGAGAGGGAAACGACCACTGAGTTATCTAGTGGAGTGCAGTGTGTAGGCCTATTCCCAGTAACTATTTCACGTTGCTTACCTACTGCTACAGTACAGTATGGAGGAATCTAAAAGACGGAACATAACATTTAACATTTAACGATTTACAGCTCGAACTTATTGATCTTCAATGTGACCTAAGGGCTAAAGATCGTTTGAATAATACTACTAGCCTGGTTGAGTTTTACAAAACTAAACATTAGCAGTAATATCCACGACTACACAGGCTGGCTGTGAAAATGATTGCTATGTTTGGCTCAACATTTATATTTGTGAGCAACTGTTTTCTATAATCAACTTTAATAAAGGCAGACATCGAACATCTGTAACTGATGTTTCATTATAATCAGTAGGCTACTGTTCCTTTCAGCTGCCAACAGCATAAAACCTCGTTTTGATGTAGTGATAAATAAAAATATAACAAAATGATATTGTACATTTAAGTAGTTACAGAATTTCTATTACTTCTGTAAAGTAAATATTTCTTTATTAATTAATAATAGTCTAAGATAGTTTTGCAAACACTGAACAGGAATTCATTTCATAAGCACTCGTACTAGTACTGTATTTCCTTTTGTGTATATTTTGTACGAGATCACCCCTTCTTCCAGTCCACCCTTATTCAGAGCGCAGCTAATATCTGCATTCCGCTCATGAGCTGTGAGCCAGCTCGGAGAGCGCAAACCTTGTGCAGGCCTGGTACAGACGGTTAGAAGGAGAGAGTCTTTCTCACCATCAACCTGCTTCCACTCCCATTGAACCACAATGCAATTGCCTTCATTATGGCATAGGATTTCCCGTAAGAACTAAACGCTGTTGTCTTACTTTCTTTCTAGCTACCTCACCTCTTGTCAGCTGATGATGTTTACTAGCGTCGAGCATTACAGGCGCTATGTTCTGTTCAAGTTTGTCGAGTATGACGAAGCTCGATGTTAAAGGAGAAAGAAAGTTGAGTACGAAGGAAGATGAAGAAGAGAGAAGATGGAAAAAACAGAAATTAGGAAGGATTTAAAGAGAAAGGTAAAGTGAGATCATAAGTATAAAGAGATACACAAAAAGAAGTGTTAGAACAAGGAGAAAAACCAGGAGCAGAAGGAAGGAAGATCGGAAATACAAAGGAGCAGAAGAAAAAGAAGAGAAAGAAAATGAGACCGCGAAAAAGTATGAAGAATATCAGAAGTAGGAAAGGGAAAAGAAGATTAATAATCCGTGGCATAACAGGCCTGATAGAACCAAGACCTACCAGTCGATTGCTACCGTCACGTCCACTGATCATTCGATCAGAGGTAACGTGTAGTCAGCACAATATTATCTCCTCAGCCGTTGAAGTTGGTTTGCTAGACCAGAATACGCTAATCATTGTGCTTCCCATTTTCTTACCACGATGCTGGATGGGCGTCGATCCCATACACTAGACCAAAACTTCATATTTTACCACGTGAAGACGCGAATAAAATTAACAAAACTCAGCAAAAGCATTGAGTATGTGTGTGTGTGTGTGGTTTTTTTTTTTTTTTTTTTTTTTTTTTTTGGTATTAACGATATACGCGAAATGTGTTATATAGAGCCGGATGTTAGGCAAAATGCCTTCATTAAACTGAGTGTATGTATGAAAGACCTATTAGAGATAAACACGTTTCCACACATTTGGGGACGATAGGCCCAATTTTTATTTTCCCTTTTTTCAGCTCCCGTTGCCTATTTTAAGGTTAAATGCCTTTTTGTTAGCCTTTTTACGTCGTTATTGTACATTTTCTATATTTTTAATGCATTTAAAATAAACTGCACATAAATTATATCAAAAAACAAAAAAGAACTGTTGTACAAATTAAAAATATACATTATATTCACCTCACAAATATTTGCTAAGGATCTTATTCACCAGCAATACATATGTTTCCAAGAAGTCGTAAACTTTTCTCCCCTACCGATTCCATCTTTTATGTTAGTTAACAAAGATGTTTGAACAGTGTAACCCTCAGTGCTCAGGTCACTTCGGGGTATACCAGCGAAAGAAAGGGGATGAGGGAAGTATTAAAAGCAAGTCTCCAGGTCCCGTTACTGTTGTCGCTTGCACGCACAAGTCACGCGTACTTTGAAGTCTCTAATCCCTTCTCACACCCCTCTTTTTGAGACAATACACAGTCTGTTTTTCCCGATCCCTGAAAGAAAGTAGAGACAGTCCTTCTGAAACAAGTTGTTTTAAGTTTGTTCCAATCACTTCAGTAGAAGTAGAAAGATCTTTTTCCCCCACGAAAAACGTTCTCTCTGACAGGCAGCTCACTATGACAGTTGACAACTTAAAAAAGCTGTATGGGATAGTTTATTAAGTATTTGTCTATTTTTTGTCTGTTTCCATGAATAGTAAATATCTATTTCACTGCCTATTTTTACTATTTTTAGTGCCTATGTGCCTGCATATTTTAACCAAAATAAATGCCTAAACATCCGGGCTGAAGTTATAACCTTAATTTTATGCATGAAAAATGCAAATATCTTAACGAAAGTACAAGATTAAGTGAAATATATCAGCGATTTTAACGCAATTACTTCATAATCATGGTATTTTCAACCAAAACAGGTTTTATGGAGAATTCTCACAAAAAAAAGACCCTTCCCCCCCACCCCCAATAAAATGTGAAAATTTTCTTTGTTATAAAACATACAGGAACATTTCTACATAGCTATTCGATCGTTCATCATTTGACATTTGGCAACGATGTACGCATAGTTTCTGGGACTACTTCCAGGGAGCACCGCAAGTAGATGACGGCTATTTCTCTTTCCCGCAACAACTGCCTTCGTGAGATCAAGAAGGCAGTGCCGTCACCCCCTGACAGCCGAATTAAATTGAATTATGAATTTAATTAACTGTTCAAACATTTTTTGTTAGTTTCAAAGGGATTGTTTCAATAATAATATTTAAAAAGTTATTTGATTAGATTTTAAGCTTCTTTAGGGTGCGAAACATGCTGGAAATTGCTTGCCTTTTGCGAAATATTTACCGAATTTAATTGCCGAAATCAGGGTAAAATAATCACCATAAAATCACACCCCTAGCAATGAGGTAAAAATATTGCTCATGAGGGACAATTTGTCAGTAAATTTCATTATTATGTCAATACAATTATAAAAGGGGTCCTGGTAGCTCAGTTGGTAGAGCAACTGGCTACGGACTGAAAGGTCCTGGGTTCAATCCCAGCAGGTCACGGGATTTTCTCGTTGCCATACTTCCAGAACGGCCCCGATGTTCACTCAGCCTCCTATAAAATTGAGTACCGGGTCTTTTCAGGGGTAAAAAGGCGGTCAGAGCGTGGTGCCGACCACACCACCTCATTCTAGTGCCGAGGTCATGGAAAGCAGGGTGCTCTAATTCCATGCCCACAAACTCAGCGTTTGTAGGAAGTGCCTTTACATTACGGTTATGAAACTTAGCAAAAGTAATAAGATAAATAATCCGGAATTGCGTTGCGTGAGTTCGATTCCCGCTTGATCTGATTACCTGATTGGGTTTTTCCGAGGGCTTTTTCAGCCGTAAGACAAATGTCAGGTAATCTATAGCGAATCCTCGATCTCATCTCGCCGAATAGTACAATCTCGCTTTCACCAATTCCATTGACTCTAGTTAGATTTATTGTCGTCAGTAGGGATAAGATTTTGATGACCAATAAATCATGAAAAAATGTCCTAAAAACAATGCATTTATGACCTAAAATCTAAAAAAAAAAGCCCTTAAAATGCCCTAAAAATTGATCTTACATAATTGGCTTAGTAGGAAAAGAGGTTTTGTACTAAATATTTAGGTTAGTAATTAAATTAAATAAATTTTACATAATTTTTCTAAGTAGTACAATTTAATTAACTATTTTACCTGATGTAGTGTATGATAGTTAACCTCTGCGTCGGCATGTGGACGTGAGGTCAACAGTCAGCTGGTCTGTCTTGGCCCTTCATGGGTTGTAGCGCCATGGATTTACTTTAATTTTAGTTTCCATGTAGTCTACCACAAGGCCACTCTTATCCTTAATTAACAGGTATAGAGGAGTTTATATTGGAGGGATGGTTGGACTGATCCATTACATGGGATGTACTACGTTAAAATGGCAATATTTGTGTAGAAAAACGATTAAAATATCATACAAAATAATGGGTATTAATGGACAAAATATGTAAAGAAAATATCAAAGGAAATGAACATTATCTTACATTAATAATGGGGATTTATGGCCAAAATTAAATGAAAATGCCTAAAAAATGACGGAATAAAAGAAAAGATGCTCTTATGAGTTGAAACAGGCAAAAAATTCAAAAAAATACCTAACAAATATGTCTTAAAATACTCAGTTTATCACATAAGCAGCTATGTTTCTGGCTTACTAGAAAAAAGATGCAATTTCATCAAAATCCTAGCCCTAGTCATCAACATTTGTAAATTATATTAGTTATGGTATGCCATAAGTTATGTATACGGGTTTCACCATAACTTTCTATTACATTTACTTACAATTATTATGAAATCCTGACAGCCTATTAAATTAATACCTCTTCTACTATCCTTATTAACTTAACTCCACACAGCCAATTTCTGCTTATTGATCTTAAACATTCACCATCTGTTCGTTCCTTCAAGCATTCTAAACCTGCCAACATAAATTTATATACACTTCCGTCTTTCTACATCGCATCTAGCTCGTTCTACTCTACAGGATATTATTCTGTTGATCTTTATTACTTTATCAAAATATTGTTCATAAATTTTAACTGGCTATTCTTATTAAAATCCCTATACTAACATTCCTATTTAAAACGCTTAACACCTTCACATGGTTTTACTCATTTTATCTGATACACATCATTATTATATCTTGCTCACTATAGTTTGAAATCATCCACTCATTAACCTCAATCAACGCCCAGCAAAAATTGCATAAAATTGTAATTACTCTCACTAATATCACCACTGTCTCTAAATAATCTAGTAGTTGATACAGTGTCGTTAAATAACCAACTGAAAAAAAAACTAAAATAATTACTTAATAAGGAGAAATCACAGTCTATGGTTGTGCCCTAGATCATGGCAGAATGGGTCTAGACACGTGTTTTGCAACTCTTGTCGTAACACCTCCGCGTTCGGACCGTGACACAGTGTTTCGTATTGAGGTTTACAAGAACCTACAGTATCTTGTTCCTTCACGTGCTTCTTATTACTCTCACAGAGATGCTCTCGAGCTTGGCTTCAAATCTTTACCACATGGAGCGACGTCATTCAGACAGACTGCACGGGACGTTTTGTGTATGTAGTACTCCTGTAATATGAGTCACACTCGTTCAGATAACGATATGATTTGTGTTCGTATTTACCTCATAACACAAGTTTGTCTGCGTTGACAATTTGTAACTATTTAAAACTTAATTTCAGGAATAGAAATATTTAATTGACAACCAGCTTTTAACCCCTTCAGACCTGAATTTATATTAAACAAAATTGAAAAAGAAACTGATCACATAATCATTCTGGGGATCCAAAATTCCCAAATCAAGTCTTCACAGAAAATAAAAACTTGGAGACAATTTTGATCTCTAGGGCCCCAAAATTTAAAATTTTATTTTTAATTCAGGTATAGAAATGTTTCAAAAATAATATTCTCCATTTCTATCACATTGAATTTTTCAAAATATTTAAAAGTATCGAAGACATTCCAAAAAAAGTAAAAAAGAAACAATGTACTGTACACTATAATGTACCTCAGGTCTGAAGGGGTTAACATACCGGTACAGCAGGTATAAGTGAAAAAAGTCAAATATCTTGGAGCTACAGTAACAAATCTCTGGTCGGCAGGAAAATACACATAAGTCAAAAAGAATAATTTTTCAGGTGAGATTTTCTTTTTAATTTACTCTTAACTGAATATAAGTATAATAATGAAATTCATATATGTTGGTTAAAGTAAGGCCCTTTTTAATTTAAAATAAAATAAATTTTATTATTTCAAAAATTAGAAAAAATACTAGACTTATGTGATTAGGTACAACAGAAAAATCGACTTTTTGACTTATGTGCCTTTTCTCACCGACCAAATAAATGTAAATGACACTCATGAGGAAATTAAAAGCAGAATAAATATGGGAAACACGTGTTATTGTTCGGTTGAGAAGCTTTTGTCATCTAGTCTGCTGTCAAAAAATCTGAAAATTAGAATTTATAAAACAGTTATATTACCGGTTGTTCTGTATGGTTGTGAAACTTGGACTCTCACTTTGAGAGAGGAACAGAGATTGAGGGTGTTTGAGAATAAGGTTCTTAGAAAAATATTTGGGGCTAAGAGGGATGCAGTTACAGGAGAATGGAAAAAGTTACACAACACAGAACTGTAAGCATTGCATTCTTCACAGAAAACAAGTAAATTGAAATTTTGTATCTTCTTCTCATTAAGATGCTATACGGAGCATCAATTCCCAAATCTATGTAATCTTGCAGTTGATACAGCATGATTATAAATAAGCAATAAATAAGTATATTATGCAATGAGCCGAATGGTAATAAAAGAATCAATAATGTTTATGAAACGAGCGCAAACGAGATTCATAATTTTCATAGGAGCGTCTCACAAGATGCATACGACTGTTTTTGAAGACCATAATACAAATATCTTACCCTGTTACTTTAGCGATACTGAAATGCTGAAATACTGAGCGTATTTTCAGCGTGTTCTCGACTATTACAATAGATGGCATGAGTGTGAGCGTCTATTCAAAATGTTCCCAAGTAGTGCTACAAATGGCAGGCGTGTACGCCGTATTTATTGATTTTTTACAGGAGATTTTAACCTCAAAGCAACATGTATTAAAACACAGGAAATGAACTCAATTCATTAGAATATTAAAATTAACATGAACAGAATTAGGTCTAATAAGATTAAATTGCATAAGCTTAGTAGTAGTAATTTAGTAAATATCTGGAAATTTACCCCCAAATAGCACAATACAAATAAACTGAAGTGTAGCGGCGCAAAAAGTTGTCAATAAAATTGAATTATACTGCCAAAGAGAATATTAAATTTAAAAGTGAAAGGAAGAGCACGGGAAAGATGGATAGATCAAATTAAGAAAAACCTATAAGAACAGGGATATACAGGGACATCATTTTATTTTTACTAACATTTTTAATATTAACCTGGCTATACCTTTAGAGAACCGGAAACACAGTTTGCTATCCCCTTCCACGACTGTATTTCGATGATACTGGCGTAAAACACAAACAAATCACTCTACTAGGTATAGGAGGGAAGAAAAGTAGTTCATCCATTTACGTAAACTAGGAAATATCACGATTTTGAGTTCGATAATTTTCATTAGGTTTTTGTTTAATCAAAATACAGTACAGTATTAACAATAAGTGTTTTTACTCACGAACTGAGTTATCCATGCGAACGTATTTATTATGCAGTGTATATTATACTATCTACAGCACATTAGCGTACAATATAGAGAATGAAGTTAAATTGAAAAATAATCATAATATGAACATTTAAACACGTTTTTTAAAATGGTGGCCGTTCATTTCGATACAAGCTTCAGTTCTTTTGTGCATATTATCGCACTATAGACTATTGCATCTAATTCCAATTACCAGTTTCGTCCTTCGTACTAGTAACTCATGTTGAAATAATTCTGTATCTACTCTATAAAAGAGTACCTTACGTACTGTAAATTCAATCTTCACTTCTGCCCGACCCGCACAGATAAAATTACTCAGACATGCTATCTACTGTCCGTCCAAGTGGTTATGCCGCAGGATCGTAGAAAGGGGGGAAATCACGTGACAGTTAATTACTTAACGAGGCCCTTTTATTTAAGTTATTTTAAACAGTTGTATAATATTACGTAAAAGTCTAATTCCTAACAGAAATTAATGTTTTCAGAAAAGAGCTAAGACAGCCCAGCTTTTACAGAGGGGTGAGCAGAAGCAGGTTGGGGAAATCGGGATGCAACGCAGGCAAACGGACAGTACCTGTGCGAAAATATGATTCAATATTGAAAGCTCTTTCGTCACTGGAAAACGCGAACAAATTTCTGGAACGTACTATACTCACTAACGCAGTGCTGTTTACTATATGCGGCCTTGATTCTATGTGGAGGACAGTTGGAACTTCAGTAGTAGAAGGGGTGGGAGTGAAGTACATTCAGAAACTCAGGTACAATAAAAATTGAAGTAAAAATAAAATGATGTCCCTGTACAAGTGGGATAAAATAAACAGGAAAAAAGCTTGGAAAGACAGAGACGAATGGAGGCATATTAAGAATCGACTTTCCGAAAGGACGACACGATAAGAGGATGATGTTGATGACGAATAGATAAGAGGCTTGAATAATAACAGAGTATAAAACCTACAGGAGATTTAAGGAAAACCCAGTAGTAAAATATGGTATGTACTTTCTTTAATACTGTAGATGTGTTTATTTGAGATTCATGTATAAGATACTGTAAATGTTAGAAGTATGATTAATGTGGACATCAACAGTTGCTGTCGAAATTATTCAAGCATTTTGAATGTCAGAATTTTATAGTGGAGGAATTGTTTTTACATAAATCATCGGTGAATGATGACAGTAACAAAATATTGTAATGAAGAATGTGGACACATTCACAT
This sequence comes from Periplaneta americana, assembly GCF_040183065.1. NCBI lineage: Eukaryota > Metazoa > Arthropoda > Insecta > Blattodea > Blattidae > Periplaneta > Periplaneta americana. Next base: position 57,001,828 of record NC_091118.1, on the reverse strand, counting down.
TGGGAGTTTTGTGTAGTTTGTTAGTGGTAACTTGTGTGCTACATTTTTACTCACCTCACTTCGTTTTCAACTGATTTGTAGAACATGGCGTCAACATCGTGGGATAGCGTGTGTTGTGAGCAATTCTATTCGAGATTTGATGAATTGGTGAAAAGAAAGACAGAAGACAACTGCTTTTTCTTCATTAAAGAAAAATACAGTGTCTCATTGAACGAAGTTAGAAGTTTCACAGACAAAACATTAGAGAAGTGGTCACTTGACTGGAAACGTTTCAGGAATTTTGACATGTTGGTTAATGATTTAAACAAGTTAACTGTTCCTCTAGTGTCATAGTGCCATAAATCTGTAATGAGTAAATTAATCTAAGTAGTGTTAATTTTAATAGGAAATCCACAAACTGTTAGGGAAAACACGGGAATTTTACTTGAAGTAAGTAAAGAGATAGGTGTGGAAGTAAATCCCGAAAAGACTAAGCTATAATTAGTAATCATTTGTACCCTACAAACTTTTATTGTAAATGATTTCCTATGTTTTCGTATCATTTATCTCAATGTTTTCTCTTTCCTTTCATATTGTCACACAATTAGTCTTAATGATTATTTTTTATGAATTGACTAGTAGGCGATCTATTCGAACCCATATTTAGGGCGGCTTTTTTTGTTAAAAATTATGTCTCGTAACCAGAACATAGAACGAAATGGAAATATACATTTATCCTTTGAAGAGGTGGATAAATTGAAATACCTTGGAGCAACAGTAACAAATATAAATGATAAATATAAATTAAACGCAGAATAAATATCGGAAAAGCCTGCTATTATTCGGTTGAGAATCTTTTGTCATCGAATCTGTTCTCAAAAAATCTGAAAGTTAGAATTTATAAAACAGTTATATTACCGGTTGTTCTGTATGGTTGTGAAACTTGGAATCTCACTTTGAGAGAGGAACAGGGGTTAAGGGTGTTTGAGAATAAAGTGCTTAGGATAATATAGTAATTGGGGCTAAGAGAGATGAAGTTACAGGAGATTGGAGAAAGTTACACAACACAGAACTACATGCATTGTTTTCTTTAGGCCTACTTAACAAAATTAGGAACATTAAATTCAGACGTTTGAGATGGGCAGGGCATGTAGCACGTATGGTCGAATCCAGAAATGCATATAGAGTGTTAGTTGGGAGGTCGGAGGGGTAAAAGACCTATGGGGAAGCTGAGACGCAGATGGGAGGATAATATTAAAATGGATTTGAGGGAGATGGGATATGATGGTAGGGACTGGATTAATCTTGCTTAGGATAGGGACCGATAGCGGGCTTATGTGAGGGCGGCAATGAGCCTCCAGGGTGTTTAAAACCACAAGTAAGTATTTATTTTTATATTTCAGTATCTTAGTTAGTTTATTATTTTAAAAATTTGTTCGATATTCCTTCCAAAGATTAATTTCTCAATTTTCTATTCATGTGGAACATAATTGATTTTTGAGATTATATTAATTTTTCAATTTACGATTTCAGTAGTTTGGTGGGTATGCAATAAAAATGTTTTGCTATATATACATGATATATACAGGATGTAACAACAAGGTATGTCAAAATTTTAGGGAAACACTCCTCACATGTAGTGGATGGAACAATGCTATATGAACATCAGTACGGAGACGCTTTGTTTCCTTGTTAGCTCTTTTTCTCAAAACTATGCTTATATTGTACAGGGACATCATTTTATTTTTACTTCAATTTTTATTGTACCTGAGTTTTTTAATATACTTCACTCCCAACCCCTCTACTAGTGAACTTCCAACTGTTCTCCTCACAGAACCAAGCGTATACAGTCAAAGTCGCCTTAAGGTCGTAGTAAACACAAACAGTATTGAGTTAGTATATTACGTTCCAGAAATACGTTCGCGTTTTCCAGTGACGAAAGAGCTTTCAATATTGAATCATATTTTCGCACAGGTACTGTCGTCCGTTTGCCTACGTCGCATCACGATTTCCCTCACCCGCAACTGTCTAAAATAACTTAAATAATAGTCACTGTCACGTGATTTCCTCCATTTCTACGATCCTGCGACATAACCACTTGGGCGAACAGTAGATAACATGTCTGAGTAACGTTATCTGTGCGGATCGGGCAGAAGTGAAGATCGAATTTACAGTACGTAAGGTACTCTTTTATACCTATAATAGGTATAGAATTATTTCAACATGAGTTACTAGTACGAAGGACGAAACTGGTAATTGAAATTAGCTACAATATTATATAGTGCGATAATATGCACAAAAGAACTGAAGCCTGTATCGAAATGAACGGCCACATTTTCAAAAATGTGTTTAAATATCCATATTATGATTATTTTTCAATTTAACTTCATTCTCTATATTGTACGCTAATGTACTGTAGACAGTATAATATACACTGCATAATGAATACTTTCGCATGGATAACTCAGTTCGTGAGTAATAACACTTATTGTTAAACTATACTGTATTTTGATTAAACAAAAACCTAATGAAAATTATCAAACTCAAAATTACGATATTTCCTAGTTTACGTAAATGGATGAACTACTTTTCTTCCCTCTTATACTTAGTAAAGTGATTTGTTTGTATTTTACGCCAGTATCATCGGACTTCAGTCGTGGAAATGGTTTCTGGCTCTGAACCATTAATCCAAAGGTGTAGCCAGGTTAATATTAAAAATGTTAGTAAAAAAAATGATGTCCCTCTACAATGAGCAAGCTACCCGTAGTTAGTGTGGAATGCCATCATAGCTATTGTGTATCAACAACCGTACACCAGAGCAGTCTGATTACATGTAGACGCTCTTGTTTGTCTCTGCTTAGTATGCATGTTACAAATGGTAGTGACACTGGGGTGAGAATGATGTGCAGTAGTGGCAAAAAAACCGTATCGACCATTGTAGCTGATTTCAGAGTCAAAGATTCAAATTTTGCTAGTCACAAAACACATCCACTTTGTATAATTGTAACAATGAAATTTATTGCATTTGTTCGATTCTTACCGTCTTTTGTTTCCTTCAGTGCCTCAAACTTAGAGACGAAAAAACTTTAAGAGTTTTATTTTCATCTGGCATCAATATTACATTTCTACCTCTATTCGGCAAAGATAACTGCGTAGTTTTACATTAAATAGCAATACGTACCTCTGGCTTCACTATCCATATAGAAATTACCACAGTTTGACACAATACACAGCACAGGATTCTTTTGTATCAGCTACAAGGGTCGGTCCGGCTTTTTTTTTTTTTTTGCCACTACTGTACAGTATATTCTGTTTCCCACAGTTCTGGTATTAACTCTTCTGATGTGAAGTGTAATGTATATGGTAGCTGTGATGGCATCCACACAAAAAAGTGAACACTGGTTGTTCTTTGTCGACATTAGCCGCATTTCCGACGTTCACAATAACATAGGCCTATACATAACCCATATGCCCAATATATCGATTAATTGTATGGAAAACTTTGGGATATATTAAATAGATAATGTAGCCAGACGGAACACTTGGTAAACCACGAATAACGACAATATTTTTAATGCTAAAACGTTTCAATAATTTTTCTCTCTTGTAGCTCAAAGATAGACGTTTCACTTCAGAAATGTAACAATTTAACGAGCAGATTAATAATAGCGCAACACAAAAATTTGTATTTCAAAACATATCATAATAATAGTCAAATGAGGATGACTAGCCATTTACCCGTTTCCCATAGATCTCCGAAGACGGCAACTAGGAGCGATGGTGTACTCGATTAAAAGTCGAGTTCAAGAGTGATTTAACAAGAGGAAGCAAGTGATCAATTAAGTGGAAGGAGGATAGAAGATGGTAGGTGGGAACAAACATCAACGTTTAGGTTTGAAATAAGAGAACAAAATCGAAGCTGGAGCATCTCCAAGGTGAGGAAAAGAAAAGTCTATCACTACAAGTGTTTAGCCTACTGTGAATTTTGTATTGAATTATTACCCGGTACTAAAACATATATTATGTACTGTACTGATATTTTAGGTGATTGTTAAAAAGGCACATTGATGCATCAATTGAAAGGCAATAGAAGTGAAGTAGGCTAAAGAAAACAGAGAGAATGATTCAAGAACTCTCTCCGTATCGGTGAAAAATAAGTAAGTTGAAATACACTTAATACAATATTTTCTTACCACACGGGAACTTCCCAAAACATAAAATCTAAACTCATTTTCAAAAATATACTGTCAATGCCGTAAGAAAGCAGGCTATAAGAAATACAGAGGTGTGAAAATTATTAGAATAATCTTAATTTTAAAGGTTTTTTAATAGTTCCTTCACAAATATTCATTGAATTGATGAATATTGGTATATAATATTACTATACTCATGTAGGATATATTTACTACTAACAATGCCGGAAAGCATTGTTGTACATTGGTATTTTTCTTATTTTACAATTGTTATGGGTATTCAGAAATTATTATATTATGTTGGCGGAATTGGAAACATAAAAAATTAATTAAGAAATGCTTTAAACAAATTGTTCTTTGTGTTTACATTGTTGTGAAGGTTCAAATGAACGTATACATCTGTTTTGTGCATATAATTTTTTATGTTTCCAATTCCGCCAACATAATATAATAATTTCTGAATTCCCATAACAATTGTAAAATAAGAAAAATACCAATGTACAACAATGCTTTCCGGCATTGTTAGTAGTAAATATATCCTACATCAGTATAGTAATATATACCAATATTCATCAATTCAATTAATATTTGTGAAGGAACTATTAAAAAACCTTTAAAATTAAGATTATTCTAATAATTTTCACACCCCTGTAGCTGTCATTACGGAACGTAAGTCACAGAAAAAGGTATAGTATTTTTTAGATTTATTCACACTTGAGTTACAATAAATAGCCTACATGACAAACGACCCTCACAACTTAACTTATCTCCTTGAACAAGTTATACACAGGATTTTATCACTCTATAAAATCTAACACCACTTCCATTCCGTTCTGTTTGCATCTATTCTGTTCCGTTGTGTTTCATTTTATTCCATTCCACCTCAGTCAGTTTCATTTCACTCCACTCCGTTGTTTCATTGCACTTCTCTCCCTTCTGTTTCATTTCACTCCGTTCTGTTTCATTTCACTCAATTCAGTATCATTTCACTCCTTTCTGTTTCATTTCACTCAATTCTGTATCATTTCACTCAATTCTATATCATTTCACTCCCTTCTGTTTCATTTCACTCAATTCTGTATCATTTCACTCCCTTCTGTTTCATTTCACTCCATTCTGTTTCACTTCACTCCATTCTGTTTCACTTCACTCCCTTCTGTTTCATTTCACTGAATTCTGTATAATTTCACTCCCTTCTGTTTCATTTCACTCCATTCTGTTTCACTTCACTCCATTCTGTTTCACTTCACTCCCTTCTGTTTCATTTCACTCAATTCTGTATCATTTCACTCCCTTCTGTTTCATTTCACTCAATTCTGTATCATTTCACTTCCTTCTGTTTCATTTCACTCCATTCTGTATCATTTCACTCCATTCTGTTTCATTTCACTCCCTTCTGTTTCATTTCACTCAATTCTGTATCATTTCACTCAATTCTATATCATTTCACTCACTTCTGTTTCATTTCAATCCATTCTGTTTCATTTCACTCAATTCTGTATCATTTCACTCCCTTCTGTTTCATTTCACTCCATTCTGTTTCACTTCACTCCATTCTGTTTCACTTCACTCCCTTCTGTTTCATTTCACTCAATTCTGTATCATTTCACTCAATTCTATATCATTTCACTCCCTTCTTATTTCATTTCAATCCATTCTGTTTCATTTCACTCCATTCTGTATCATTTCACTCCATTCTGTTTCATTTCACTTCTTTCTGTTTCATTTCACTCAATTCTGTATCATTTCACTCCCTTCTGTTTCATTTCACTCCATTCTGTTTCATTTCACTTCCTTCTGTTTTATTTCACTCCATTCTCTTTAATTCCACTCTATTCTGTTCTATTTTACTCCGTTGTTACATTTCACTCAGTTTTTTTATTTTCGTTCAGCTCTGTTCCATTTCACTTCACATTTTTGTCCCATTTCATCTCATTTTGTTCCATCTCACGTCATTCCCTTTCATTTTAATCCATTGTGATCCTATCTTATTTCACTCCATTCTGTTCCATTCCACTCTGTCTTCCATTCCTCCTATTCTCGCTCATTCCACTCTAGTATATTTAATTCCACTCAATTCTCTTTCATTCTGATCTGTATTCAGTTCCGTATTTCTTCTTCCATTTCCCTCTATTTTCTTTCTCCAATTTTTTCATCATATTCTACACCCTTCCATTCCGCTCTATTGTTTTCAATTCAATTCTCTACTTTTTCATTTTGTTCCATTCTATACTATACTCTTCCAATCCTCTCCCTTCTCTTCCATTGTTCTATTCTCTCCCATTCCGTTCTGTTCTTTCCCACTCCGTTCCATTCTCTCCCATTCCGTTCCATTCCCTCCAATTGCGCCCTATTCTCTCCCTTCCGCTCTGTTGTCTCCCATTCCGCTCTGTCCTCTTCCATTCCGCTCTTATATGTTACATTCTATCTCAACGTATTGTATACATTCTATTCTGTTGAGTTTTATTCCATTTTCTTTCAATTCTTTTTCTTCTGTTTCATCCTGTTCTATAGCATTCTAATTTTCTTCCATATTCTTAATTTTTTTCTTATATCCTATTTTATTCTATAACATACTTCAGCATTTCATTTGCTTACCTTCCAATCTATTCCATTTCATTCTATTGTAATCTTCTTTATTATCACAATTAATTTCATTTCATAATATACCGTCTACTGCATTTCAGTGTTTGTTTCATTTCCTTCCATTCTATGCTTCTTTCTTTCCGTTAAAAAGACAATATTCCTTTTGAGGATGCATTTTTAAAGTTCGTCGTGTTGTTTCAGATATGCACCTGCTCCTGGTATTGCGGGTGATTCATGTGGTCTTCTGTGTAGACATTCAATTTAATGAACAGCGCCACTTGATAGAATACGTAACAAATACCATACGATGTAACGTAAGTCCAAGGCAGCTTCTAATTGTCTCGTTGCCCGTTACAGAAACACAGCGACAAAACCGTTTAACACAACAGAGCCAAGATTTCGTGCAAGAAGTTCTTAACAATCTAAATATGCAACAACACATGTTGTACATATCTGACTCAGGGCAAGGGGACTTCGTAGGTATATCTGATAGTGTTTACAGGAACAGTTACCTAATTCTGACATCTCAAGATTTGTTCGACAAAGATCTGGATTTGCTTGAAGAACAAATATCAAGTTTGGAAAACAGTGACTTTTGGAATCCTAAGTCTACTTTTCTATTGGTATTATCTGTCAGGATTATGGAGGACTCTGAAACATTTGCTTTTAACATTCTCAAAACATTACACAGTTTACATAAAGTCATTAATAGCTACGTAGTCATTCCTTCATTAGATGCACAAACCCTCGAACCTGTCATCATTGCTTACAGTTTAATTCCTGCACGAACCGCAGACGATTGTTTTGTATTAACTGATGTTGAAGTTGTAGACGAATGGTTTTGGCAAAATTCGGCCTCGAAAAACGAATTACGTTTTGAAAATAAATTACCACATGACCTGAGTGGTTGTACGCTAACGGTATCAACAGGTTTGAGGAATTATTTTTGGATCCAGAAAGAAAACAAAGAGAAAATTTTACAGTATCATGAGCCACATATATATTTTCTTCAACTTGTATCTGAAAAACTGAATTTCAGATTGAATTACGTGCCTCCCCGTCCATTAAGTGAGGATTATTTGAAGAACTTACAATCAGCTATGGAAGATTTAATTTTTGGATCCTCTGATATCGCTATCGGAGATCTAACGATAGATTATGATATCAGCTCGATTGCAGACTACACTATACCACATGACTATGGTTATATTCTCTGGTTTGTTCCATGTAGGAGAAAGATTTCAAGAGTTACAACTCTCTCAAGAATATTTTCTTTCCCAGTGTGGTTAACAACTTCCATATCTCTGGTTATAAGTTCATTTATAATAAGGTGTGTGGCAAAGCAACATCACGAAAATGAAGCTCATAGTTACGAAAATTTTTATAACTGTGTTCAGTACATCTGGGCCGTTATTTTAGGGGTATCTGTTCCAGAATTGCCACGTTCTTGGTTTCTCAGGGCTTTTTTCCTGCTTCTTGTTTGGTATAGCTTTGCGATTAATACAGTTTTTCAAACATTCTTCACAAGTTTTCTTGTTGATCCTGGTACGAAAACACCTATTAGAGATGTTGATGAACTTATAGCTTCTGGATTAGAATTTGGCTTTGATTCTACTTACGACTTTAGTTATTTACGAACGTTAGACAATAAAAGTTCATTTATAGTGCAAAACAGAATCCATTGTTATGATAGGAATTACTGTTTTGGACGTGTTGATATATCAGCTGATTTTGCATACTTGGATTCAAAATTTATATCAGACTTATACCATATCAACAATAAGAATCCGCGTATGTGTCCTCTTGAGGACGGAAAGTTTAAATTAATTATGACCATGTACGTGAAAAAAGACAGTTTTTTGCCTGCTATTCTTAATCCGGTGATCACATCGTTGTACGAAGCTGGACTGCACTGGAAAATAATGCAAGATTATATCAGTTCTTTAATTATTGAGAAGAAACAGAATCTATGGTTAAAGAAGTATCTGAATGTAACATTGATAGACCCAGATGAAGAAACGAATGTTGATGAGGGACAAGGGTATTTGCAGCTAACAACAGCTCACTTGAATGTCTCGTTCTACTTGCTCATTCTAGGACATATTTTCAGTTTCTTCGTGTTTGCTGGTGAACTTATCTCTGGAACATTAAGGATCCACTGATGTGACATTTTGTCATTTTTGGTCATAAAAATGATTTTTTTATCTTTAATAATTATTTATGGTCTAAAGATGCCCTCTGCCAATTTTCATGGCCATACGACCGGTCTATCAGCAGTTCCATTTCATTTGGTGCATAAATGTATGAATTATTAACAATTTTGTAATTTTAAATTTTGTAAATTTATGTTTTAAAAAATTGCTACTCGTCCCACAAATTCAAATATTTTGGCCTGAAATTTTGTCTACATGCTTGTCAGACTCTCAGAAACAAAATTTACTATATATATTCGATTCTTCTATGGCATCCCAATAAATTTCCATCATCTCATCGCTGATGTAGCGTAGACCAGCCTCCTATGGCGCATTCTGGGCAACGACTCTGTCGGTAAACATTGAATTCACAACTGCTTGTTATGGTTGAATGACGAACAGTCAGGTATCCGCCATTAATAAAAAATATATTTATATATAGTGTTATTTTAATTATACTGGTATTATATTTCTAAATTTTTGTGTGAAATTTACTTTCATTGTAAGGTTATAATCTTGTGGATCCTAGGGGTTATCCTCATTGAAGGGTATACAATTTATGAAGAAATCAATATACTCGTTGATAGTAGCAGGAGTAGCTGAAACACAATTACAGACAGCTATGGACGATTATAAGGTCAATGAAGAGTATTCACTTCTGCTGTATTACCTTCACAGGCTTTACCGGACGCTTTTTAAAAATTGTTTAATTTATTCTATGTTTCTGAAAATTAGAAGTAGTTATTCTGAATTATTTTGTAGAACTCTCAACTTAATACATTGCTATTGCAGTGTCGTAGTTAGTGGTCTAATGAATTCCATGCCAATCGTTTATGCCAAGGTTCGACGGTTCAAATCTGGGCAATGGATCTTGAAGTGCTATTAAATTTTTAGAACTGCTTTTTGCTGAAGAAAAATAAATCTGTGGATCACATGTTGTAGAGTTACGACACGAAAAATAACATTATTCCTGTTAAGCGATAGCAAGAAAAATTTGTCTGGCATTACTCGCTCACGTTGAATTTCGACGCTTAATAAACTCCGTAATAAAATGATATATTACTACTATTTAAAAGTGACATTTGCAATGTATAAGATATATTTAATTATCTATGCACCCGAGGATGTGAGATGTAAGTCGCTGTGAAACATTGAAAAGTTTTCTGTTGAGCACACATTTGATAGGCTACAAGTTAACTTTAGTGTATTGTTTCAAACTTGGTCATTGTTTTTTCATTAGTGGATACAAGTGTTATTTATAAGGGTACATGGAGTGGACTTATGTCCTACTGAAGTTGGATCAGACCACTTTACACGAGAGTGGACCCATATCCCACAAATACCATAGAAGACTTTCGTTCTGACTGTCAAAACCTTGTAGGCCGTAAAGAAATTCTTGAAACATATTTCACTCATGAAGACCAGATTTTATAAATCTATTTACATGCAATAAATTTCATCACAGTAGTTTGAGCACATTGCTTAAATTTTTTTTTAAGAATTTGACAGACCATCGTTTCATTTCTGGAAATGCATTCATGTTAGAAAACAGATCTTTTCTTTAAGAGTAGTGATGCTGTCGTTTCACAATAAGAGTTTGTGTAGCAAAACGATCATGTTTCACATTTCTATCCTCTTTTTAAAAAATATTGCCTTCTCTAGGACTTTATAAGAATGTTGTTGAATAGTTATATAGCTGAAGATCTGAATTGACAAACATCCCAAGTACAATGTTTACCGAATTTAACTTTTTACTTGACAAATATGTTTCGCATAGGCTATTATCACGAAGCTCAATATGTAGGGAATATGCATCCATAGATAGTTGCTAACCATTAGGATCGCTACTATCGCCTCATCACATACAATGTGAAACAGTACCGACACAGATTGTTCCTAGTACCCTCATCAACTCAAGCTTCGTGACTGTATATACTAGACTGTGCTATTATCCTGCAAAATAGAATATCCCAAGTCCGATTCTAAGCCTGTCTTTTTTAATCATACAAATATTTATTTCAATACTTTTTATGTCAAGCCTAGTCTTTACGTTCTTCGGAAAACTTTATTTCAGTGGACTTGGGATGTTTGTCAATTCAGGTCTTCAATTATGATGTGTGTTAAGAAAGACTTTCATTGTATGCTTTTGACATGAAACTTCTATGTTCGAGGTGCAAACGTTTTGACATTAAGCGACCGCTCTGTCAACTCCAACCCAACTAAGTTAAGGCTGGTTACAATAAACCGGGAACGAAAACGACAACGAGAACGGAAATAATGTTAAAATAAATGTATTTAAATGTGAGCATTCACAATTAACACCAGCCTTTACCAAGGCGAGTTATCCTCCTGGCTTCTGGAGTGTAGATCTGTAAAGTATACTTCATACATGCATTTAGTTTCAAATGTGCCACTAGGTGGAATCGTTATCGATTACTTCTTTTTTCATTGATTTTGGTTCACGTTAACACTTTGTTTAAAAAACTTAAAATTGTTTAACGACACGAACTACAGTAGTTCGTAGGACACTGAAGATGACGCAGCACCGGCGTCAAAACGGGCCGTCTAAGGTACATAACCTTTTTTAAAAATTTTAACACTTTTAACGTGTCATTAAACAACTTCTTTTCTGTGCTTGTCAACCTCCTGACATCTCTTGGGACTTAAAGGAAGCACAATATTTGATATAATGATGTCAACATTTGCATCCAGGTATTGTGGATCTCACAATTTTATATCCGGTGTCACAATTACATTCATTACATTTATACCTTTTGTAGATGCTCTTATAGTATAACTTTCGACCCCATTTAAATTGATCAGTATTCCCACCTTTAAAACCTAACGACTTAATTTAGATAATTCAAAATTGACACTTTTACAACTCCTTGATTTCCAGTTCACTTATATCGAACACACACTGTTTCTAATAATACTTGTTACTAAACCTTACTATACCATTGTCCTATATGTTCGTTATTAAGTTATGTCTGGTTCTTGTGTACATTTCATTTTCAGATCTCACTAATTTTCTACATATTATACTTACCTATCCTAGCTAGCCGCCCCCACGATACTCTTCACCTATTTTCATTATCTTTATCGTATCACTTAACTCCTATTATACTCCTCCAGTTCATTATTTATTTTATTTACTATGTCCTTAGCCGTCTCTGGACCAGAAACATTCACTTCACCCTTTTCTGTTATAAACTCGTATTTCTTTTCCTTCTCTTCACTTCTCCCCATTTCAGCCTTGCACTCACAGAAACAATTTCACTTCTCCTCTCGGCACTGACCTTCCTTCCTACTAATCTAGTTAAATCACTTGCCGAGTCACTTGAATTTTTACTCGTGTCACTAAACTTCATTGCACTTGTGGTACTTAAGCCGTTCTTATCTGATTTCTTCATATGTTTTCTTCGTCTATATTCTTGACTGCAGCATTGACTTGTACATTATAATGTAAATTGTAACATGTAATGTTAGGCAATTATTTTTTATACTGGAAATGCGCTGTATACTATATTAGTATTATATTTGTAAACGTGAACATTTATTTTGTGCCATAATGTGACTGAATGTTTACATGTTGAGACAAGGAGTAACTGCACTTTCAATCTTCCATTCCCCTCGATCTACACAACTTAGTGCTGCGTGCGTTCGTAACTTAACGCGTTTCGATATCCTGGGCCGCAGTCTGGTCATAGATAAGAAACACAGTAGAAGGTGTATTGTCATCACTATGGAAAATGTCGATAAAATTGATATCACTTGGAAAATTACTCGAAAAGTAGCTTCGTTGCCTTTCGCAGGCAAAGAATACGTCTTAAAGTTCTGTGCAAAGTGTTACCTTACAAATTTACAGTGGTGCAAGAACCACGACTCTGTGACTTTGTAACCCGGTACCGGTATACATTTTTGTGAGTAGAATTTAAATGGAGTACATAACGGCGAAATTGGCCTATTATGTTTCTGTTTCGGGCAAAAATCGATTTCATATGCATAGGTTTGTAAATAGGCCTACACACAAATATTGTAACAAAAATAAAAACACTTTCAGAATTTCCTTGCTTAACTTCAGTGAGTAAATGACGTTTTAATTGTTAACAATTACAAATATTAAAATTGAATAGTTTGAAGATTGTTCAACAACCCTGATTTGTGATAAAGAAGTAATGCATTCATTCTGTATTTTCTGAGCATCATAGAATTGGATAGGGCCAATATCTGATAAAACATCTTATCTGCAGAATTAATATAACAGAACTTCACTCGAATTTTAAATATAAACTTTGTATTTTTCTGTATTGTTCTTTTGTCTTAATTTTATTAAGGCTACACTGAGTTATAGTATTGTTAATAAAGGTGAATTAAACTGTTTTCAATAAATTCATAATATTATGGTTGTGATGCTCATTTTTGTTCATAGTTCTCCTTCTGAGCCTTTTTCAGGTATTCCACATACTCGTCACATTCTTCACCTAAAACAAAAGATGCAGTATAAATAACATACGAGAAAATATAATCCTGGTGTCCAAAAATACTTCCTAGCATTCCGTTTTTCCATCTTGCGAAGTGATTTCCCCCAAATTATGTAAGGCGTATTTAGTGTCTATGAACAAATTATTTCGAGAGTAATGCATACCATATTATTTACTATGGCTTACAGTGTATGTTTATGTAGATTGGTATAGTAACAAAGTATTTCCGCTTCCCGGTTTACTTTTTCTCAATTTGTTAATTGGATGGAACCAGACATCAAAGCACTGCATCCACTTTTCTAGAGGAATTTCAGATACCAGTTCCTTAAAAGACTCGATTGCAGCTTCAGCGGTGTTGAAGGACAGACAGTCCGCGCATTTTACTTTTAATGGTTGGGGACAAGAGGAAATCGCATGGTGCCAGATGAGGACTGTAGGATAGTTGAATTATTAATTTCATATAGTTATGAAATTCCTCTCAGATATGTTTCCTGGCGGCCGTCGTTCTTGTAGTCTTCACACCGTGTAACCATTTCCCTGGTGCATTCATGATTATGTCTGACTTAATGGTGCACGGACTCGCGTGTATCCTCCCAACAATTTTATTGAGTAATCACCTCTCATTTGATTCCTGTTTATCCAACAAGACTTCCAAAAACTTCCAAATGCATCTTGCATTACAATTCTGTCGATCCTCACATGTCCAATAACTTCTTCAATCTTTGCTGGCTGAGTGGAAGTGATGGAATTAACCATTATAATGTAACATTGGTTGCCTCCGACGTGGATGTACAATCTCTGCTATAATTTTTAATATCCAAAATTGAAAACATATATATTCATACTTTTTAATATCCAAAGGAAAATGAAACGTATCTAAGAAACAGATGACAATGATGACAATACTTTCTGTTGTAATTGTAACTGGGAATTATGTATTCTAAGATGGACGAAAGGATATGGACGTAAATTGTATGGACCAATCGGTTGTGGACAAGAGAATATGGACGAAAGTGAGTGGACGAAAGGTAATGGACGGAACAAACTGTGGGCAAAAGGTAGTGGACGAAAGGCCCGCAAATCCTATTTAGAAATGGCTGTTACATATGTTCTGTAATTTAATCGTGAAGCATGCATTGGTAAACAACAATGCTACAGTTATTTTGTGTTTCTTTTATTGCTTGGAGTTCCAGCAGAATTAATACAAGAGGGTGGAAGCGCATTATTTAACGAAATTTATAAGCTTGTACTTGCTATTTGGGAAACGGAAATTGTACCAGAACAATGAAAGGAGTCCATAATCGTACCTATTTTTAAGAAGGGGGACAAGACTAACTGTAGTAACTTTCGAGGAATATCACTTTTGTTGACGTCGTACAAAATTTTGTCCAATATTCTTTTGAGAAGATTAACTCCATATGTAGATGAAATTGTTGGGGATCATCAGTGTTGTTTTAGGCGTAATAGATCAACTACTGACCAAATTTTGTGTATTCGACAGATAACGGAGAAAAAATGGGAGTATAAGGGTACAGTACATCAGTTATTCATATATTTCAAAAAGGCATATGACTCCGTTAAGAGAGAGGTTTTATATAATATTCTTATTGAACTTGGTATTCCGAAGAAACTAGTTCGATTAATTAAAATGTGTCTCAGTGAAACGTACAGCAGAGTTCGTATAGGTCAGTTTCTGTCAGATGCTTTTCCAATTCACTGTGGGCTAAAGCAAGGAAATGCACTATCACCTTTACTTTTTAACTTTGCTCTAGAGTATGCCATTAAGAAAGTTCAGGATAACAGAGAGGGTTTGGAATTGAATGGATTACATCAGCTGCTTGTCTATGCGGATGACGTGAATATGTTAGGAGAAAATCCACAAACGATTAGGGAAAACATGGGAATTTTACTGGAAGCAAGTAAAGAGATAGGTTTGGAAGTAAATCCCGAAAAGACAAAGTATATGATTATGTCTCGTGACGAGAATATTGTACGAAATGGAAATATAAGAATTGGAAATTTATCTTTTGAAGAGGTGGAGAAGTTCAAATATCTGGGAGCAACAGTAACAAATATAAATGATACTCGGGAGGAAATTAAACACAGGATAAATATGGGAAATGCCTGTTATTATTCGGTTGAAAAGCTTTTATCATCCAGCCTGCTGTCAAAAAATCTGAAAGTTAGAATTTATAGAACAGTTATATTACCGGTTGTTCTTTATGGTTGTGAAACTTGGACTCTTACTTTGAGAGAGGAACAGAGAGAATAAGGTGCTTAGGAAAATATTTGGGGCTAAGAGGGATGAAGTTACAGGAGAATGAAGAAAGCTACACAACACAGAACTGCACGCATTGCATTCTTCACCTGACATAATTAGGAACATTAAATCCAGACGTTTGAGATGGGCAGGGCATGTAGCACGTATGTGTGAATCCAGAAATGCATATAGAATGTTAGTTGGGTCGCCGGAGGGAAAAAGACCTTTAGGGAGGCTGAGATGTAGATGGGAAGATAATATTAAAATGGATTTGAGGGAGGTGGGATATGATGATAGAGAATGGATTAATCTTGCTCAGGATAGGGACCAATGGCTGGCTTATGCGAGGGCGGCAATGAACCTCCGGGTTCCTTAAAACCCAGTAATTAAGTAAGTTTATTGCTTGGAGTTACTGAGAGCTGGAAGAGATAGGATTATTATTTTGAGTTGTAATTGATATTGATTTTGAGCTGTATGTGCTGTAATTGTGGTTCTGTGGCCCATTTTCAAAACTGAAACTAGGAAAGATTTGTCCCAAATCTGTAAAATCCCAATATGTCCCACGTTTTGTGGGAGAGGTGGGCTATTCGTTGAGTTACAAACTTTCAAAAAAATCTTTCCTTAATTGAATTTCTCTACCTTATCTTTAAATAAAGCGTCGTATTTAGTAATAAGCACAGATCATCACCGCTGACTGCATTAATCTGGTTATATTTTACAATATGAGCAAATATTTTCAGCACTATATTTAACCCCCCCTCCCCCCCCCCCAGCAAAAGCCTAGTTCCACCAACTATTAAAAGTCTACACAACTTTTCAAATCATAACCTTAATCTCTCCAATAAGAAAAATTAAACTATTACCATTTTTCACACATTCGTAATTTTTCTTTTATAAAATGCCTAACCACTTCATTTACGTGATTCGGGACATTCGTCATCTAACCTGGTAGAATACAATTTACAACGAAGAAATACGTTTTCATGTACCAGGAAATAAATAAAATTGGCTCGCTCCAGAATCCAGCTCCATACGAAAGTCTCTAATACTAGCCACACAGTGACAACCCAAGTTCGAATTCTGCAATAGTAAAGTGATAATACACACTTACGACACACTTTGAGTTTAACAGTAATGAAGAATTGGTTGAGCTGGACTGATTTCGGAATGTCGCTTCATATCACAACTGTAGTATATTATCACAGTAGCAACTTCGGTTCAAAGCTTTATAACATGATAATAGCTAAATTATCAAATATACAATTATTTTAAAAAGTCAATTAAAAATTTGCTGATTAGAGAGAAAATTTAAAGTTCAGTTACTGTGATATCTGTGTCTTTTCTTGTTCTTTTTTCTTCTTTTTACTATTTACTTTGTTATTTAATAAAATGTCTTATCCCTTGAGCACGAGTAGGCCTATGTAAATTTTTATAGTGTTTTATATATAAAAAAGAAATATGTATCTTTGTTCTGGCAATAAAGTATTTAACCTAGTAATTGATACAGCGTCGTTAAATAACCAAATAAAAAAATAAAATAAAGTATTATTGTTACTACTACTACTACTACTACTACTACTACTACTACTACTACTACTACTACTACTACTACTAATATTATTATTATTATTATTATTATTATTATTATTATTATTATATGAAAAGAAAATATATTGCAAGCCCTTCATTAATTTCATTTCTTATCATAGTCCAATACTGTCCATTTATAAACCTGGACAAAGAATAAAACATTCAAACCAGCATAACTATACTTTCGTTTTCTAAACTCGGCGACGTATGTAACTTATTCTATTTGCCCCTGTATCCCTGCTAGAGCGAAAAATCAGGACCAACTAATATTTTATTAACCCTTTCCGCTCGAATGAGAACATTTGGAATCACATTTCTATAATTTCTGACTCGTATGATTTACTGATAATTCCAGTTGGCATCCTCAGAAGTAGTTTCGTTCTTTACCGATAGAGTGCAGCACCTGGCAGTTCCTTTGGCCAGCTGTTATTAGTAAGAGGATTGCTTTGTTTTTTTCTCTGTCCGTAGGTCTCTATGATCTTGTTCACCCATAATTTTGGAAAAATCATTACATTGAGAAAACCGAAACTTACTATCTATCTTGTATTCCGCCGGGCATTTCTGAAATAGAAGGAA